>NC_065592.1:23776363-24081590 GCF_024542745.1 Macaca thibetana thibetana | reverse complement strand
TGTTTTTCTTGGAAACTAAAGAACCAAAGTTTGCCTCGGGCACCTCTATTACCGCAACTTCAGTCCAATCCCCAAATCCCACTGATACAATGAATGAAACTTAAAAGCTGCAAAGAAGAGAAGGAATAATTGAGGAGAGGAGCCAAAAGCCTTTAGGCTTCAGTTTGATCCTTTCCTGCCATATCCCGCCCTGTCTTTACCCCAAGCTTCTACAAGCTTCCTCTTTCTTTGGGGGAAAATAGTCTTTCTCCCTTCAGTTTGCTGTAGCAACATTTTCTCTTTTCTTTTCTCTTTTCTTTTCTTTTCTCTTCTCTTTTTATGTTTCTTTTAAGTGCAGGGGAAACGTAAGCATTCTAAGGTACTAAGAGGGAGACTCCAGAAGAACAAGAGGGCAGGGCTCTGGGTCTTGGATTACAAATGCAAAGGATGCAGGTCTCTCTCAAGTCCCTTACCACGTCAGTGCAACTGCCTGTTTTCCTGTATGTGGTTTCACCAGGCAGAGAGGAATCATAGGCCCAATATTAAGATCATAAGGCAGTCAGCTTTGTAAGTAAGCCAAGTCCTACCAATAAATTTAGAGTTAATCTGTTAGAACCTCAGTTTCAACATCAGTAAAATAGGATAAGATGCATAAAATACATGCTCAAGAAATCATACCTTCTTCACGTCCTTCCCCTTTTCATCTTAACTTTCTTTTACCTCTTCTCCTTTACGTTTCCTGCATCTTTCTTCTCTTTATTTTTCTTGTCATTTTTAATTCTCATTCTTTTGTTCCTCTTTCATTCTCTCTCTGTTGCTAAAAGTCAGGGGCCATGTTTTTTACTGATCTCTGCTTCCTCTAAGACCTGGTATGTAGGGGCTCAATGTATATTTATATAATAAAGAAAAAAGAACTCTCAACCATCCTTTATTTGTATATTAAAAAGCACCATCATATATTATATTCTTACTAATGGGTACTAACTAGTATAATGCAAATACTTCTCAGTAAATAATTAAAGAAGCATTAAAAATCCTAGAACTTCAGTACCAGAAAACCCACTTAGTGTCTTTAGCTCTGACTTTACAGAAAAGACAACGAAGGCTAAGAGAGGAATAGGGATTGATCCACAGTCTTCTTGGGGGCAGAGACAGAGTGACCTGTCTTGCTCCTCATCCGTACATCTATTTCTATAGCACAGCACCACCCTCTATGCAGGCGAGTCACTTGACTGATCCATTCATTCAACGAAAAATATGTAATAGCATTTACAATGTGTCAGGTACGCGTGGTGCTAGACACTGAGGATACAAATGCATGTAAAAATAGACCAGATTTATATCCTCATAGAACAAACTTACAGCCTAATAGGGGAGACTGAACTAAAACACACACACACACCACTCTACTTCAGTCCACCCTCATCAACATACATAAATAGATATTCAGTTCTAAATTATAATATGTAATTTGAAGGAAAACTGTAGTATGCTATGAGGGAGGGGAAAAAAGTGAACACTATTGAACTGGGGTATTGAGGAATGCATCCTTAAAGAAATACCTTTCAAGAGGAAGCCTAAGGATTAAAGAATATACTTATGAGTAAATTCTGGTAGTTCTCCATCCCATTTCTTATGTGGTTGGCCCACCTACAATAGCCTCTCTTACCTCCTTACTTCATCAAAGACCTCCACATTCTTCAAGGCACAGGACAAGTGCCATTGATTCTGCAAGTCCTTATCTATCCTAGCCCTGCCCTTTCTAAAAAAAGATTAAAGTTTCCCTATAAGAATAAATTTTAGTCATTTCCATTCATAGTCAGCAAACACTTTCTCAAAGACAGTTGACTCCATTTGTGATGACAAATCCTCCAGTCTTCTCTATATTTAGGTGAGATCGATCTTTGTTTACCTGGCTAACATTTTCTGAGATGTGTGGGATTGGTATGAGTTAAGGCCTGGTCTGAAAAGTTCCATAAACTACCTACTACGTCATTGCATCAGATGTATATGCCACTAGTTATTACATATTAGAACAATAAAATTTGCTAAAGCAATGTGAAATCTTAAGAGATTAAAAGTTACAGAATGGAAAGAAAAGAAGGATGAATTTAAAGATGGAAAAAATGAATTTGGATTCTACTTCCGTTTCTTAATAAGTATTAATAATGATAGTAATAACAGCAACAAAAACAAAAACAAGTACAAGCTCCAGGCTTTATGGAGCTCTTAATATCTTCTAGGCATTGTGCTATGAACTTTGTGTACATTACCAGGTTTATCTCTTACAGAAATCCTATCACATAGAAATCATTAGTTTTACAGATGAGGAAACAGAGGCTTGAGGAAAGTACAAGTGCAATTTTCCCAAGGTAATACACTACATTAGTAATGAATGCAAGGTTCAAGCTAGGTGGTTTAATTCCAGAGCCCACACTACATACTCATCTGCAAGTGCAGAGTAATCATAATAACTCATTTAGCCAGGTTGCATTAATTTTTATATTCTAAAATAATGAGTAGGAATGGCATAATCCATGACTTCTAAAGTACCTCTCTTTTAAAGAGGGTATTATTTCACTGCCAGGGACTATGAAGAAAGTTTTCTTGGAAGAGGTGTGTGAAGACCTGGAGTTAGAGAAATTCTCAATCTCCTTTATTCCTTTCACTGCATCTCAAAATCCCATCCTGAAATTATTTGATTGTTTATAGAAGATATTCCCAAAGGGGGCAGCTCCATACTCTGCCTTGCAGATTGCAAAGAGAGATAAATAACACATTCCTCATTCTCTTACTCGCAGGGGAAATTGGGGGCTGTGTTTACATCGCTTCCTTGGTATTTATCCTCCTGCTGACTGTTCCATCCCCTCTATTTCATGTTGTTATTTTACTTCCATTAGGGGAGTAGAAAAAATATTCGAAACCATTCTGATCCACCCCAATCCTCAGAGGGCATTGCTCGGTCAAAGTCAGCCTCGTCTCCCTTGTAATTTTCCCTACAAACATCTCATTCAAGAGGCATTTTCCTTCCTCTGAATACTAATGTCCCGATGATGATAAAAATAAATAAATATTTCACACACATACACAAACACATATCAAAACAAAACAGAAGGAAAAAGAGAAAAAGAAAATATTGCTTGATTTTGCTTGAAAATCTTGCATGCTTGATTCATTTCATGTTTATATCCTTCTGGATTTCCTTCCTGGGCTCCTGGGAATTGTCTAGTTAGCAGTTAGGAAGGACTACTGGGTTACTACTGTTTTAAATGTGGCATGCCAGTCTTCTGTGACTTTTCCTCTTTATTAAGAAACCTTCTAAACATATGATTCTTCATTCTTTATCCACCAAGTCCATGGAGATGTTGATATAGTCCATTATGTCTGAGGGACTGAGAAGGTTGTTATTTTTCAGTATTTTTCCAGAAATGGAGGCTTTGCTACGAAAACAAAAACAAAAACAAAAACAAAAACAAAAACAAAAAAAACCTGTGGTTGGTCAAACGAATTTAGAACACCTGAGTCCTTATTGGGTTAAAGTTTCTTTACCCTGGCTTTTCAATGAAGGAAAAATATATACTGAATATCTAGTCATATGCCAAAGCATGTTCCCTATGTTTTTCCATTTAATCTTACAAAAAGAAAGACACTGACAATAATAACAGTGTCCTAATTTCATAAATGAAGAAACTGAGACTGAGTATAAATATAATTTAAATTAGAGATTCTTAGGAATCTTCGCAGCTCATTATAATAGATTTACTTCGCTATTGCTTCTCGGCCTTTTGGCTAAGATCAAGTGTAGAATCTGTTCTTATCAGATTTACTTCCCTATGAAAATATTTAAGAGGCACTGTGGTACAACTCACATCACTAGATTTTAGAATATTAGACTTAAGTCTCTTACCATGACCTTGAGAAAAAAATATGAACCCCTCTGAATCTTACTTTCCTCCCCTCTGTAGAGGTGCAAAATTTGAATACAGAAATGGGAGACAGTACTTACTAATTCTGTGTCTTA
The DNA here is from genome assembly GCF_024542745.1 of Macaca thibetana thibetana. Lineage (NCBI taxonomy): Eukaryota > Metazoa > Chordata > Mammalia > Primates > Cercopithecidae > Macaca > Macaca thibetana. The sequence continues at coordinate 24,077,590 of NC_065592.1, read as the reverse complement.
GGTCAGCTTTCTCCAAAGTAGTGTCTGAGATGATAAATCATGCACATGGTATTTATTAAGAACATGCCGTCAGGAAAGATCAATAAGGTAAAAGCGGGAGGGATGTGAGAAAACCAAGCAAGGACATGATTTTGGATGAACCCTCACTATCAGCCTGATGCTGAGGAAATTCCAGAGCATGTTGTTCCTCAGAGTATGTCCTAACTCAAGGCAAGGTTGTGTAATAATCAAAGTGGGGGTATTTAGCATTATCCCAAATATTTATAATTTTTTGTTATAAGAAGATTCAAAATTCCCTCCTCTAGCTATTTGGAGATATACAATACAACACTGTTAACCATAGTCACCCTACTGGGCAATAGAAGACCAGAACTTATTCCTCTTATCTAACCATAACTTTGTATTCATTAACTAATATCTCCCCATCTCACTCTCCTCTTCACTCTCCAGCCTCTGGTGACCACAGGTCTACTTTCTATTTCTGTAAGATCAATGTTTTAGATTCCAGATGTGTGTGAGATCATGTGGTTTTTGTCTTTTTGTGCCTCACTTATTTCACCTACCATAATGTCCTCCAAGTTCACTCATGCTGCCATAAATGACAGGATTTCATTCCTTTCAACATCTGAATAGTATTCCATTGTGTATGTACACACATTTTCTTTATACATTTTATAATTCATCTGTTGATGGATACAGAGGCTGATTCTGTATCTTTATACATTTTATACATTCATCTGTTGATGGATACTTAGGTTTATTCCATATCTTGGATATTGCTACAATAAAGATGGGAGTGCAGATGTCTCTTCAACTTACTTATTTCATTTCCTTTGGATGTGTAATATCCAGTTGTGCAATTGTTGGATCATATGGTAACAGTTTTTAATTTTGTGGAAACTTTTCATACTGTTTTCCATAATGATGCTACAAAATGTACACCCCCACCAACAGGGCATGAGTTTCTCTTTTTTAGCCAGGCATGGTGGTATGTGCCTGTAGTCTCAGCTACTCAGGAGGCTAATGCAGGAGGATCCCCTTGAGCCGAAGAGTTCTAGGTTGCAGTGAGCCATGATCAGGCCACTGTACTCCAGCCTGGGCAACAGAGCAAGATTCTGTCTCTAAAAGTAAAAATAATAATAATTATTATATATATATATTTCTTAAAGTTGCCCTTTCTCTACATCTGCACCAGCATTTGTGGATTGTTTTGTTTTGTTTTGTTTTAATAACAGTCATTCTCGAAATGGGATGAAGTGGTATCTCGTTGTGGTTTTGGTTTGCATTTCCTTGATGATTAGTGATATTACACATGTTTTCACATACCTGTTAGCCATTTGTATGTTTTCTTTTCATAAATGTCTATTCAAGTATTTTCTCCATTTTTAGATTTGGTTATTTATTTGTCTGCTATTGAGTTTTTTGAGTTTCTTATATATTCTGGATATTAGTCCTTTGTCAGATAGATAGTGGGCAAATTTTTCTATCATTATTTAAGTTGTCTCTTCAGTCTGCTGATTGTTTCCTCTGCTATGTAGAAGCTTTTTAGCTTGATGTAATTCCATTTGTCTATTTTTGCTTTTGTTTGCTTGTGCTTTCGAGTTCTTATTCAAAAAAAATTTTGCTGAAACCAATGTCATGAAATGTTTCCCCTCTGTTTTCTTCTGGTATTTTTTTATCACTGTGGGTCTTCCATTTAAGTCTTTAACCCATTTTGAGTTGATTTTTGTATTTGGTGAGAGATAGGGGTCTAGTTTTCACTTTTCTGCATATGAAGAAAACTGGATATCCAGTTTTGCCAGCAGTATTTATTGAAGAGATTGTTCTTGACATCTTTGTTGAAAATCAATTTGCTGTCAGTGCATAGATTTATTTCTATGTTCTCTATTCTGCTTCACTGTTCTGTTTTTAAGGCCAGTACTGCACCATTTTGTTTACTATAGCTTTGTAGTACACTAAAAGTTAGGTAGCGTGATGTTTCCAGCTTTGTTATTTTTGCTCAAAATTGTTTCAGTGAATTGTATATTTAAAACAAGCAAACTTTATGGTATATTAATTATATCTCAGTAAAATTTTTACAAATTGCTAGTGAAATGTCTGGAATGTCTAATATAGGCAAATTAAAATCTTCTCTGGATGATCATGTCTTCGTCTCAGGTCTCATTGTGTTCTTCTAGATAAAACTTCACTGAAGATGAGCTCACAATTTTTAATTACAAAGCACACAACAAAATAATTCAACATGAGTAACAGCAAAACTACCAAATAGAAGGGTTAAGTCCCCCAGTTTTTATTCTGGTTTTATCAGTTCCTCAACATCTCTGAACCAGTTTTGTCCTCTGTATCAGTGGGGACAATAATAGTACCTAACCTATAGGGTTTATTGTAAGGATTCAATGAATAACAGTGATGTAAGCATTAAAAATGGTGCTTGAAACAGAGAAATGCATGCTGCACAAATACTAAGTATAATTAGCTGTAACAACAAAAAAGGAAAAATAAAAGCAGCTGAATTGAAAAACTGGAAACTGATATATAGACATATAAAAATAATTCACAGGTGAAACAACCACAGTCAATACACATGTCAATGGGTGTTTGACTTCACATGGGAACCAACACATGTGCCTTACGTTTTACAAGATGTGTTATTTTTATCCTATTAAATTGGCATAGATCAAACTATTATTTGTATATTACCTAGAGGTTGGCATAAATGTATACGAATGGGCTTTGCAATATACACTTTCAGAAAATGTAAATTGAAACAAACCCTTCTAATGTGTATTTATTTAGGCGAGTTTATCAAAAATTATTTTATGTTATGAAATATTTCACTATATATTTTAAGAGCCAAGGGCAAGTGAAATTAACTTATTTTAATGGAAAATTATACAGAACACATAAAGATATTTTCATAAAAAGGAGATAACACAGCATACCATAGACTGGGGTATGATATCCAAGGCTCCAAGCCGCACACAGGGACAGGTTGCTGTGAACAATATGGTTGCTCAGAAAGGCGAGTTTGAGCTTATTCCACCTTTAATTGAAGCTGTAGATCTTTGAGCATTCTGGCTTAATGCAGAAGTATAAATCTCAGCCCTCACCCTGAACATGCACAGATTCTCCTCTTCCTGACTCCACTGGAGCTTGAACTCCAATTTTTCCAGCACGAAGACCCCAAACAACAGCCCTCAACATTTTCCCCAGCCTTGACCCTGCCTTCCTAGGGCAGCTACAGCATCCACCTTTTTCTCATTATCCAGATCTCAGTTCCTTTTATCACTTTTGTTGCATGAGATTTGAAAAGTGTGTTGGTCATTTTAAAATCGGATGTTTGTTTTTTGCTATAGAATAGGAAATTGAAAAGCTCCACTGCTACACATCACTTAGAAACCCTAGATATAATAAGAGGTCCTATGAAACATACAACTGAATTCACAACCCTCTTATATCTAGGGTTGCTAAGTGTTGTGTAGCAGTGAAGCTTTTCAATTTTCCATCCTATTCTATGGCAAAGAAAAACAAACATCTGATTTCAAAATGACCAACACACTTTTCAAATCTCATTGTCTTGTAACTCTAGGATAAAAACCTAAAATTACACATAATGAAAAACTTATTTGAATGTATGAAAACACAAGAAAACAAAAGATTGTTGCATTTGGTCAGTCACTGGAATACTCCAGGTTTTTACCTCTTTTAAGGCTGTCTTTAGAGTCTTCCTTTGTGTTGTCTTAGGCCCCACATGCACATACCTGTATGACTTATCACATTGTTTGACATTGTCAGTTTATAAGTCTGTTAGCCCCAGATTTTGTCCTCTCTAGAAGCTAGAATATTTTCTCCTATAACTGTGTCCCATTGCCTAGAACTATATCTGCCACAAGTGTATATATGTTGTCTGTGCATGCTTGCTGAAAGAACTAATGACTTTCTTTTTTAAAAATTTTCCGATGGGGTGGTAGGAGAAAAGGTCGTAGATGCAACCCTTTGGATCAATTGGAATAAATGATGCATCTTTTATTTCACAAATATTAATTGAACACCTAATATAACTGTAACTGCTTTTTAGGTACTAAAAAATAAGTATACTTATTTTAATGAAATAGTTCTTTTTGTCAGAAATTTCATTTAAATGTCATATCAGTATATATATATGTATATATCTTCCTTAAAAATAATTAAAATTTAAATTCCATATTAGTATGTGTGTGTGAGTGTATATGTATATATATATATTCCTTATAAATAATTAACATGTTTTATATATGATCTGAAGACAAACATTTCAGTGTAGTAGCAGAAACATCTGCTGGAGAAACCAGCTTGGGTTAGATATTTTCTATGTGACCTTCAGCAAGTTACTTTCCTTTACCAAGTATCAGTCAGTTTTCTTTCACATGCTTTGCAGAGTAGTTATGAGCATTATAAATAACATCAATAAAATACCTGGCCCATAGTAGGTGCTCAATAAATCATAGTTGTCACTATTACATCATGAGAATAATTTTCCAATGTGAGGGTTAACTCCCTTGTTGAATCTGTTTTCCATGTTCAGGGCCTAGACATTTGTTTCTGTTAAAATAGGGCACACTGTGACTTCCTGTTACTGGTTCTAATCCCGTGAAATACATCCATGATGAATAATTATGCCAGTTAGGACAAGACAAGATTGAGCTCACACATGTTTTTAGAGATCAAGTAAACATAAAGCAAACCAACTTTATTGGCATTTCCAAATAAGAGCCAGCAGTGGAAATATAGATAATGTTGATGCCTTGAAATTCCCTAAAAAACAAAGTTATTTGATATGACAAAAAGTCTATTATATTGGCTTCTGAGAAAACCTCAGGATGTCCAGACAGGCCCTTAGGGCATCAAGGGCTAAAGCATCTCACTGCCTCCTGTCTCTAAGCAGATAGTGTCTCGCAGGGATATTTTACTGCATTACCACATTACTCTCATCTGGTGCCAAGCATGTGCTGGAAAAGCCAACAGGAAATGAAAGCTAGCTAATTTGTAAAATTTTCTCATGACTTTTATTTCTCAATGTATGCTTTTATCGATCTCACAGAGTTCTTGGGGCTGGAATGGAGAACAATGACTTCAGGCCATGTGTGGTCTGACCTTGACAGAGGCCTTTCCTTTTGGCTTTTCCTGGTCAAAATGGTTCAGACTCCCTTGAGTGAGCAGTACAGCCACAGAAGAATCTCATCTCTCTTCTGCCTATTTATTTGGAGAAAGGCATGGAAAGATGTGCTGGGGAGAATATCAGACTTGGAGTTCTACCACACATGAGTTTAGAGGTCTTGAGCAAATCATTTCATATTCCCAGGCCTTCATTTGTATTTATAAAATACAAATATCTTCATTTGTGTTTATAAAATATCAGTATCTAGTTTGTGGGATTGAAGTCAGAATTCTTTGATACAACATTTGTGAAAACCGTTTATAAGGGTTAAATTCCTGTACCCATGGTGGGTGCTTGTTTATCTGGCCATTGCTGTCACTAAGGAGATGAAACACCCTTCATCTCTCAGACTAATGTCATTCCTAACACTGGCTTGTCTGCAGTGTGGGCAACAGGCTAGAAATAAGACTGGGAAAAGGACTTGTATTATGTTCTTCCCATATATTTATCCTTACCAAACATCTGTAAGTATCTCAATATACTGAGTATTGAAAGATATTGTGATTTATCCACAATTGTGAAAGGCTTCTGAAAACCCTACTGCATTACAGTAATTCACTATCTCAATCTGTGATGCTGGTATCTATTTAACTTTGCAAATCATTATAGAGGCACAGCACCTATATTAGGCAACGTTCTCCACAGGAAAAGAACTTCAGTCTTTGCTCTCAAGGCTTTCAAATGATTGGAAGACATCCCCTCTAAACACACACACACACACACACACACACACACACACACACACATCATGGAGGATAATCTGCACCACTGAAAGTCTACTGATTTAAACACTAATCACATCTAAAAAATACCTACACAGCAACATCTAGACTGGTGTTGGACCAAAAAAATGGTTACTATCCTTAGCCAAATTGACATGTAAAATTAACCATCACAGCACCAAACACTGTAGAGTATTTCCAAGTGGAAAGAACTGGGTAGTGGTTTGTAAACAAGAAGGCATTGGGTGCACATAATCATGGTCTCCAATATCTAAATGGCAGTTATGGAGCAGGGCTTACTTTTAGAGGTTGCTGAAGGCCCAAGAAAGACTAAGAAATGCAGCTCCAGAGAGGGCAAGGGCAAAATAAGAAAGAACGTGCTGTTAGCTGATAGAAGGTTCAAACTCATGTGTGAAATTCTAGCTGTATTATTTCAATGAAGGCTTCAAAATATAGCTGGGTTTTCGTGCCCAGTGAATGCTGCCCAGGAATGGTACACTGCACAGATGGGATGGCTCAAGGTAGTACCTAAGTTCCTTCTAAAGAATGGGATTCTAAGATGTCGAATAGATATCATGAATCACCTAGAGCAATTTTCAAATCCCACTTCCTTACTATGTAATGTGCTTTTCTCTTAATGAGGCCGCAGAATACCATCTTTCAAGAAGCAAGTATAAACATGCTTTTTCCTGTTGGAGACTTTTGTTTTCAAAGGTGCTGATTCCTATCTAAGACTCATTTTGTACTGATTGTTTTCTCATTATCATGTCAAAGCAAGACTGTAGAAAGTAAAAATTGGCATTATATTCTTGAATTAGTACACTCTTTCTTTGGTATAGTGAGCTTTTACTGGATAAGCTTGAAAACTGGAATTCAAATTGTTTTAATCACCCTTCAAATTATTGCATTCAACTCTGCTAGAAAGAAAGAAATAAGATTATTTATTCACATAGCTCAAGTTTCTCTAAATTTGATGACATGGTCCTGCTCTGTCCTTGACTCATTCTCTGATCTTAGGTAAGTTAATTTCTTCATATCTCAGTTCCCCATCGGTAAAATGAATATATTAGTTCTACGGAATCACTCATTTTTTAGGTTATTTCTGACTCTTTTCTTTCAGTGACACTGACTTAAGTTATCTTTATAAACCTTATAGAACTCTATGAAAGCATAGCATATGAAACTACTGATGCATCCTTATATTACATGAGATTTATCAATATTTTCTGCTTGTAAACAAAATCTGTTAGAATAATAAAGCTTCTCATTCAAGTGTTGATCAATGCTAAATCCTGGCATCATAAAGAAATGTTGTTATTTTTCTATTATAAAAAGCACATTCAACAAAATCTGACATTTTTTTCAATTACAAGGTATTTAGAGGTACAATTGTGTTCACTGGATACTGATCTGATTGGAAAAATAATTCCCAAATACTCCTATTCAACGACTTTAAATGTGTTCACTCTGTTATCCCATGCTGTTCGTTCGCTTTCTTTTCTTTCTTTCTTTCTTTTTCTTTCTTTCTTTCTTTCTTTCTTTCTTTCTTTCTTTCTTTCTTTCTTTCTTTCTTTCTTTCTTTCTTTCTTTCTTTCTTTCTTTCTTTTCTTTCTTTCTTTATTTTTACCATGTATGTCCCTTTGTGAGGTTCATGTATTCCTATTATTTTCTAGGTTTGAAATTCTTATTTCCAGGGTAGAATTACAAAGAAGGGAGCAATTGAAAACATCTGCTCTGCTTTCAAACACTGACAGGCACCTCCATCACACTCCTTTCTGCTGCTGGACAATTAGGTACAGCTAGAGGCAGAATTGTTTTTACCTTTGACTGGGGTTCTCTTCTTGGCAGTGAATTAATGAAGTGCACTGAATAAAAAGCTGTTTCTCGCCCACTGAATGGATGTACCTGTCACTCGCTCTGATAAGGAACACCTATCCCACGCAAGACAGAAGTGGCAGAAATCTTAATTAGTTGACTATTCTAGTGATTGTGTTTGTTTTCCTAAAGCTCGGGCTGTTTGAGACAGTGTAAATAATGGATTTTGTCTATGTTGCTATAGGGTGAGGAGAGGAGGGGAAGAAAAGAACTGTTCCTACCACGAGTTTCTGAAGTGGATGAAGGCTGGAGATGCAGAGGAAATTATCTGCATCACTGCATTAGATTCAGTCTCGATAGCAGCACCAAAGAAGTTACTGAGAGTTGTATTATTAATAACACCTATCATTTGCTGAGCACTTACATATAGAAGGTGGGATGGAAAGCAATTCAGACAGACTCGATCCTCATGAAGTCTTTCTGAATTTGGTATTATTTTTCCTTATTTTTTTCAGATGAAGAAACAGGCTGCAAGGCTAGAGCTATAATGTTAAAAAGGTGAAGACTTAGGATCCAAACTCAATTGCAGGTGATACCAAAATCTATGCTCCTAATTGCTACATGATAGACAGACTTTAGAAGCAAACACATTCCTAGGCTGAAAAGCAAATCTACAGCTAATGTGTCCTGAACTTCGGCCAAAATACTTCATCTCTCTCAAGGTCAACTTTCTCGCACGTAAATTATAGATAATAATAATTACCACATAGAGTGGTTATTGGAATTGAATTCATAACACATTGAAATGCTGGTTTAAGTGCCTGATGTACAATAGGTTCTCAGAAAATGGGTGCCAGTTCTCCTTTTCGGAGATACTCAAAGGGGACAGCTACTTGGTAGGTATTTTATTTGGCATTACTAGCCCTTGTGGGAGAGAGGTGGATAAGAAGCCTTTCTAATGTCTCCCAGTCCAGAGCATTCATGATGCCATCAATCATTTGCTCAGGATAACACAAACTTGCTCTGTCTGCCTCCTAGCTCAGGGATCTTACTTCACTCTCAAAGGTATAAGAAACAGAGAAGGTATAAGTTGTTGTTCAAACTTTTCTAATAAGATCATGAAACCTCAAATCTGAAAGCTTTACATTGTCAAATGTAAAGTCCCTTCAGTGTCCACTTATAAGAACAAAAAAGAAACCCTTACTCTGAAAAATTAATGCACTGTTTGAATTTTTCCTTGGGAAAGGAGAGACATAGACGTGGTAAAGGGGTAGAGGAGATGTTAGGGCACAGGCGATTCTGGTCTGGTCCTGCAGCCTCTCCTTTTGTGACTACACCTGTTACAGGGGAAGAGACCGGAGTTACTCCGAGTGACCAGCGGACGTATCCGTCTAGGTCTGCAGCAACTTCAATTCTTGCCACCTAAAAAGGAAGAATTCGACTGAGGGGCATAAAGCAGAAAAAGACACTGAAGCAAGTTCCAGAGCAGGAATGAAAGTTTATTTTAAAATGCCTTAGAACGGGAAAGAAAGGCAGGTGTGCATGGAAAAGACCCACGCAGGCACATGAAGGTTAAAGAGAGAAGGTCAAGTGCCCCGTTTAACCGTAATCTTGGGACTTTCCCAAGGGAAGCTCGCCTCTTTCCCATGATTCTTCCCTTAGGGTGGGCTGCCCGCATGCACAGAGCCCTCCTTAGCCTTGGAAGTGAGCATGAGCCGTGTGTTTAAGGAGTTATAGGCACGCCCCTCTGAGGCTTTTTTCTTTTATCCGGTGGAGTGTCCCCGGAAGATCATACTTCGTCATTTTCCTCTTAATATGCATGCCCAGGAAGTTTCTTCGCCCTGGGCTCTGCATTTATTTACCATCTTGATGTTAACGGGTGTGGACTATCAAGAAATGGCCTCTCCCTGACGCTGCTAAATCATCACTCTCAGAGAGGCAATGTGACAATTGCCAAACCAGCACCTGACATTTCTAGTGGGTGGGGAAAGAGCCCTCTTCTCTCTGGCTCAGGCTTAACTACCTACCTGTAACACATCCTAGATGCCTATCTGGACTTAGCGTTTTCCTCTTTTAAATTATCAAATTAACATAATACTAGAGGATCACTGGAACCTTTCCAATCCAGTGGGTTTTGTTCTCCCATCTACCTCTCTTTCTGCCCCTGTCCTTGGATCTCCTGTACTTCTTATGATACTGTGATGACTTAATTTTATGTGTCAACTTGATTGGGCCGTGCAATACCCAGATATTTAGTCACACAATATTCTGGGTGTTTCCCTAAGAGTGCTTTTAGATGAGGTTAACATTTAAATTGTTAAACTGAGTAAAGCAGACTGCCCTTCCTAATGTTAGTGGGCCTCACCAAATCAGTTGAAGGTCTGAGTAGAACAGAAAGGCTGACTCTCCCCCAAGTGAGAGAGGATTCTTCCTGCTTAATGGCTTTCAAACTGGGACATCAGCATTTTTCCTCCCTTTAGACCTAAACTGGGGTTCAAGTCTGCAGGCCTTAAACTGGGACATCAGCATTTTTCCTCCCTTTAGACCTAAACTGGGGTTCAAGTCTGCAGGCCTTAAACTGGGACATCAGCATTTTCCCTCCCTTTAGACCTAAACTGGGGTTCACATCTGCTGGCCTTAAACTGGGACATCAGCATCTTTCCTCCCTTTAGACCTAAACTGGGGCTCAAGTCTGCTGGTATTAGTGCTGAAACTCAACGATCAACCTGGGTCTGCAGGTCGTGAACCCACCCTGCAGATTTGCAAATCATGACACTTGCTGGCCTCCAAAATTACAGATGTCAATTTCTTATGGTAAATCTCTTCAAGTAAAAGCTCCCCCCCACCACCACACACACACAGCTTATCTGTCCTAAAGAATCTTCACTCTGAAGCCTAATAAATTCAATTTAAAACAATAGTACAGTAGAAATGACTGACAAGTCATAATAAGTAACGTTAGCAGTATATAGGTAAACATTTGCAAACATTCTTTATACTCACCTGTTCTTTGATATTTCTACTTCCAACTAATCCCACTGAGCAGATTAATACAATCCTACTTTCCAGATTAAAAAAGATAAAAAGGAAGTTGAGTGATGCTTGGCCATATAGCAGAGATAGATTTCAAATTGCAATTGTCCTCAATACACAGGGACATACCTTTCTATTGCATCACAACAAATTTCGAACTGTTATTTGTGCTTAACAGAGACCTTTGAAAACTCACTTCAAAGCAACGAATAACCTAGCTGAGTCAGGTTAAGTAGCCTGACAGAGGAGAAAGATGCCTGTGGTCTATAGTTGCTTTGCAGTGAAGATCTGTCCTTGGTACAGAACCTATTCATAGGTGCAAAAATTGTAATCCTGATTATCCTGCTCAGTGGATATCAGAGTGGTAGAGCAGCAGTTGAAAATACAGCAGAGTGAAATGCTTACCTCATCTTAGGCTCTGATGTCAGAATTTCTTTTCAGGATAAAATTATTTTTTAAAGTAGAAAGTACCTTAATAAGCCCCTTGGGATGACTCAGTGAAGAGAAAAGGTCCAAAGACAATGATTTCTGTGCAACAATAAATGATCTCTCGCTAGACTCCATTAAATCAGGATGAATTTTTGTTTCCATTCTGGAAATAAGAGCTGGAGCTCAGCTTATGGGGAAGAGATTAGAGACAAGAGGCAAGAAGATCAAAATAAGTTGAGATGACGAGGTAGAAGGGACAGTGAAAACATTTTAGTGTCTGGACAACTGAAAATATTTTCAGCATACTGCAGACTAAGACCTGAGTAGTGAGTTTTTGGGGATAAAAAGTTAAGATGTGGAACAAAAGGGCACACATAGATGCTGAAGTTAGGAGACAAAGATGATTTTGAGAGCCAAAAAATTCCTAGCAACTAACAAAAATCTTGAAATCAGCTTTGGATCTTAATATAAATCTGAAGAATGAAATAAATATTGAAATCTCAAGATTCGGAGAAGCCCTGCCTATTATCTGGGTTACAGTTCTACACAGGTGGGTAGAAAGATTCCAAGCTGAATTTGTCTCTTCTACTCTCCCTCTGCATTTTTTATACTATAGGAAAATCAGGAAAGTAGCCTGTTAGCTAGATGGCAGCTTCCATGTAACAATATCTACATGTTATTGATTAAAAGGGATTAAACCCTTCCCACTGTGCCTAGCGTTGTGAGATTTCATCCTTGAGAGCATCTAGCAGTGGGAATGATTTAAGATGACAGCAGAGCTTACTGTTCTATCCTTCAAATCTTTCCCACGTCCATCCTGACCACTGTAACAGTGTGTCTGGTATATTACATTCCACTGTGGTTGAAAGATGCATCCGGGGTCTGTAGCGTATCCCCCTTCCTCATGTTTCCATTACTCAGGGAACATTTTCGAAAGATGAGATCTGCTCAATTTTGGAATAGTTTCCAGAGGGATGTGGCAGAGTGCCGCATCATTTTATTTACTTAAAATTAGACCAGAGCAAGGAATCCCAGTGTCCCACTGTGAGCAGTTTTGTACCGGTGGGAGGATAGGCAGAGAATCATGCCCATTTGCTGCCGGAATACAAGAGGGGCTCTTTATCATTACTTCATATGACTCCCCAATTCTGATAATTGCCATTCCAAATATTGATCTTCTTATGGAGAACACAAATTATATTTTTTCTAAGTTTCTTCCTTTTTTCTCCTACTTTTCACCTAGCATTATCATTCTGTCTTCACTAATATCAGTTCTAGTAGAATTGGAGAGCACTTAATGGAAAAACAATAACTTTACAAACAAATGCCCTGTTCCCCAAGTTCTAAGAAGCCAACTACAAATTGTATTTGTTAAAGATTTAAAATGTACCCTCATTGCAAATGGATATATTAGTCAACTCGGGCTGTTATAAAAAAGTGCTATAGACTAGGAGGTTTAAACCATCGAAAATTTACTTTCTTACAGTTCTAGAGGCTGGAAGTCTAAGATCAGAGTGCCAGCATGGTCAGGTTTAGGCAAGAACTCTCTTCCGCTGACTAGGTCTTCACATAGCAGAGGGAGAAAGATCTGTTCCTCTTCTTAGAGACTACCTTCTTGTTGGATTAGGGTTTCACCCTATGGCCTCATGTATCCTTAATTACGTCCTAAAGACCCTATCCCCAGATACAGTCACACTGAAAATTAGGGCTTCAACATTTGATAGGGTGGGAGGGGCTGAGGAGGGCACACGATTCCGCCTATAGCACTGAGATTTCCAATGTCTAAAACATTCAATTTCTCAATCCTCAGAGACAGATCTCAAAAAAGAATTCAAAATTGGCTTAGATTTCCCAAGGATTTCCGTATCTATACGCTAGAAGAGAATTTAGACTTATGCGTCTGAGAAGGGTAGGTTCAGTGATCTGATTTGTTCTTTTCATGTGCCCATTTATGGATTGGAAACAATTCAACCTTTGGAGAGAACAGATTGAGTTCTAATCCTGGTTATATTACTAATTTGATTTATGACCTCAGCTTTTTCCATCTGTAAAATGAATCCTTCTCTTTAGATTCCTTCCCACTCTGATAGTTCAGAAATCTGAGAACTATGGATTGGCATTAGTATTCATTTGGACATAGACACTCTGATTATCAAAATTCAAATAATGCTCCAATCCCCAAGGGTCTATATTTTTATTGGCCTCATAACCAAGACACTGGAACTGAGAGGACCTAAGTAGCATGTTGGAATCAGACTTTCAGGGCAGAGGTGGAAGATAGACAATACACCACAGTTTAGAAGTGACATTGGGGGCCAACAGGTAGAAAGATTCATGGGCCAAAAGGGGAAGTTCCTGGAGTGCTCTTCCTGCCTGCTGGTTTACATCTTGTGGGATCACTGGGATAGAGGAGAAAACAGAGTGATTTATGGTCTAGAAGTTTGGTAAATGATAGAATAATAATACTTAACCCTTAACTAACAGGTATTTTCTAAATGCTAGATATTTTATAAGTACTTTACTTTTATTATATTTAATATTAAATTCTGACCATAGAGCTTGAAGTAAGTACCATTTTTATCCTTACATCTCGAAAAATGAAAATAGCACTTTTAAAAAATTAAACAAGTTGTCCAAAATCACATACCCGAGAGGAGCAGAACTCAGATTCAGTTGACCTTTGATCTCCCAATTCCTATTACATTCTGCCATACCAAGAAAACTGAGTCTCAGTTATGCGGCCCATGTTTTCTCCACTATGCAGTGTTCCAAGATAGTGGCAATTAATTTGACTTTTTACCTCCAGCATTTATACCTTGTAAAAATTTCCTGAATGTAGAAAAACACAGAGTGATAGCAAACTCCAAATGAGGATTCTCAAATTCAATCAGAATAGGGGCATCTTCATGGAAGAAAAAAAAGTGGAGAATGAGACCCAAAGACTAAGCATGAGTTATAAAAGTGTCCATGGGAGAAACACAGTGAAAGAAGAGAAGGATGAAATATTCCAGGCCTCAAGAAGGTGCTTATACCGAAAGCTATCAGTCTCCCCCTCTCAGTTACTCCAAGACCCCAATTGGCTATAGTTGCTAAATGTGTGTAATGTACACTATTTGGGTAATGGTTACACTAAAAATCTAGACTTCACCACTGTGTAATATATCCTTGTAGCAAAACTGCACCTGTGCCACTTAAATTTATATAAATAAATAGATAAATAAATATGGTATATTTTGAATACCATAACACTTGTCTGTATCATAGCCTGCTCATCATATTCTAATCGCATGTTTATTCATCTGTATTTGCTAACAGTGAATTCCTTGAAAACATGGTCCTTGTATTTCTTATCTTTCTGTCCCTTGTACCAAGTATAAAATAAATGTCCAATGCTTATTGAATGTTCAATAACATTCAATAAGTGTTGAATCACTACACAAACTGAAGACTCCTGACTTCACCCCTGACTAGCTATTTGTCTTGGATTTACTATTTAATCTTGTCCAATCAATGTTTCCCCGCCACTGCATAAGTACCATGTAACTCTGCTAGGCATTAGAGGAGTGATGAGGCAAAATGCATTGCTTCCAGAGTATCAGCATGTACTGGGGATGGCAGACAAGTATGCAAGTAACTGAGTTCCAGTGTGTCCATATGTAAAAATGAAGATGAGAAAACTTCTTCTCGCTACCTCGCAGGATGATAGGGGTGTCTAATAAAATGGTGAGTGCAAAAATCCATAGAAGTAATAAAGTATCATTTATATCCAACTTAATAGTTATGATTTTTGTGGAAGTTTGTCTTAGTAGTACAACTTTTCTGGATTTGGGATCATTGAATAACATATAGAAACCTTGCTGTGGATGCTTATAGAGGAGGCTTAGGCTGAAATTTGAGCAACTATGAATATATTTTTATGCTATTGCCTTTGGTACTTAAGACCTTATGTTTATGTGGCTTCAAGAATGGTATACCTATTCTCTAGTTTTACAACTTTAATAATTCAGTACTTGGAAAGATTAGGGATTGAGGTTTCGTTCTCTTACAGTATCATAGTATGCAAACTTTCATGTAAAAATAAGGTGGCATAAATCAATATGCAGGTATATGTACATTTGTTCAAAAAGAAATACAGGAAGGTAAACCAGACACTAACAAGATGGATTGCCTGCACAGAGTGGGTAGGAAAGAATAAGGCCATGGAAATTGATTGGAAGGAATAAAGGATGAGTGGCACCTCCTTGAGCATATGTCTCTGTAAAGCTTTGACTTTTGAAAGAATGATAGTATATCACACACCAAATAAATAAATAAATACCAACCAATCAAACAGACAAAATCAACTGAGAATTGGGAAGGAGGCAAATTTTAAGTAGAATACAAACATTAACAAATGAACTAACTCTACAAAAAGTAAATGAAATCATTTTACTGAAGGGAGTGGGAAAGTTAAGGACTAACCTAAGTAATACTGGAAAACAGGATTTTGACTACAAATTGCAAAGCTAATGACAAAAATAAGCGTACACAGTATTTTACTCTGGTTAATAAGTTCGTTTTCCATAAGGTTAGTAATCCTGAAATGACTTTAAATACATTCTAAGATAGCAAATAAATAAATTTGCTATCAAATTATGGATAATGAGAGCCAGTTTTCTCATTTTTCAAGAAAGGAGTCATAATTAAAGGTTGAAAGCTAGAATGAACTGTGTAATGTTGGATTTGAATCAGAGGTATTATGATAAATTAATATATATATGTATGTGTATATATATTTATATACACACATTCATATGTACACACACATAAATCACATTTGTGTATATATACAGTTAAATTGATGTAGATATAGATGTGTGTGTGTGTGTGCATACTTACATTTTTTCATTTTTATCTGCTGAGAGGGCCTAGAAGTAATAATACTATAATACTGCAACTATAATGGGCACACCTAGAGTTTCAAAATAGTTTCTAAATACAATTTTAAAAATAAATAAAAAGTAAAAATGAATTCATTTAAGTACTGGATTATTTCAGTGCTAGTACACGGAAATGCAAGATGAGCCTGGGAAAACTTACGGTGCCAAGAAGTAAAGGAATACTCCAAAAATGATGGGGCATGTAAAAAGAATGTACCAGTTAACCTGAAGAAGATTTCACTGGTAAATTTTATGACACCATAAGCAACAAAATAAATACTAATAGTAATGAATTGTAACCCATAAAACAAAGAAAATAGTCTTTGTTGTTTTACATTGATATAAATATATAAGTAAATGAGGGAAAGTGAAAGCTATTTCCTCAGCAGAATTCCAACTTATATATGAAGAAAGATAAGTGGACTGCATCACTTGGCAAATACTACAGAAATAGTTTTTGCAGACAAGATTTATTAATGAAAACTAAAATTAGTGGGTAAATGTATGATGAGAGACAAGATTTTTGCATGCAGACATATTTATAGAAAGTACCTCCCCGTAAGGTACTTATTAAATACATGGGAGAAGGTAGTAACTTTACATTGGTAAACCAGGCAGAAACCACTTCAATCAATAATGAACTTTAATATGGCCAGCCATGAAATACATGGACATTCTTTACCTTCTAATATGATGCACTAAGAAGAACACAGCATAATTTTATGATATTCTTGCCAAAAAATGCATTATCTAAATTTAAATATGAGGGAAGAGCAGATGGTAGACATTCTACCGAATAATGGAGCTGTATTCTTCCAAGTGTCATAATTATACACCAAAAGTTTATAAAATAAAAATTTGAAAAGTCTGAAGACCTGTCCCAGTTTGGAGAAAACTAAGGAAAAAGGGCACTGAAAAGTAACCTGTAATCTGGAATTAAATCCTGGGTCTGACAAAGGACGCCAGTGGGACAACAGGCAAACGTCACATCAGGTTTGCAGGTTAGTTACTAGAACTGCAACCATGTCCATTTCATAGTTTGATAATTATACCAAGGTTATAAAACATCCAGAAATGCTTGGTGAAAGATAAACAGAAGCATTGTGTACTATTTTTTCTATTTTTTTTTGTAAATTTAATGTTTTCTCAAATTAAAAAGTAAAAATAAAACAAAAGCTTTATTCCTGCAATTAGGTCTGTGATGTTAGAAACAAGGTGATCACAACATGAGATCTGTTGCCAGAATCTGGAGTATCTTGATGTACTGTATAATTCGGTGGGATTTTCTGTCTGACTTCTTCAGAATCCCAGTGTCAAAAATTTTATATTCAGAATCTTTGGGTAATAAAAATGGCAGAACACCAACCCACACTGTGCCAGGTGCTATGTTAGGCACTATATTTACATCTCTGTGTCACACATTATTTTGCATCATGTCATTTTCCTGTCCTCTACTACATACAATTTTAATTCTGTTTTATAGAAAGAGGAGGTCCAAACCAGTCCAATCCTCCTTCTGAACACAGAGAGCAAACAGCTTAATTGGAAATTGCTGTTTTTCTTCTCCCTAAGATGGTAAAAATCATTTTCCATTTCTTCAGTTAGTGGAGAGTCACTGCCCTCCAGGAAATGAGGAACGTTTCCCTGGACTTTATTTTTCTATGTGTTATAAAATGATTACAATTTTATTTCATTTTAGGGTTGAGGTAGGGATGTCAGAGGAGAAATGCATTAGGCCAAGGGAGTAAATAATATACAAACCTATAAGATGCTTTGAAAGATTGCCAGGAACAAGGTGAATAATTGATGATGATCTGATGCATTCGGTTATTTCCTATGAAATGGCCCTCATAGCAAAATGGATTGCACACTATTTCCTTCTCTTTCACACATACACATGCATACACACACATGCACACACACACACGCACTCACACATCAGCACACACACACCAGTCTATTTCTTGAGCTCCTTTCAAAGTTAACAGACTGATCATATCATTGTTCATTTAGAGTGTCCAGAAAGTCAGAGCCATTCACCATCTCTTTTATTCTCAAGCCTTTGTCATAACGTTGGCACACACTGACTTGCATGCAATCTTATGCACCTGGTCTCCCTGCCCCAGGACGGGCTGAACTGCTGCCTCCTGTAGAACCTTCCTGCTCTGACCTGAGCATGATCTGCCCAACAAAACAAGTCTGCTCTATCATCAGTACCTACCTGTGAACAGTAGCCCACATGTCTTGACCTGTCGTAAAAGGCTTTCTGAGATCTGGCTTCTGACCTCTTTTTCACTGGATGCTACAAAAACCCTCAGTATCTTTTCTTTTTAACTTTTATCTTAAGTTCAGGGGTACAAGTGCAGATTTATTACATAGGTAATCTTGTGTTGTGGGAGTTTGTTGTTAAATTAATATTTATTTCCTGCGATTTTATTCCCTGATGTTTCTCGTCACCCTGCCTTTATTCACATAACCTCTCCGCTTGGAATAAATATCCTTTGTCCTCATCTTAACCTGCTAAAATTCTGTCTCTCATGCCCATATAAGTGTGACGTCTTTCTTGAAACCCTCTCCAATTTTTCTAAATGAGAATTTATCATTCCCCTTTGTCTTCACCTTGCAATATTTTTTTCCGGTTATTCTCTTAGTAACATGCCTCCAATTTCTTTTGCAGGCAACTGTCTCTATTCCTTGATTGAAAATATCTCAAAAATAGGGAGGGAATGTGTATTTTAGTGTCTGTCCTGCTTAGAAATGTAGAGGTGCAATTCTGAAAGATTGTAAGTGAAAGACATAAGAGGAAAGGTTGCGATAGAGAGAGAGAGACAGAGATATATGATACATAGTTTAGTAAGATACAAAATCTATGGAACATAGCATACCACTATGATTCCGGAAAAATTTAAAATGCTACTCTGTGTATGTTTTTACAGCAATATCTTACAATTTTTATGTTATTAATTCTTAAAAACCTACTGGGTTTGGCTCTTCTTATTTTTCTGATGAGAAAATCGGGAGTTGGACCAGGATCATGACTTGCTCGAGTCTATCCAGGGGCAGAATGAGTACTTATAACTACACAGATTTAGGTGAAAGTCAGAACCTGGAAAAGAATGCCTTGGAAAAGGTGTAGTGGGGAATACACCATAGTGATCTTAGGCACGTCCTTTGAGTTTTCCAGGCTTTTCTTTCCTGTTTATAGATCTACAGATAGATTTTCTAAGGATACCTGCACTTAAAAGGTCTTCTTTTGAGAAGGCCTTTAATATGATGAACTACGTCCATAGTGGAGCATCCATTTAGTCAGGATAAGAGGCCCTCAAAACCCTGAATTGATAGACTCATTCTTCTTCATTTGTCTTTCGAATGTTTAGCTTTGTTCATCAAAAAGGTGCTCTGTTTTGTTAGTGGTCAACATATCATCTCTTTTAGCCAGTGTTTCTTCATGCAAGCTGTGGTCACAGGAGAGAGTCTAGTGCACTGGTTAAGAACATGAACTATGGAGCAAACGGCCTGGGTTTATACTTCAGCTTCATCCCAAACTAGCAGTACCTCACGCTCCCAATCTGCAAAATGACAACAGCAATAGTATTTTTAAAGTAACGGCAAAAACCACTATTACTTTTACATCACCCTAATACTTATCTCATGGGACTGCTTGAGCATTCATGACACCCCACATGTAAGTCTGTAAGAACAGTGCCTCTCGTAAATGGTCGCTATTTTTATTCTTATGCCAACCACTCAGGCCTATTGGGAAGATCAAATGAGAACAGTTTGTAAACTTTAAAGTATTATGCTAATGGAAAATAAAGACTTAGTAGAACTAATTTTATTATTATTATTTAAAAGTAGGAAAAATGTGCCCTCTTGTTCTAAAATCTCTCTGGGGTCATAAGCTAAGCATCGCAAAGAAATATTTATGCCATTTATAGGAGATAATTTTATTCTCTCTAAGATATTTTCAAAGTTAATTTTACAGTAGACTTTCTCCAAAATACCTTTTGTTGGAATCAGTTTGTAGACTTGTTTTTTAAAGGACTTCACTTTAAACATCCCCCCTCCCAAAGTTAGAAAAAAATAAGCAAATGTAAACAAATAACCCAAGTTACAAATTACAAAAGCCATTTTTAGTCTGCAAAGATTTTTAACTAAAAGTAGATATATACTCTCCACAGAAGGCTTCTCCCTATAAATTTATATTCAGATAATAACTTTAGGCTGTAAACTCGGGACTCAGTAAGAAAACTACCTTTTTATTTTGGAAGCACACCAGTGTTAAATAAAATGGATGGATGAGACATGCTGTTCATATCATTTGCAAAGTAACCTATAGGAGCAGAATAATATTAAACTTTTAAGGCGTAACACATATATGAACTGAATACATATGTGCAGAAAACAACTTGAGAAATGGTTTAAGGCAGTTTCCAAACTGGTTTATTGTCATCATTTGTATAAATATCATATTCTTTGGTTTTATTATAAAAAGGGACTTGTTGAGGAACAGTGGTAGGTACAAAGAGGCTGGTCAATCTAGTACATATAAAGTATTGACTTCAACCCAACACTCATGTTTTTGGACAAGTTTCCATTTACACAATTAACTATATATAAAGAGCTAGACTGATGTGTATCACTGAAATATTCAAAATATATACAGGACCAGGCGTGGTGACTCACGCCTGTAATCCCAACACTTTGGGAGGCCAAGATGAGTGGATCATTTGAGGTCAGGAATTCCAGACCAGTCTGGCCAACATGGTGAAACCCCTCTCTACTGAAAACACAAAAATTAGCTCAGCAGTAGTGGTGTGTGCCTCTAATTCTAGCCACTCCAGAGGCTGAGGCAGGAGAATCGTTTCAGCCTGGGAGGCGGAGGTTGCAGAGAGCTGAGATTGTGCCACTGCACTCCGGTCTGGGCAACAGAGTGAGACCCTGTCTCAAAAAATAAAAATAAAAAGTAAAATAAAATATATACAGAAATAAATACTGCTGAATCACTTGCTAAAGGTGAAATTTTTTCCCCTTGGGGGCAGTGGGCAGGAATGGGAGGAATGATGAATGAAAATGACTATTAAATTCTTCATGAAGTGGATGTATCTGACTCAGGCCTTAGAAAAAATATTTTTAAATGTAATGACTGCTGGAAAAGAGATGGTAAGAAGAGTTTGGAGCAAGGAAATTAGGGAGAAGGTTGCGATTTCAGGAGTTTAAGTTGCAGTGACAAAAGGATGAAGACAAGGATTGTGGCTCAGGTCATTGAGATGTCACTGGATATGGTGTGTTTAAAGACTAACAAGGGTGAAGCACTGGGAAAGGTCAGGTGAAGATCCTTGAATGTTTTTGAGCTAGTTTTGCTCTATCTGTCCTCAAGTTTGTCCATAATCACCTTCCCAAGGAAGTAACTCCACAAGAATTTTCCACAGATGACTAGTTCCATGTGATGCTATGTGAAAAGAAAAAAAAAAAAAAAAAACACTAAATTTCCATTTCAAATAAACTTGGAAAAATTGGCATAAGTCGAATTAAGCATATTTCATTTGCAAAAAAAAAAAAAAAAAAATGTTGGTAAAATGATTAAGGGAGAGGCAGAGAAAAAAACAAGGGAAGCAAGAAGGAAGGAACTTGGAGTGGGAAAGAAAGATGGATAGAGGGGCCAGTCTGGGAGCATAACTGAAATGCAGACAGGTGATTAACCAACACTGAAAAACCCTGGAAGTTTCTAAAGGAAGCAGGACTATTCTGTCTAAGAAAACTGAGGGTAGCAAATAAAGGGAAATATCCTAAATCAAAAGGTTGCTTCAGGTTGGCCCTATTAAAGATATAGACATACTATAAACCATAGGGTGAGATAGCCTAGAAAATTACTGTTAGATGAGATCTTGGAGGCTTTCTAGTATGAACTTCTTTTCTTGATCTCTCCATATATACTTGTCCACTCACTTTTT
This sequence comes from Macaca thibetana thibetana, assembly GCF_024542745.1. Classification (NCBI taxonomy): domain Eukaryota; kingdom Metazoa; phylum Chordata; class Mammalia; order Primates; family Cercopithecidae; genus Macaca; species Macaca thibetana. The sequence goes on along the minus strand of NC_065592.1, from coordinate 24,055,521 downwards.
TGATGTTGTTTTTAGCAGACAAGATCCACTTAATCCATTGTGCAGTTCCTTCTTATTTGACCTCTAGGAAGCTCAGAGCTTAATTTAATGTAATACTCAATTGCAGTATCTGTTACCTATTAGGTTTCCATTATATCCATATCTTCCCTTCTTGCAAATATAGCCAGAAAAGCTGCAATGGCTCAAGGGCTATTCTAGGCTCTGTGAGGGCTACAAAAGACTTCAAAGAACTCCAACTGGCAATGGGAAATATATTTTTCCACATTGATTTATTCATTAACTCCTGAAGTTATTGAATGTCCGTCATGTGCCAAAATCTTTACCAAGAACATTAACAGATGTAAAGAATAAAAATTAAAGAAATATTCTCTGTATTCATTATCTTAATAGTGTGTTAATATGCACTTATTGAGAATAAATTTTATAAATACACGAACTATCTCAAAAATTGGTTATGGGGAGTATTCAAACAGATACGACATTTTCACTGCAGATCCTCCGAGGTGTTTGTGGTACATGTCGATTCATAAAACCCCAATCATGAAAAGACACAAATCTAAGTGTGTACGATCTATGTGGGTGTAAATGGAAACCCTTTAAAATGTTATGACTTATCCATCGTAATTTATCTGATTAGTCTTCCTGCCAGATCTTTTTAATTGAATCACATTAGATTTGGGATAATTAACCAAGGACATTTACACTATTTTGAAGGTTAATTCCAACCCCACTCATTCAGCATATGTTTGGAGTGTCCTTGTCTAATGCCAAGTCCTGGGCTAGGCAAAAGGACATGGAGATTGTTTCTGAGTTTCCTCATTGAAGGATTCTGGTTAAGAGCCCTCTGCCAATCACTACTGTAAATATATTATCTAAGTGCTCAGTGGAGAAAATTCATGTTCCAATTTTCTGATTGAGTAACCACCGTGACCAATCTCTGGGCAGAGCCATCAGGAAATAACTGCTATTTAGTCTCACATGTCTTTGTTGAGCTTTGTGCCTCCACAATAGGAGGATTGCACAAGGAAGTAAAGATAAATTGACAATACCTAATATAAACACATTCTTTTCAGAATGGAGCAAACTACATGAGGTGGGAAACATGGCAAGTGTTTCACAGAAACCAGTGAATAAGATTTAGGATGTGCATTTGACATTCCCTGACACATTTTGGTCCTCACTTTTGGCCAAATTAGTCTGTCAACAACATCTACTTGGTGCCCACAATGTAGAGTGGCTTGCATTTGGCACCGAAGATGGAAAAAATAAGAAAAGGTCAGAGACATTTTTAGATACAACTCCAGAGGGCACCATTCACAAAGATTGCAGTATAAATGGCACCCTCTAAAATCGTGCGATCCACAGTCTTTACAATGATGTAAACTGAGACTAGGAAATATTTCCCGCTTCTGTGTTTTTATATATTAATAGGGAGGGCTCAATCAGGTAAAAATAAAAAGCCATGAACAACAACAACAAAAAAAAATTGTTGATGAGAGAAAATAGTAAATTGTAGAGCTGAGGTTTAGAAGCAAGGACAATGAGTTTAGATTTGTCAGGTTCCGATTCAAATCCAGACTGCAGAGAAACATGAGGAATCCATGATGAAGGCTGATGGGAAAAAAGAGCCAATTAGAGGGTAAGGCTGAGATTAGAAACTTTTATTTAAGATTTGTCTGTAGAAAGTTGATAGCTGGAAAGATAAGATGGGGCAATTTTCTAATGGAAATAGATCGTAGAATTAGAATAGACACAAGAGAAGTATAGGATTAGACCTTGGCAAATCTCTAGTTAAGGAAAAGGATTAAGGTAGGAGAACCTAGAAAAGAAGCTGGAAGCTTGTGCATTCATCCCCAGTGTCACTGGGTGAATCGCAGTGGCATATCACAGACCACAAAGACTGTCAAATCCACAAAGACTCTGTGGATTTCAGAATTGTTGTTTGGCAAAGTCTGGTTTGCCATATAAGGGCACAGATTGTCATTTTTCACAAATTCCAACCTTCTGTTTCTCAAGATATGCCTCAAGTGCATTCGTCAGTTCCATCAAGGACATTTCCTGGTGGTGAGGAAACTTTAAATCCCACAAATTCTTAAGAATTCTTTTTTTTTTAATAGTAGTTATTTGGATAGTAAAAGAGGTTACATTACCCCATTGTTTTATATTCAGGGGGAACTGTATTTCATATTCAGAGGAGACTCAACAGACATCCTATGAAATTCAATAGATGGGCAGAAATTAACAGACATTCTTTCCATTCTGTGTGTGTTTAATCCATCCCTGACAGTGTGACAGTGCTAGAGACTGCAATAAATTGGTGAACAAAGCTGACACAATCCTTTCTTGGCAAATTGATATTCAAACAGGAGAAACACACACATATACCAAAGTAACAATAAAGATGCAAAGAAGTGCACACAAAAAAGTGTTCTGTGAACAGGAGATAAAAGAGGGAATCAAGGGGACCATGATTTAGATAGGGTAGTGATGGAAAGCCATTCTGAGACAATATTTTAGTAGAGACCTCAAAGGTAAGAAAGTGCAACCTCAGGAAGAGACTGAAGAAGGAATATTTCAAGGAAAGAGAATGGCATTTGCAAAAGCTTTGAGGGTGGCATAAACTAGACAAGTTTAAGGAGGTGGCTAGAAGAGGGAAAGAGTAGAAAAAATTACCATGGGAGGAGTTGGGAGCTGGGTTATTGCCTCATGTGAAGGATGATTAAGGCAAACAACAGTGGAGTGGAAATCACCTTGGAATTACTATCATCACCATCCAGGAGCTGCTGGACTAAGTTCGTGGCAATCAGTGAGAGAGAGAGAGATGGATGAATCCAATGATAGGCATGAGGACAATTTACAGGGCTTGTTTATGGATCAGTGCATAGAGCCAAAGACGGAAGAATTTTAGGGATGACTCCAAGATTTTTATTTGAGAAACAGGATGGATGATGGAGCCATTTACTAAGAGGAAGATAATGAGGTAGTGCCAAGTTTTGGGAGGAAAATCCAGTTTTATTTTAAATGTGCTAAACTTGAAATATCTGTGAATGATGTAGTCAAAGACAAGAATAGCAAAATTTGAAAGTGAAAAGTAATTCTTTTTCCTGTAGTAAAAAAAAATGGATAGGACTCTCAACAAAGTGAACAAAAATGTGATCAGATCATTTATTTGCTTAAGCTTTTCAGTGGCCCTGTTTTTCCTCCTGGCTAAGGATCCTGATACTTAGCTGGGTATTCAAGGCTCTCTGTGGTTTGTCCACAACCATTTCCCCTGCTTATCTCACACTCCAACACAATAGACAGTCCCTCATTTTACAAAGTATTCATTTCTGGAATTAGGGAATACCTTTTTCCCTCCTTCTCAGGTACATGTGATCTAAATGGAGTGGTATTATAAGAAAGAAGGGAGGGGAAATTAAGTATTGCTTTTTATAATTAATGAATCATTAGTTTATGGACCAAAGTTATTGTATTAAGGATGATTTTGAAAAGTAAAACATAAATACTTTCTAATCCCCTATTTTTTATTCATTTGTTTCCTTCTCTGCTTCAGCTAACCAGCTCACTGCACTAACTCGCTTGGAAAGGGGAAGAACTGGCTACCAGATAAGCCCATTGCTGGATAGGAATGGGTTAAACTCCCAGAAAGCTTAGCCCTCAGACCTCTCTAAGAGGCAGAAATGGGGGTTTTGATGGTAATAGGAATATATACACACTGTGTTTCACTGGGACAATGACCTTGAAAACTCACTGGCTGAATTGCCTATATGTTGGGCAGGTACTTGGCACTCTAATGAGAAGTAATAACTAGGGAGGTGCATTCTTCTTTCTCAGATAACTTGTAGTATCAGGGAAAGACACATATGCAGTATAATAGAATACAAGGTTGGAAGCTATCAGTCCCAGGAATCAAGGACATTTAAATTGTTATCAGAAATAAGATGGTGGAGAGAGAACCTCTAGATGAGAATAATATGAAGAGCTTTATGGAAGAGGGTCTGTTTGAACTGGGCTTTAAATTATGGATATGGTTTCAACAACATGCAAAGAAAGATATTTCAGGAGAAAAGTAGACTGGAACAGAGGCTGGAAGATCAAGTATGTGCTTGTCAAACTAGAAGTAGTTCACTAAGCACAGAAAGTAAAATCTGAAGTAGAAGGTAGGGGTGGAAAAAATTGGTTGAGTCCAGAAGCTAGAAAAACTTATTGGTTGCTTCTTCCATATCTAATCCCTCAACCTCCACAATTCTGAGCCTGAAAGATTTGATGGGATTAGCTCCACTCTCAGTTCTACAGAAGGGAGTCCTGATTAGATTGAATTTATCCTTGTATCCCATTCCCATATTCAAAAGGATTAATCCAGAGATGTTAGCTGGTAGGGGTAAAAGATACCCTTCTATGGGTTTTGATCAAGCAAACCTCTTTATCTTCAATGCATACTATAGGATATTACTCTTTATCTTGCTGGATGTAGACATGGAAATCTGAAGTTCTAGGACCAGAGGAAAAGTAAATAATAAAAATAATCTGGCACTGGGTAAGCAAGGCTAAAAATTAAAAAGGAGAAGAACTGAGTCCTGACAACATTTTCTTTTGAACCAATGGATTAAACCTTACATGAGAGTAGTGCTATTTCTGGGCTTTTAAGTTCCATGAGCCAATAAATCCCCATTATGTTTTAAGCCAATTTGACTGGTATTTGCTATTACTTGCCACTCAAAGCATCTTGATACATAATCTTTGAAAAGTACATTAAGGCTTTGTTGGCAATAATAGATCTACTGATATTTGTGTCTCCCAGAGTGCCATAATCTGGAATGTAATCCTTATGGTAGTGTGCAATGCAGAACCCCATTAAGTCAGGATACTCCAAAACAGAGGTCATGAAAGTCAGCCAGTCTTTTAATTTGTGATTAGTCTTATTTTGTTCTCATTCTATGCCTAATCATTGGACTTCTCTCTTTGTCTCCCAGAAGAGGAAAGGAAGTAATTCTACTTAAGTCTTTCCTTGAGAAGAGCTACCTCCCTTGGGCTTGGAGCCTGACACTGTTTTTCTCTCTCCCACTGACTCCATAGATGTATTCATTTCTCTTTAGGTATTTAATATAAATCAGATAAGTCACAAACTTATAATAACTTGAGTCGATTTCAATTCTAAGGCAAGTTGAATCTTCAGGGCCAATGCTTCAAGTACGAGATACTGTGGTTTCAATGACAATGAAACTGTTTGGAGAATTGCTTTCCCAAACTTTTCTGCCAGTGTTTAGATTATAGCATGCAGTCCAGGAGTATATTATGAGTGATCCCCTTGAACTTTGTCAGAAAGTCCTCATAAATCACATTCAAGAAAATATATTTAACTTCCATATATATATATATATATATGAAATTTAAGAACTTGGACAAGTGGAATAAATTCCAAACTGTCAGTTTATAGCAGTAACTTTCCTTTTCAATTTGGAGATTGAAATTTGGGGCAAGAAGGCTCTAATGGAAATAGCATGTTCTCTGAGAAACCAGAGGTGCTGCTTGACTTCTGGAATACTTTTTATGGAATTATACCTTATTTTGGAATTTTAAAAAGCCTGGGTTATGGGCCCAGGTATTTGTGGGATTCCATCATATGCCAGTTGCTAAACCTTAGCCTTTTCATCAATGGAATGGGTTTAACCTTTCCATTTTATGGTAGACCATAAAAGGAAAATATTCCTGAATAAATAAAAAAAATTACAATTTATTGTGCTCTTACTATGCTTCAGGGGCTGTGTTATAAACATTAGTATTTATCATTTATTTAGCTCTTAATATGTACAAGGCACTAAGTATTCATGTGTACTTACATTTAATACTCACACCACTCAAATAATGTGGGTACCAATATTACCATTTTCTAGATAAAAAAGTTGAGGCACAGAAATGTGAGGAATTTATCCAAGATCACACAGGCAAAATATGCTAGAACAGAGAATCAGAGGGAGGCAGTCTGATTTTTATAGAACCTGTTACTCTTCCTTTTCCTAGCAGCACTGAGAACTGGGTACTGGGAATATTTTATCTGGTGAGACAACTAAGACTCTTTCTGTTTTGTGCTACAATAACAGAATACCGCAGACTGGGCGATTTATAAAGAACAGAAATGTATTTTCTCACAGTTCTGGAGGCTGGCAAGTCTAAGATCAAGGCACCCATATCTGATGAAGGCTTTCTTGCTGGGTCCTCACATGGTAGGAGACAGAAAGGGAAGAAGGAGATGAATCCTGTGTCTTCACACGGCTGAAGAGAGTGAGAGAGTAAAGCCATTCCTGCAAGCCTTTTTACAGTGGCATTAATCCCTTCATGAGGTGGTATGGTTTGGCTGTGTCCCCACCCAAATCTCATCTTGAATTGTAGCTTGCAGAATCCCATGTGTCGTGGAAGGGACCTGGTAGGAGGTAATTGAATTATGGGGGTGGATTTTTCCCATGCTGTTCTCGTAATAGTGAATAAATCTCACAATATTTGATGGTTTTATAAAAGGCAGTTCCCCTGCACAAGCTGTCTTGCCTGCTGCCATGTAAGATGTGACTTTGCTCCACTCTGGCCTTTCACCATGATTGAGAGGCCTCCCCAGACATGTGGAACTGTGAGTCCATTAAACCTCTTTTTTAAAATAGATTACCCTGTCTTAGGTATTCCTTCACAGTAGTATGAAAATAGACTAATATATGAGGAAAGAGCATTTATGACTTATATATCTTCCATGAGGCCCCACCTCCCAACACTGTTTCATTGGGGATTAATTTCAACATGAGTTTTGGAAGGCACAAAAATATTCAAAACATAGCTCTTACAGACCGCGTAAAACTTTCTCAAGTTCACTCAGCTATTCAGTCAGAGTATTTAGACTTAAAACTCAGTTTATGTACCATCATATTTTCCTTATATACCCACTCTCTTCATTTCAAAATTTTCCATTTCATGTTTTCTTCCAATTAAATTCTCACCTTTCTCTTTCTGAGTTAGATTCGAGTAACATACAAGAGGTCAAATAGACAAATTACTGACAACTGCGTGTGTTTTAATCCCATGTTACTTTTAAGAAAACTGGTGGAAGAACTTTATATGAACTCACGTTATATTGACTCAATTGCATATCAGTTTAAAAATATAATCTGTAATTTCATTTTGAAGTTTACTATACTTTATATTTTTTAACTACGTTCTTGACCAGATTGATGTCTTAAAATCATTAACACATTATCATATTCCCTTAATGCATGCCACGCTTATTCATTTCAAACTCACATTTTAATCAGGATTAAGAAGTTTGAGTTCTCATTCTTTATTATCGGTAAGTTTCACAGCCATATATAGAAATGTTCTTTTTTTTTTTTTTTTATGGTCAAGATTGTAGATTCTTCTAAAATCCTTTCCTCTCTAAGACAGAAAATGTAGAACATTAGAATTTCAGTTTTTGTATCAATAGCTGCCACCTCAATCAACTTACACAGCCCCATCCCCATAAATATTGTTCAACGGGCAAGATGTTAAGCAATGTAGCATAGTGATTTGACTACACTAGCTAAGTAAAATGCTCTATTAGAGAACCACCAAAATGCAAAAAATAAATTGGCCAGGTTAAAATGAGAACAAGCTATAGAAAGCAATTGAAATCAGAATCATGAGAATTAGAAGGCATGCCATTATGAAACTCCTCTGCATTAGATGCTCACATTGGCTCACATCGTAGCTTGCAATTATATTCCAAATCTCTCGTCTCCTTTAATTTATATAAGCACTCTGTGAGACAGGTATTCTTTTTTAAATTTTCCAAAAGGGAGGATCAGAGACATGACTAAATATTCCAAGGTTCTGTAGTTAGAAAGTCATTGGACTAGGATATATATCTAATTCTGATTCCAGAATCCAAGCACAATTCATTATACTAACTGACATGGATATTATCAGTAGATAAAGGGTTAAAATCCCATAGGCTTTCATTCTGTCTTCTCTGGTCTTGGAATCTACTGGGCCCCCAATGAATGACTTTGTTTTTCTTTGTTTTTGTCCCTTTCTATTCTTTTTACAGTTTTCTTGGCCACATTCGTAGGAAATGACACCAATTAAAACTTTGCAAGGCCAAGGCTGGTTAATGTATCACTGACCACAGATTTCCCAGGATTTGGCCAAACTCTGGTTCCTCGATTATTTGTATTCTGCCCCCTCCTGTCTGGAGCCCCTAAGGACCTTCTCTTGCCAGGGCTCAGGTCTCTGTGTCGTTGGTCTTGGGCTCCATAGCTGGAGGTGGGCATCCTGTTTGTCTACAGCTGGGGCACCTTCTGCATGCTGTTTTTATATGAACACTTTCAAAATACAAAGCCCTTTCATTTTCTTTACTAACTCCACTTTTTTCTCTGCCTTCATTTCCTAGATGGAGGGCTTATCTCTAGGTTCCTCAACTTTCTCTGCCTCTAGTTAACATGTCGGGCCTAGAGTGGTCCACACACTGACATAGCCTTTGCTCTAACACTCACACTTTAGTTGTGGTCTTGTGTTCTAAACTTTTGATTCTCTGGGTCCCTCTCTAAACTATCTGTTTAGAGAGAAATAGGATTGAATCCAGGTCAGTCTGATGCCACAGCTAGCACTCTTTCTACCACCTCATGTTGACGTTTAAGCTGGGATTTGAAATACAGTGATCTGAAGACTTTTAGTTGATTCCCAATATTCATCCTGCTCAAGATTCTTTTTAGCAAAGACAGACATTTTAGAGCAATAGTTAGAATGTCTAGTTTTGGTCCCAGTGTCAATCAACTGGACCAGTTTTCATAGTCCTCTTCTCAGTAATGTTGAGCTACACTTTTCAGCTGAGCATGTTATCACTCACCTATAAGCTCATCTTTGCCATCCTCTTTCTTTTTCTGTAACTAGGTGTTATCACACCACGATGTTCTGGCAAAAGAGATATAAACTGATGTAGTGTATATGGGGTACTTATCCCTAAAAGGGAAGCTGTATGTCCATCCTAACCTATTTTTTCTTTCTGATGCTTGGAACAATGTTTTAAGGGATGCCACTGTGCAGCCATTTTGGTCCATGAGGTTGAGGTACACACCCCAGGAATGATGGAATAGAGAAGTAAAAACTCCTATGTCACTGATGTAAACAGACTCATCATACCAAATTCATACCTCCTTCCCACGGTACACTTCAAAACGAAGATAACTGATCTTCTAACTTCTTTTAAAGCACTGTTATTTATTTCCCTCATATACAACAGAAACCAATCCCAACTAATATAGATTGATAGATCATTAAAGAGATGAGCGGAGAGAATTAGATGTTGATAAAATAAAGGAAATTGACAGGAATAGAGGCAATCTAATGTAGCTATTGTAGGATATATGTGGCTGAGATAAAATATTTCAAAAGCACAGATTCTTGCAGCATTATCTGGTATCTCTGTATTTAAACAACTTAATTATAATATTCTCCTAGTCCATGTAGTCTTATATGAAAGCATAAGGTCTGTGATCAAACCCTTGAATTTCTACTTGCTACCTACTTGACATTGAATGAGTCCATTTATCTCTCAAAGCTTTATTTGTATACAAATAAAAGAGTGTGAGATATCAAGTGTTTATCATAGTAATGGAACAGAGAAGGCACCCAGGTAGTAGGAATTCCCATGGGTTCAGACATTCCCTACAGTTCCAGGAACTTCATTGCTGGCTCACCTTAAAGGAGCTGACTGTATTCTGCTAAGAAAATCTCCCCCTTACTCCTGCTCCATTCCCTTCCCTATTTGGACATATAGAGAGATAAGTTTCAGTGATTTTGCAAAGATTCCATTAGCATTAAATGGAGCACACATAACCCAAGAGAACTGAAACTCTGTCAATAGAAATATCTAAGTGGAAATGTTCCTGTCCATGAAGCTGTTGCTTTAGAGACCTTGTCAGTAAGAGCTTTTGTCTTAGGGGTTTGTAAATATTTATATTTTTAAACTACTATGAGAGGAACAACAGCCATTCCACATGAATGGATTACGTTAAATGTACCCAAAGTCTGTAATTCAAGCTGTCAAACGTGAGGAAATACCAGACTTAAGGCTGCCATTCCAATCCACTCAGAATAAATAAGGACTTTGGGCAGAACTCTTTAACACAATGGCTCACAGACATATGGAAGACGTTACCGGAGAAGATGACTGAAGAGAAGGAAAAACACATTAAATGAATTTGAGAAATACCTAGTCTTTCCTCCAGAGTGGAAAAGGTTTGAGGCTTGAGGGAGATGATTGTTGGCCTAGAAACAGAGAAATAGATTAATATTAAACTGAGAATGAGGGGTGGCACGTGGAGGCTTTTCCTGTTGCTAAGACAGTTGTCTGTTTTTCATTTATTGTTTTGGTAGTCTGTTGATATGACACCAATATAGGAACCAAAGTGTGTGTCTAGGCAGACTAGGTGAGGGTATGGGATTTACTTACTGTGGAGGTTCTGTGTTAAGAGTGTGGCCAAATTTCCTGGAGTATAGAACACAGGTGGGAGCTGTGTTTATAGAACTGAGAAAATGCATTTCAGTGTGAGATTGACCAGTGGGTCACATAAATTTGATTCAATTCTACAAGCGTGTACTGAACACCTACTTTGTGCCAGGCATAGGCAATGAAGCTTGAGAAGCAATCTGATTTAGTGGAAAGAATGTGAGCTTCTAGTCCTTGCTCTAAGGCTCACAAGCTTTGCAGAGTAAAACAAATCACTTCCACTTTGTGCGTGTCAACTTAAAATGTCAGATTTTTCTTTTTAACAAATAAATCCTAGGTTGGATCATTTAGCTGAAGACTAAATGGGCTTGCTAATGCTCCCTGTTTCACGCTCCAGTCTAGACTGGGGAGAGTTCCAGGTGTGGTAATATGTTCACTCATATTTGATATCCCTCCTTGTGATACCCCTACTTGTGATGGGGTATACCACCCCACATTTTAAAACTCAGGTATGGTCAAATGACTTTTTTGTGTGGTGGGATGTAGTCAGAAGTGAAATGTGTCTGAGCAGAAGCTTTGAGAGCCAGTAAGAGGCTCAGTGTATCTGCTTTTTCCTCCTCTCTGCCCTGATGACCAACAGTGGTCCAGATAGAAGCTAACGCATCAGCCTATGGCCTAACGTAAAAATGATGTAAAGCTGTACTATGACTGACTCTCACCAACATGCAGCATAAGTGAGAAATTTACACTTAATGTTTTAAGTCACTGAGATTTGGGGACCGTCTTTTTACTGCAATAAAACCCATTTACCTCTACTCACAGGATAGGAGAAAACTCTAGTTTGCAAAGTACACATTCTTACCTCATGATGGACTAAGTCACAGTGTGCAATATCCCCAGGAGAGAGGGGAGAAATAACAAATTCTTTGTGTTTATGGTCTTTCAATAGATTAACTCTACCCAATTAAAAAATGTAGCCCAAACTTTCACCTAGCAATTGGTTTACTCACTCCTCCTCTATGGGAAGGAGAGAGTAAAATTAGGCTAAGAAACAAAGAGGCAGTGTTACTTTAGTTGTGTCTCCTGTGAATGAAAATAAGATGTCTGTTACCTCTAACAGCACCGAAGACCTATTGAACAAGGAGGTAACCTGATCAGATATAATTTGGAAATGTCTCTCTTGATACACTTTGTAGGATAAACTGGAGTAAATACAACTGCAGCAAGATTGACCAAGTAGGAGGAAGTAAAATAATTAGGACAAATGAGTGAAGAGGGTGCACTTAATAAAGACAATTACAATAGAGCTGAAGGGTGCAAGCATGAGAAGCCTTTTGTAGACAGAGTGTCAGCGAGAGTTCAGATGTGTGGAGGAAATGTAGCCAAAGGTGCCAACAATAGGACTATGACTGTGTCATTTACACACAGGGAAAATTTCACCAGGGGAATCAGTTTAAAATGTTAAGTAAGGCATTGAGTTTTGGGATTTTTCTTTGATCTTACATGGAATATCAGTGGTCACATAGGTCTGTCCTTTAAGGCCATGTTTATATACAGATCCCTGGGCAAGATGCATCATTCCACTGGACACTTGTGGCCTTTCTAGTAAATTTATGGAAGATTTACTGGAAGACCACATTGTTTATGATTCATGGGAGGTATTCATAGGCATAGTAAAGAAGTGAAGATTTGACCACAATTGTGCACCCTGAGACAGGAGACCACTGGACAAAGTGCCAGAATAGCCTAAGGAATTCAATAGACCTGAGTTCAATTTCCAGCTCTAGTTTGGCTTAGATCAAGTTACTTAAAACCACTGAGTCTCAGTTTTCTCACCTATTAAATAGAGTATAATAATAATATGTACTTAAAAGTGTTGTGAAGATCCAAGAATGTAATCAATGTAATGTGACCAAAGCAGAGTAGGTATTCCATAAACGCTATTTCCGTTTCCTTTCCCACACACCACTTAAATAATATGGAATGAGACTGTCTGAAAGACACCATTGAATGATATGTTTGTTACTGGTCAACTCACCCTTTCATTTTGAGAGTCCAAAAACAATCTTTCATGGTAAATCAAAGCAATTATGCCATCAAAGAAAAGAAAGGGACTAGAAATTTTTGGTTTACTATTCATTTAAAATAGCTTGAGCCAGAGGGACATTTTCCCTGGAGGAGAGATGACTTGGATAGGTTTGTGTGTGGGGTGAGGTGGAGGCAGTGGTTACTCTTTCCAAATATCATCTCATCTGCTGTGGGGGGAAAAATTGATGTGTTTTGTGGTCCAGACAAGAGAACTCTGGCCAGTAGATCAAAGTTACCATGAGACATTTCTCAGTTCAATTCATTGCAGCTAATAGTCCCACAGTGACTCTTCAGAGGTAGTCAATGCTCTGTTACTGGACACACGCAATCTAAGGTTAGGATAAGACTGGTAAGTTAAATAAGGGGTAGAGATTCCCATACTTAATGAGCACTTGGACTAGATGCAGGTAAATGCAACAAATGTGTAATGACGGTGAAGTACATGAAAAACCCCAGCCGTACATTGGGAGAGGAACAGATTCAAACGTAATAAGAGTGTCTTTCCTCTTAAGAACAGATAGCCTACTCTAGGTTCTTTGATTCTAGGATAGACTTAGTAACTCAGCTTTCCCAATTTCATTTCAGACACTGACTAGATATTATAAATTGTCAAACTTGTGCACTATTTACTCTGATAATTCTACTTTATGTAGAATTAGCCAGTCGAAATTTTCTTCCAAAAGAAAAATGATCATGTAAACTTGACTTTTAACAGAGTTGCATCTTCAATGTTAGCCATGAAATTAAAGGAAAAAAAAAGTGCATGAATTATGTTAAGACATATTTAATTGAAAAGCCGAAAGTTTAAATCAGCAAGGACTTATATTTTGTAAAATTGGATTATAGGCTTAACTTAGACAATAACTGTATGCTCTCAGTGATTCATTTCCATTCCCTGAGCCTCGGCATCCCCATCTGTACTATAGAGATGCATTATTTCAGTGATTCCTTTCTCTTCTCTGAGCCTCAGTATCCCTATCTGTACTATAGGGATGGAACTTGGTAATTTTCAATTGTACCCCCTGCACCTAAATGCTATCATGATATTAGTAAGATAACAAATATGTACTAAATTTATACCATGTGCCAGACACCATCTGAGGAAATGGGAGCAGAGAAAGTAACAAGAAAGTGACCCTGCCATGGAAAAATTCATTGACTCATGGATAAAGTAACTAATAAATGCATGATTGCAAGACAAGATAAAAAGAGTTGCATGTACTAGGTACTATGGGAATAAAATGAGTTAACAAATGATTCTGCTTTGAAGGAATGAAAAGGCTTCTTTCTTTAATGAGCTAGTATTAAATTTTCACATATCAGAATATGGGGAAAATCAAGGTGATTCTATTCACAAGATAGATTTTTATATATGCTTTCACTAGAACTGTTTAGAAATATGTACTATAGACCGGGCGCATTGGCTCACTCTTGTAATCTCAGCACTTTGGGAGGCTGAGACGGGTGGATCACCTGAAGTCAGGAGTTCTAGACCAGCCTGGCCAATATGGCAAAATTCTGTCTCTACTAAAAAAAATACAAAAATTAGCTGGGTGTGGTGGCACGCACCTGTAGTCCCAGCTACTCAGGGGGCTGAGTGAGGAGAATCACTTGAACACTGGAGGCGGAGGTTGCAGTGAGCCGGGATCGTGTCATTGTACTCCAGCCTGGGCAACAAGAGCAAAACTCCGTCTCAAAAGCAAACAAGCAAAAAAAAAAAAAAAAAAAAAAAAAAAAAAAAGTACTATAAGCCAGATAAATAAAAGTCATCAAATAATAGTTAGAAATAATTATTGAGTACCTACTAAAGACCATGCACTGTGCTAAGTACTTTACATATATTGACTCACTTACTCCTCCTGACAGCCCTATAGTAGATGACACTGACTCCATTTAGATTTACAAATAAGGAAACAGGTGCATAGTATTTAAATTCTAATTAAAATAATCATTCAGATCCAGCGGTAGTGGCTAAACATAAGGCTGTGTTGAGAAGGATTCTGAAGCTACATTTAATAACAATAGAGGGAATGACATGCTCAATTAGTAATTCATACAACAAATATTACTCAGCTCTTTAGATGTGCCTGGCATTATTATAGGTGATTAGAATACACTGGTAAACAAAAGCAGGCATGAGTCCCTGCTTTTTTATTGCTGACATTCTAGAGGAAGATACAAGGAACAGTAGACATAATAAATAAGTAGATAATTCAGCTTGTTAGACATTAAAACAAGTTCTGGAAAAACAAGATAATGTAGACCAAGGTAAGTGGTCTCTTCAAGATGGCAGAGGTATTGCAAGTTTCAATGTGGTGGACAATTTGGGATTTGTTGAGAAGGTGGCATTTCATTAAACCCTTGAAGAAGGTTTAAGAGTTAGCAACAGCATGACATGAAAAGTGGAAATGGTGGATTGTGAGAAAACATGGCAAAATGAAAAGAAAATCGGTCTTCAAATTATGGACCTTTGTGACTCTAAAGCTTAAAGAATAGCATTCCACGTAAGCAAACCAAGAAATATGAGTTACAATCTTACTAGACCTATTTCAAATTTAAGAAAGAATTAAAATTTCAAGCTATGAAAATTTGAAAAAAAAAAAAAAACTTTCTCTCTCTGGGCTTGAGTTTTCTCATCTGTAAAATGAGCACCAAATATCTGACTCACTGAGTCTGTGTGATGATTTCGTGTGCTAAGGATTATAAAGAGCCTGACATGGGGCCTGATGCAAAGGTGGAGTTATTTGATTCCTGTCACTCTCTCTGTAAACTTTTCTGGTACTAAAGGGAAAGAAACAGTGAACGGTGTGCTTTGAGTAACCCACTACCTTGTGCAAATGTTTCTGAAAGTGAAAAGGTACCATCTACCTGTTTAATTGCATTGTCTCAGAAATATATCCAAGTATTGACATAACTTTGAATCACTTATACTTAAGACTATTAGAAAAATTTTTCTCTCCTCTGCTTCATTAGTCCAAAGATGAAAGTGATGTGAATTGGATATTCCTGTGCCCCTAGCGTATCTCTCTGTAGATGTCTATTTTGTGGATTTACGACATATGTTAGAGTGTAGTTTTTTGTTTTTTTGTTTTTGTTTTTGTTTTTGAGATGGAGTCTCACTCTGTCACCCAGGCTGGAGTGCAGTGGCACGATCTTGGCTCACTGCAGCCTCCTCCTCCAGGGCTCAAGTGATTCTCCTGCTTCAGCCTCCCCAGCAGCTGGGATTACAGGCATGTACTATCATACCCGGCTAAGTTTTGTATTTTTAGTAGATACAGGGTTTCACCATGTTGGCCAGGCTTGTCTCAAATTCCTGACCTCAGGTGATGCACCTGCCTCGGATTCCCAATGTGCTGGGATTACAGGCATGAGCCACTGCACCTGGCTGAAGTGTAGATATTTTAAAATTTCCTTTTTATGGGTGAAAAAAAGGGAAATAGAAAAATCAAAGTGCAACTGAACTATATTATATGAGAGAACTTTAAATTAGGAAAAGTGGGTGAACCTGATTTTAGGCTGATGATAGTTCACATGCCCAAATATAAATTCAAGTCATAGAAAGATTTTTTTCAGATACATCTTGACAATTAGGACCTTTGGTTAAATATGATTCAAATAAGCCTCATTGAAGGGTATGGAGAGTAGTGTTTACAACATTTTGCTTTGGGTCAATTCTCATTTAAAATACCTATTATAAATTCATTAAGACTCCCTATATGCCTGGCACTGTGAAAGGGATTTTAATATCCCATCTTGTTTAAGTCTTACAACTACTCTATGAGATAGGCACGTTATCCTTTTCATATAAAGAAACTGAGGCGTTTTATATCCTTTCTATATAAGAAAACTGAGGCTTATTCTGGTGAAATATTTGTTCAAGGTCATAGAACTTCTAAGATGCAGCATCAATAAGTCATACTCTGAATCCCTCTTGATTCTATACTTTTTCTATGATACCATGCTTTTCCATATTTTTAATCAAATAGATTTTATAAGAGAAATTCAAACTATAGATGTGCAGTTTATAACATACACCAAGGAAACTTTGTGGAAAGAATTTTTACAACTTTACAGAATAATTTTTAAGAGAGATAAATATGCTTTCAAATGTAAAACTTACCTAATGCAAGAGCTAAATTTCAGGGCAACATTCTTTGTTTTGGCATAATATCTGAAGATGACATGCTATGAATGTCATACATTTTCTACATCCTTATTTACTATTGATGCAGAATTATAGACAGGTAACACAAAAGAAATAGAGACATATCTGAGTGGTTTCTGGGGACAGAAGGATAGGATGGGAAAAAAAAATTGGCCTGGGAGGCAAGAGACATACATTCTGGTTCTTTATTGGTAAGTAGCTTGATTTGCATAGATCTTGATCATGTTGCTTTCCCCTCTCAGATTGAAAAGAGATAATGTTCATCTCCCCAATTTTCACACTCAATCTTCAGTTTCTGCATGTCTTTTAAGATTAAATGGGTGTTTTCTGCTCCTCTCTTATGGGAAACTCCTTATACTGGCTGTGGAGCATAGCTTCCCTGATTAGGCTCTTTCCTGTTGTAACACTAGAATAAAGAGTGAAAAAGAGTCCATAGTCATCACCTAATTCTATCCTTAATGATAGGATGAGAGACACTGAGGATCACAAAAGGACAAGCTTTGGCTTAGCAAAGCCCCATGTCAATTCAGTGCAGAGCTGGGACCAGACCCAGGCCTCCACATTCCAGTCCAGTGACCTGCATTGCCTCCAACGTGATTAAAGCTGATGTCAGACTTCACAGAGAGATGATGTTTTGTTGTTTTGTTCTATTAAGTTAGTCCAGAACATACAAGTTTTTACTCTCTAATGAAAAATGATCACTCTTCTTAAAGAATAATTGAAATGAAAAAGGCAAAGTAATCACACTGCATCTGCAGATACTGGCATTTCAGAACACTGAGTGCATAATAAAATAATCCTTAAGGAAATTAGTTATTGTCTGAGTACACTGGCTGCTTTGACTTCCTCAAATGCACTCTCACCAATATTAATATTGTATTGAAAATATTCGGCTGGGCATGGTGGCTCATGCCTGTAGTCCCAGCACTTTGGGAGGACGAGGCGGGCGGATCACGAGGTCAGGAGATCGAGACCATCCTGGCTAACATGGTGAAATCCCGCCTCTACTAAAAATACAAAAAATTAGCCAGGCACGGTGGCGGGCGCCTGTAGTCCCAGCTACTCAGGAGGCTGAGGCAGGAGAATGGGCGTGAACCGGGAGGCATTGCAGTGAGCTGAGATCGTGCCACTGCACTCCAGCCTGGGCGATAGAATGAGACTCTGTCTCACAAAAAAAAAAAAAAAAAAAAAAAAAAAAAAAAATCAAGGTCTTCTTTCTTTGGTCTGCATTATAATGTGCAAAGAAAAATTAGATGTTTTAGTATTATAGAATACTTGCAATAATAAACATGTAGTGGCCTAAATCAAGGAGGTAAGATGCCAGCTAGCCAATTTATCTAGAATTATGTTTACCTCCAGATCCTGGGTTTTCTTGGGAGACAAGCAGGGACATTGCATGACAAATGTGTTTGAATGCATATCATATATCATATCATATCATATATCATATCATATCATGGCATATCATATCAGTACAAAGAAAGAAGAAAAGCCAGTGGGGAGCGTGAAGAATATAGTGTATTGATTGCTTACCTTGGAGAAGTCTTCATACTTGCCTTATTTATTCCTCACAATAATCCTGTTATGTAGTCATTATTTCCATTATTTAAAAATTTGAAAGTTGAGGCTCAGCAACACTAGGTAGAGAATTCCAGGTCGTTAATGTTCAGGTGGAAGAGAAGAGTTTAGAACTCTGACACTTTCTAAATTAAAAGGCTATGCTTTCTTCTGGTTGGTCTGATTATTTCCAATGAAGAAACAGGGAATGTTTATATTGGAAGATTAAAATATCATAGAGGGAGGTTTTTTTTTTTATCTTCAAAACTCAAGACCAATTCCTCAGAATACTGAGCAAGAAATACAGATGGACATAATAGAAGATATATGTATAAGAGAGGCCATTCAAATAAAAGAGTTGCATGATATCAGATTGGTCTGCCTCAGAAATAACATGCTATTCCACATGCCCATCAACAGTAGACTGGATAAAGAAAATATGGTACATATATACGTCATCGTGGAATACTATACAGCCATAAAAAAGGAATGAGATCATGTCCTTTGCAGGGACATGAATGGAGCTGGAAGCTGTCATCCTCAGCAAACTAATGCAGGAACAGAAAACCAAACACCGTATGTTCTCACTTATAAGTGAGAGCTGAACGATGAGAACACTTGGACGCATTGTGGGGGAACAACACACACTGGGGCCTCTTGAGGGGGCCGGGTTGTGGAGAGCATCAGAAAGAATGGCTAATGGGTGCTGGGCTTAACACTTGGGTGATGGGTTGACCTACGCATCAGACTACCATGGCACACATTTACCTGTGCAACAAATCTGCACATCCTGCACATGTACCCTGGAACTTAAAATAAAAGTTGATTAAAAGTTTAAAAACATCAAATAAAAATAAAAAATAAATAACAAACTATTCAAAAGTGTGGTCAAGGAGGAAAGTAATGACTTCACAGGTATATAAGAAAGACTGAAGTCTTATATGAAACTTTGAACTGGCAAATCCCTAGGAAGGCATCACACTCTACATTTCTATGATTTATTATTTCATCCATAGCACTTTGGTTAACATAGAAGGTACATTCAATTCCTGTAATTTTAGGTTCCTACATTTTGTCCAAATGCATAATTTTGGAAGAAAAAATTCTCAGCAGTGCTATATTATGGCTTTTGGCTGAAATCACATGCCTAAAATGTGCAACTGAAATATGGCTTTATGGAGGAGCTCCAAGTTTTTTCAGAATTATGTACTATTTGAGAGGGGTCAACCGCAGAACTGCACATCTCTGCAGTGTCTTCAAACATTCTGAATTGCTGAGGTCTGCAAAACCAATTCAATTTGGAAACCTCCAGAATGGGAGGTCTTTTTGGCTTCCTGTCTTCAAGCTGCTATCCAGCAGAACAGGAACCAGAAACAATTCGCTCCTGCTCAAAGCCACCGGGTTGGACACTTGCTAGTATTAGAAGAAGGCAGGCCCAGGAGAACTGTCAAGTAGGTGAAAGTCATCTTTGGTGCCCTGAAGCCTCCATAAAACCACAACATACTGGAGATAGAGAGTTTCAGCAATATTTTTTTTTCAGCCAGTGACACTAAACTGAGGCTCAGAAAGTAGAAGGAAATTGTTTAAGAAGGGCCAGTGAATTTGTTTCCAAGATTAGTACTACAGTTTAAGTTCCTTAACTCATTTTGTGCTTGAGGAATTAGAGAATTTCAGAATAATAGAGAAATTGAGATTATGACCTCACTAGACTTCCCCTAATTCCATGTTAATAAGTGTCCATGGAAAAGGGATTTCGTGGTCAGTTAAGTTTGTGAATCTTAAACTAAGATTGTGGCTACTATACAAGTTTATTAGAAAGCCACAATGCATGTTTTCAAAGCTCTGATAAATCTCACAAAGTTGCTCGTTTGACTTTGTTTCCCAAACTCACTTAACTGCAGAATAATTTTCCTTCTGGCCACCTATTGACATACTAGGAAACACTTGGATTTTGCAAAATGTAGTTTGTAAGTGTTAAGGTTGACCATTCCAACTGGATATTTGGTTTCACAATCAAGAGGGTCACCACAGAAATGTCCAGCTTGATGCTTTACAATAATGGGACTCTATTTCCCCTATCAAACTGTACATTCTCTGAGCACATGATTGTGATATGTTCACCATTATGTCTCCAAACAAGAAACCAGGGTTCAATAATTATGTAATCATTGTTCCCATGGCTATCCCCAGTATATTTTTCAACAATTCCAATCATCAAAATTCCAATCCTAATATTCAGCACCACTTGCCTTGCTACCATCCTGGTCCTCTTCCATACTAATCTTCTCTCTATACAGATGATAGCCCTTCAAGGATTGAAAATGCTGATTATTTCTCTCTGTCTGTCATAAGCCTCAACTTCTCCATGTTAAACATTCCCAGGTTCTTTTACTACTTCTTGTCTAATTTGATTTTACTTTTTCTCATCATTCTGGCAATGGATTCCAGTTAAAACCATGAGCTTTTATGCAATTAAACAAATCTAGGTTCACTTTGTAGCTACTTCATTTGGTAAATGTATGAACTTTTTGAAAAATGCATGGCCTTTGTGACTCTTTCTTACCTAACACAGTGATATGGACAATAAAGTCCAGGTTGAGATGGTCTCATAATAAGTATCAGTCTCTTATCCATTGTAAAATCAACCTCAAAAAACTGTGGTGAGAAATAAATGAGAAAGAATGTAGGGCCTATAACATATTGCTCAATCCATGTTATTCAATATGGCTTGTTTAGCCCTGGCATCTTCATTCCCAGAATCTTTCTAGCTGGCTTTATTTGAGCCTATGTTGTGATCATTTGCTTAAGCAAGAAAAAATAAAATGCACAATCAAGAGAGGTGATTGTATCAATTTCTGGCCACTTCCAGAGAATGGAGTTCCAGTTCTTCATACCTTACAAAGTTGCCTTTTTACTTCTCTTTCTGTTCATGTTGCTTACCTCACGCTTTTACAGCTGTTCTTTGAAAACCCTACCCAATAAATACCTCCATGCAAATCCCTAGTTAAAGTCTGCTTTTAGGGGAAACTCAACCTATGATACCCAGAAACTGCATGAAGATTTTTGAGGAGGGAGGCATGCTGAGGTCTTGCAACTATATAGGAAGGAGCAATGAGCTAGCCAGTTTCATGCAGTGATAGAAACATGCCCTAACTTCATACTCTCTTTCAATGAAGAAGTCTGGAGACTACAGACACTATATTTAAATCAGTTTCTATTTGTGCATCAAATTCTTGTCTTCTTTTTGACGATGTTCAAATTTCATAAATTTGGGGCTAGGGAAAAGAAATAAGAAGGGAGTATGCACTAGTTGGAATATACTAAACCAGTCTTATTTTTCTTTCTGGGTACTAAGTCCCCACTATTACAATGGATCATTTAACTAGATGATTTCTGAAGGGCTGTGTGACTCTGTTCTGTTTCTTAGAGTTTTGAGTCTTTTGTGCAATTAATAAATAGTTATGGTACAATTACCTTGTGCTAATTCTGTTGCTTGATTTTGGAGATATAATAGTGAGCTTGCTAGAGAAAGTTTAGAATTTCATGAAGATTCCATCTAAGTAGTAAGACATATGATGAACAATATGAAAAGATAATGAGTAATACGGAAAGTCCAGAATGTTCAGGGAACACAATGAAAGGGACTCAACAAACAACTGAGAAAAATTTTCACAGGAAATGTCCTTTAAACTGAGGCTTAAAAAATGAGCCACACCAACAGATAATGAAAGAGGATTCAGACAGATTAAACATCAGGTGCAAAATCATAACGGCTTCATTATGTTTGACAATTTGAGCAACCGAAAGAAGGTAACCCCTGCGAAAACATTCAATCTCTAATGAAAACTATAAATATACACAATGTGCATCAGAAAGAGGGGGTATCTTACATTTTGCCTCCTAACATAAATACTCTATATCATCATTTGTGTACATGATTCAACATATCTGTATTACCTGGAGGCTTCCTTGAATTACAGATTTTTGGGCCCCACCACAAACTCACTGAATCAAATTCTTGAAGGTAGGAGTCCAGGAATCTGTTTCAATATGCTCTCTGGGTGATTCTGATGCATTCTTATGCACACTAGAGACTGAGAATCACTGTTCTGTTATTTCAGGAGTTGAAACTACCTTTCTAATATATCTGATTCAAATCTTGGCATTTGAAATTGCATTCACAAAGACACAGATAATCAAATATCTAGTCCTGAATATTTGGTACCCAAGGGCTACATATTCAGCACTCCAAATCTGCTTGCCAACTCCCCAAAATTTCTGAACAAATCATGACCTCACTGGACTCTAAAATATAGCTCTCTAGAGGGCATGATGTTTACAGGATTTGAGAATATCAATTATATGACAAAGACATTTTCCTCTCTGCAAGCAGCCAACAATAGCCCTGTTTCTCCATAAATGTCACTAGTGGGGTGGGTCAGATATGATTTGGTTGGTGCTACCATGTGAAATACCTTTTATGTGTCATTTTTTAAAGAAATGGGATAATTTAGCATCCTCCTAATCTCTTACATTAGCATGCTGCAACCTAGGCCCAGATAAGAAAAACTGCCCTTCATTGCTAAGAGTCATGTTAGCACCTTTTTAGGGCAGTAAAGGAAAAGATATATGATAATGGAAGAAAGAAAAAAACAATTTCCATAGTGCTTTCAGCTGTGACTAAAACCCGGCATATGAGGAAGAGGCTTTTATTGAGAGATCATAACAGACAATGCATCATAAACCCCACCTCCATCAAGGAGGACAAATAGCATGTATGAAGGAAAACCCTTGCCTGGTAAGAGACTTTGTTAAGAGACTTGGAAAATCCTTAAGGTAAAGAACAATTCAGGCAAACACATCAAATGTTACTGTTTTGTTTAAGGCCTGAATTAGTGCTTACACTTTGCTCTTCTTGCTTCATTATGACAGTCAAATACCTAAAGAAAAAAAAATAAAAATCAGGTCCAGGAATTCTAAAAGAAGGGAATTGTGAAGTAATGAGCTCTAGAAAAGAGCATTGACTACTGGGAGGATTGAGCAAATTGGGTCTTCAAAAGACTTATGCCGGCTCTGAGTTCCATGCCTTCTTATATAGCATAACTATGTAATAATAAGATGCTCTGGACAACTAAAATACCTCTCCTTTAGCAAGTCCTATTCTCTTGAGAAGGCAATTTTGGTTTTAAATAGCAAAGGTTTTCTTTTTTCACTATATACCCATAGATAGTTAATTCTTACACTAGTCAGTTACCTCATGTTGGAGCAGTTAATATTTATGTTGGCCTTCCCCAAACTAGATTGGAAGTTTTAAGATGTGATATGGTTTGACTGTGTCCCCACCCAACTCTCATCTTGAATTGTAGCTCTCGTAATCCCCACATGTCATGGGAGGGACCTGGTAGGAGGTAATTGAATAATGGGGGCGGGTTTTTCCTGTGCTGTTCTCACGATAGTGAATAAGTCTCATGAGAGCTGATGGTTTTAGAAAAGGCATTTCTCTTGCACGTGCTCTTTTGCCTGCCACCATGTAAGACATGCCTTTGCTTCTCCTTCACCTTCTGCCATGATTGTGAGGCCTTCCCAGCCACATGGAACTGTGAGCCCATTAAACTCCCCCCTTTTTTTTTTTAATAAATTACCAAGTCTCAGGTATGTCCTTATAGCAGCATGAGAATGAACTAATACAGAAAACTGGTATTTGGAGTGGGGCGCTGCTGTAAAGACACCTGAAAATGTGGAAGCGACTTTGGAACTTGGTAACATGCAGAGGTTTTAACAACTTCAAGGGCTCAGAAGACAGCAAAACATATGAGAGTTTGAAACTGTCCATAGAATTGGAGGGCTCAGAAGACAGGAAGATGTGGGAAAGCTTGGAACTTCCTAGAAACTTGTTGCATGGCTTTGAGCAAAATGCTAACAGTGATATGGACAATAAAGTCCAGGTTGAGACAGTCTCACATGGAGATGAGGAACTTATGGGAACTCAAGTAAGGTCCCTCTTCCTAGGCAAAGAGACTGGTGGCATTTTTCCCCTGCCCTAGAGATCTGTAGAACTTTGAACTTGAGAGAGATGATTTAGGGTATCTGGAGAAAGAAATTTCTAAGTGACAAAGTGTTCAAGAGGAAGCAGAGCATAAAAATTTGGAAAATTTGCAGCCCAAGGATGCAGTAGAAAAGAAAAACCCATTTTCTGGAGAGAAATTCCAGACTGCAGCAGAAATTTGCATAAGTAACAGCAAACCAAATGCTAATTGCGAAGACAATGGGGAAAATGCCTCCAGGCCAAGTCAGAGACCTTTGTAGCAGCCCCTCCCATCTCAGTCTTGGAGGCCTAGGAGGGAAAAATGGTTTCCTGGTCTGGGTCCAGGGCCCCCCCTGTTGTGTGCAGCCTCAGTATTTGGTGTCCTGCATCCCAGCTGCTTCAGCCATGGCTAAAAGAGGGCAAGGTACAGCTTGGGCCATGGCTTCACAGGGTGCAAGCCCCAAGCCTTGGCAGCTTCCACATGATGTTGAGCCTGTGGGTACACAGAAGTCAAGAACTGAGGTTTGGGAACCTCTGCCTAGATTTCAGAGGATGTATGAAAATGCCTAGGATGTTCAGGCACAGGTGTGCCGCAGGGGTGACGCCCTCATGGAGAACCTCTGCTAAGACAATGAGGAAAGAAAATGTGGGGTGGGAGGCACCACACAGAGTCCCCACTGGGGCACTGCCTCGTGGAGCTATAAGAAGAGGGTCAACATCCTCAAGACCCCAGAATGTGGATCCATTGACAGCTTGCTCCTGAAAAAGCCACAGACGCTCAATGCCAGTCTATGAATGCGGCCAGCATGGGAGTTGTACCCCGCAAAGCCACAGGGGAAGAACTGTGCAAGACCATAGGGACCCACCTCTTGTATCAGCATGACCTGGATGTGAGATATAGAATCAAAGGAGATCATTTTGGAGGTTTAAGATTTTACTGCACCACAGGATTTTGGATTTTGGACTTGCATGGTGCCTGAGGGCCCTTTGTTTTGGCCAATTTCTTTCATTTAAAATGGGTGTATTTACCCAATGCCAGTACCCCCATTGTATCTAGGAAGCAACTAACTTGCTTTTGATTTTACAGGCTCATAGGTGGAAGGGACTTGCCTTGTCTCAGATTAAACTTCAGAATGTGGACTTTTAAGTTAATGCTGAAATAAGTTAAGACTGGGGGACTGTTGGGAAGGCATGATTGGTTTTGAAATGAGATTTGGAAGGGCCAGAGGCAGAATGATATGATTTGGCTGTGTCCCCACCCAAATCTCATCTTGAATTGGAGCTCCCATAATCCCCACATGTCATGGGAGGGACCCAGTGGAAGGTAATTGAATCACAGGGGTGAGTTTTTTTCTGTGCTATTCTCATGGTAGTGAGTAAGTCTTATGAGATCTGATGGTTTCATAAGGGGCAGTTCCTCTGCACATGCTCTCTTGCCCGCCACCGTATAAGAAGTTCCTTTCCTCTTCCTTTCCCTTTCACTATAATTGTGAAGCTTCCTCAGCCATGTGGAACTGTGAGCCCATTAATATGAGGTAGGATAGGCTTGTTGTGGTAAGTGAGGTGTGGATAAAATGAAAAAGTTCAGAGGAGAAGATATTGATTTCAGGGGTAACTTCATGGAATAAGCAGCATTTTAACTGATACTTAAAGAATGGATGGGGTTTTTTTTTTTCAGGTAAGAGAGCTCCTAAAGTTATGACTGGTGCAAAGAGTATGTTTGCTTATTTTTTTTTAAATGCACTTTATACTGGAAGTCAGTCTTGGGTTTCTGGCCAAGTATTACAGAGAAGAAAGAGTCTATCTTGCATAATTAAGGTGAGAGGAAGGCCAGTGTAAAAATTCAAACTGTTTGGAAAAAGAGTCACCCTCAAGTATTAAGAGTAACCCAGATGGTGCTTAAGATAAGGAGGAGGTACCTGCAACAGGAGACACATTCAATTCTGTTGCTATACTATATTACTCTTCTTCAGAACTTGTAAATTCTCAGCAAAATATTTAAGAGATTAAAAACATTGTCATTCATTATTCTTAGCAAACTCACACAGGAACAGAATACTGCATGTTCTCACTTACTAGTGGAAGCTAAACAATGAGAACACAAGGACACATAGAGAGGAACAACACATACTGGGGCCTTTTGGAGGGTGGAGGCTGGGAGGAGGGAGAGGATCAGGAAAAATAACTAATGGGTACTAAGCTTAGTATCTGGGTGAAGAAATACTCTGTACAACAAAACCCCATGACACAAGTTTACCTATGTAACAAGCCTGCACCTGTAACCCTGAGCTTAAAATAAAGTTAAAAAATACTGCTGTGAAACAATATCTAGTGAAAGCTCATGAAAAGCTAGATGTTTGTGTTAAGGTTTTCACGGTGTCCAAGAGGCACCACGGAACTAACACAGTATATTCTTGCTAGAGAATTGTAGAGGTCCAACTGCTAATATCATAGAGAAAATTCCCAAATATAACTGAGCCACTGAATAAATGAACATCTATATATAATGGCTGATACCTATGCTCAATGTCAGACTATATTTACCCTGGGTTTTTTACGGTGTGACCCAGGAATCAGTACTTTTAGCCAACTCTGCAGGTGATTTAATGCATCAAGTGCAACCCTATGTCTGAATACCTAAGTTAGGGAAATACTTGTGTGGAGGATATAAACAAAGTAAGGAAATCTGGACACAGGAAGATAAAGTGATAATTAAAATTGAGAGGTTCTCCACATGGACACAGGGAGGGGAACAATACACACCAGGGCCTGTCAGGGGGTAGGAAGCAAGGGGAGGGAGAGCATTAAGACAAATATCTAATGCATGCTAGGCTTAAAACCTAGATGATGGGTTGATAGGTACAGCAAACCACTGTAGCACATGTATACCTATGTAACAAACCCACACATTTTGCGCATGTATACCTATGTAACAAACCCACACATTCTGCGCATGTATACCTATGTAACAAACCCACACATTCTGCACATGTATACTGAAACTTAAAGTAAAATAATAAAAAGAAATCATGACAA
The DNA here is from genome assembly GCF_024542745.1 of Macaca thibetana thibetana. Lineage (NCBI taxonomy): Eukaryota > Metazoa > Chordata > Mammalia > Primates > Cercopithecidae > Macaca > Macaca thibetana. The sequence goes on along the minus strand of NC_065592.1, from coordinate 24,028,182 downwards.
AAACCATTTAAAAAAAAGATGCAGTGGCTCACACCTGTAATCCCAGCACTTTGGGAGGCTGAGTTGGATGGATCACGAGGTCAGGAGATCAAGAACATCCTGGATGACACTGTGAAACCCCATCTCTACTGAAAATACAAAACATTAGCCAGGCCTGGTGGTAGGCACCTGTAGTACCAGCTACTCGGGAGGCTGAGGCAGGAGAATCGCTTGAACCCAGGAGGCGGAAGTTGCAGTGAGCCAAGATCACATCACTGCTCTCCAGCCTGGGAGACAGAGCGAGACTCTGTCTCAAAGAAAAAATAAATAAATAAAAGAATTTATGAAGCTCTAGGTTTACATGTAAGTCCAGCCAGACTTTCCAAATAGAGCTTACATGGGCCCAGTATGGTGACTATCTACCTCTAAAAATAAATAAATAAATTAGTTAATTAATTAAATAGAGAGGTTCTCATATTAGTTATTAAAAGAGGAAAAAAATGATGCCCTGGATTCGTGTTATAATAGAAGGCTTGTGTGTAGATAATGGGCTGGCTAAAAGACTGCAAGTCAAATGAAGCAAACAAACTTTTCCATGTGTCTAGGACCGGCCAAAGACATAACAAAACATTGTGTGTGTGTGTTTTTTTTCTTTTCTATTTCTGCTCTCCCTTGGGACAGAGAGCTCTGGGCCTTGTGGAGTTATGAATCAGAGTGTTCTGACATATGCAGCTAATAGAACATGCATTAGCTTTAAAATTAGGTGCTCTGTTCTGAGCACCCATGATTTCATTCGTTATTCTAAGAATATTAGCCTCTCCTAATATGGAAGAGATGTGAAATTTCTTACAAGTTTCGCTAACTCCCTTATGATGAATCCACTACCCATTTAGTCTTTTTTTCTTTCTATTCTGTCTCTGCCCAGAAGACAGATCACAAAAATGGATCCCTTCCACCCTGATTCAGGAATTACTAAGACTACTAACCACAGTATTTTTAAGCAAGGAGTTCTCAGTTAATTACTCCTATAATTAAAGAAAATTGTGTCTGTGTCTGTGTGTGTGTGTGTGTGTGTGTATTTGAAGTCTCCCTCCCTTCAGGGAGATAATCTACCAGATTTTCAAGCAGGCGATAACCCATACACTGTGAAGTACCTCTGTTGTGTAAGAAAGTGCACTACTTAGAAAACTGAATTCAAGGACTGACTATGACCCACAAACCTGTGTGATTTCTGTATGAGACTGTCACTTCAAGTCTCATAGTGAATGCAAATTGTCCAATATATTTAAATATGTCAAATAACGAGGAATAGAATATAAAAGATTCATGTACCCCACAAGCATTCAGATGCACACAAAGACTACAGCATCATAGCTAGATGCAAAGCACATTACATTTAGGAGAAAAAAACCATAAGCAAAAGTAACTTACATATATTGACGATCTTTGTAATGGAAGTATCATATTCATATGAAGAAATGTACTGTTCTCGACCCGGAGCAAGATGGCTGAATAGGTACAGCCCCAGTCTCTAGCTCCCAGCATGAGTGACACAGAAGACGGGTGATTTCTGCATTTTCAACTGAGGTAGTGGGTTCCTCTCACTGGGGAGTGCCAGACAATCAGTGCTGGTCAGCTGGTGCAGCCTGACCAGCGAGAGCTGAAGCAGGGGGAGGAATTACCTCACCTGGGAAGCACAAGGGGGAAGGGAATCCTTTTCCTAGCCAGGGGAACTGAGACACACAACACCTGGAAAATCGGGTAACTCTCACCCTAATACTGCGCTTTACCAAAGGTCTTAGCAAAGGGGCACACCAGGAGATTATATCCCACAACTGGCTGGGAGGGTCCCATGCCCATGGAGCCTCCCTCATTGCTAGCACAGCAGTCTGAGATCTAACTGCAAGGCAGCAGCGAGGCTGGGGGAGGGGCACCTGCCATTACTGAGGCTTAGGTAGGTAAACAAAGCTGCCGGGAAGCTCGAACTGGGTGGAGCCCACAGCAGTTCAAGGAGGCCTGCCTGTCTCCGTAGACTCCACCTCTGGAGACAGGGCATAGCTAAACAAAAAGCAGCAGAAACCTCTTCAGATGCAAATGACCCTGTCTGACAGCTTTGAAGAGAGCAGTGGATCTCCCAACATGGAGGTAGATATCTGAGAGCAGACAGACTGCCTGCTCAAGTGGGTCCCTGACCCCTGAGTAGCCTAACTGGGAGACATCCCCCACTAGGTGCAGACCGACATCCCACACCTCACACGGTGGGGTACACCGCTGAGACAAAGCTTCCAGAGCAAGAATCAGACAGGAACACTTGTTCTATCTTCTGCAGCCTCTACTGCTGATACCCAGGCAAACAGGGTCTGGAGTGGACTTCAAGCAATCTCCAACAGACCTACAGGTGAGGGTCCCGGCTGTTAGAAGGAAAATTAAGAAACAGAAAGGACACCCACACCAAAACCCCATCAGTACATCACCATCATCAAAGACCAAAGGCAGATAAAACCACAAAGATGGGGAAAGAGCAGGTCAGAAAAGCTGAAAATTCAAAAAATAAGAGTGCATCTCCCCCTCCAAAGGAATGCAGCTCATCGCCAGCAACGGATCAAAGCTGGACAGAGAATGACTTTGACGAGATGAGAGAAGAAGGCTTCAGTCCATCAAACTTCTTAGAGCTAAAGGAGGAATTACGTACCCAGCGTAAAGAAACTAAAAATCTTGAAAAAAGAATGGAAGAATGGCTAACTAGAATAATCAATGCAGAGAAGGCCATAAATGAACTGACAGAGATAAAAACCATGACACGAGAAATATGTGACAAATGCACAAGCTTCACTAACTGACTCGATCAACCAGAAGAAAGAGTACCAGCGATTGAGGATCAAATGAATGAAATGAAGCTAGAAGAGAAATCCAAAGAAAAAAGAAGAAAAAGAAATGGACAAAGCCTTCAAGAAGTATGGGATTATGTAAAAAGACCAAATCTACGTCTGATTGGGGTGCCTGAAAGTGAGGGGGAAAATGGAACCAAGTTGGAAAACACTCTGCAGGATATCATCCAGGAGAACTTCCCCAACCTAGTAAGGCAGGCCAACATTCAAATTCAGGAAATAGAGAGAACACCACAAAGATACTCCTCGAGAAGAGCAACTCCAAGACACATAATTATCAGATTCACCAAAGTTGAAATGAAGGAAAAAATGTTAAGAGCAGCCAGAGAGAAAGGTCGAGTTACCCACAAAGGGAAGCCCATCAGACTAACAGCAGATCTCTCGGCAGAAACTCTCCAAGCCAGAAGAGAGTGGGGACCAATATTCAACATTCTTAAAGAAAAGAATTTTCAACCCAGAATTTCATATCCAGCCAAACTAAGTTTCATAAGAGAAGGAGAAATAAAATCCTTTACAGATAAGCAAATGCTTAGAGATTTTGTCACCACCAGACCTGCCCTACAAGAGACCCTGAAGGAAGCATTAAACATAGAAAGGAACAACCGGTACCAGTCATTGCAAAAACATGCCAAAATGTAAAGACCATCGAGGCTAGGAAGAAACTGCATCAACTAACGAGCAAAATAACCAGCTAATATCACAATGACAGGATCAAGTTCACACATAACAATATTAACCTTACATGTAAATGGACTAAATGGTCCAATTAAAAGACACAGACTGGCAAATTGGATAAAGAGTCAAGACCCATCAGTTTGCTGTATTCAGGAGACCCATCTCACATGCAGAGACACACATAGTCTCAAAATAAACGGATGCAGGAAGATCTACCAAGCAAATGGAGAACAAAAGAAAGCAGGGGTTGTAATCCTAGTCTCTGATAAAATAGACTTTAAACCATCAAAGATCAAAAGAGACAAAGAAGGCCATTATATAATGGTAAAGGGATCAATTCAACAGGAAGAGCTAACTATCCTAAATATATATGCACCAATACAGGAGCACCCAGATTCATAAAGCAAGTCATTAGAGACTTATAAAGAGACTTAGACTCCCATACAATAATAATGGGAGACTTCAACACCCCACTGTCAACATTAGACAGATCAATGAGACAGAAAGTTAACAAGGATATCCAGAAATTGAACTCAACTCTGCACCAAGTGGACCTAAAAGACTTCTACAGAACTCTCCACCCCAAATCAACAAAATATACGTTCTTCTCAGCACCACATCACACTTATTCCAAAATTGACCACATAATTGGAAGTGAAGCACTCCTCAGCAAATTTAAAAGAACAGAAATTATAACAAACTGTCTCTCAGACCACAGTGCAATCAAACTAGAACTCAGGACTAAGAAACTCAATCAAAACCGCTCAACTACATGGAAACTGAACAACCTGCTCCTGAATGAATACTGGGTACATAACAAAATGAAGGCAGAAATAAAGATGTTCTTTGAAACCAATGAGAACAAAGATACAACATACCAGAATCTCTGGGACACATTTAAAGCAGTGTGTAGAGGGAAATGTATAGCACTAAATGCCCACAAGAGAAAGCTGGAAAGATCTAAAATTGACACTCTAACATCACAATTAAAAGAACTAGAGAAGCAAGAGCAAACACATTCAAAAGCTAGCAGAAGGCAAGAAATAACTAAGACCAGAGCAGAACTGAAGGAGATAGAGACACAAAAAACCCTCCAAAAAGTCAATGAATCCAGGAGCTGGTTTTTTTAAAAGATGAACAAAATTGATAGACCACTAGCAAGACTAATAAAGAAGAAAAGAGAGAAGAATCAAATAGATGCAATAAAAAATGATAAAGGGGATATCACCACCAACCCCACAGAAATATAAACTAACATCAGAGAATACTATAAACACCTCTACACAATAAACTAGAAAATCTAGGAGAAATGGATAATTTCCTGGACACTTACACTCTCCCAAGACTAAACCAGGAAGAAGCTGAATCCCCGAATAGACCAATAGCAGGCTCTGAAATTGAGGCAATAATTAATAGCCTACCAACCAAAAAAAGTCCAGGACCAGACGGATTCACAGCTGAATTCTACCAGAGGTACAAGGAGGAGCTGGTACCATTCTTTCTGAAACTATTCCAATCAAAAGAAAAAGAGGGAATCCTCCCTAACTCATTTTATGAGGCCAACATCATCCTGATACCAAAGCCTGGCAGAGACACAACAAAAAAAAGAGAATTTTAGACCAATATCCCTGATGAACATCAATGCGAAAATCCTCAATAAAATACTGGCAAACCAAATCCAGCAGCACATCAAAAAGCTTATCCACCATGATCAAGTGGGCTTCATCCCTAGGATGCAAGGCTGGTTCAACATAAGCAAATCAACAAATGTAATCCAGCATATAAACAGAACCAAAGACAAAAACCACATGATTATCTCAATCGATGCAGAAAAGGCCTTTGACAAAATTCAACAGCCCTTCATGCTAAAAACTCTCAATAAATTTGGAATTGGTGGAACGTATCTCAAAATAATAAGAGCTATTTATGATAAATCCACAGCCAATATCATACTGAATGGGTAAAAACTGAAAGCATTCCTTATGAAAACTAGCACAAGACAGGGATGCCCTCTCTCACCACTCCTATTCAACATAGTGTTGGAAGTTCTGGCTAGGGAAATCAGGCAAGAGAAAGAAAGAAGGGGTATTCAGTTAGGAAAAGAAGAAGTCAAATTGTCCCTGTTTGCAGATGATATGATTGTATATTTAGAAAACCCCATCATCTCAGCCCAAAATCTCCTTAAGCTGATAAGCAAGTTCAACAGTCTCAGGATACAAAATTAATGTGCAAAAATCACAAGCATTCTTATACACCACTAACAGACAAACAGAGCCAAATCAGGAATAAACTTCCTTTCACAATTGCTTCAAAGAGAATAAAATACCTAGGAATTCAACTTACAAGGGATGTAAAGGACCTCTTCAAAGAGAACTACAAACCACTGCTCAGTGAAATAAAAGAGGACATAAACAAATGGAAGAACATACCATGCTCATGGATAGGAAAAATCAATATTGTGAAAATGGCCATACTGCCCAAGGTAATTTGAGATTCAACGCCATCCCCATCAAGCTATCAATCACTTTCTTCACAGAATTGGAAAAAACTGCCTTAAAGTTCATATGGAACCAAAAAAGAGCCCACATTGCCAAGACAATCCTAAGTCAAAAGAATAAAGCTGGAGGCATCATGCTACCTGACCTCGAACTATACTACAAGGCTACAGTAACCAAAACAGCATGGTACTGGTACCAAAACAGAGATATAGACCAATGGAACAGAACAGAGTCCTCAGAAATAATACCACACATCTACAGCCGTCTGATCTTTGACAAACCTGAGAAAAACAAGAAATGGGGAAAGGATTCCCTATTTAATAAATGGTGCTGGGAAAATTGGCTAGCCATAAGTAGAAAGCTGAAACTGGATCCTTTCCTTACTCCTTATACGAAAATTAATTCAAGATGGATTAGAGACTTAAATGTTAGACCTAATACCATAAAAACCCTAGAAGAAAACCTAGGTAATACCATTCAGGACATAGGCATGGGCAAGGACTTCATGTCTAAAACACCAAAAGCAACGGCAACAAAAGCCAAAATTGATAAATGGGATCTAATTAAACTAAAGAGCTTCTGCACAGCAAAAGAAACTACCATCAGAGTGAACAGGCAAACTACAGAATGGGAGAAAATTGTTGCAATCTACTCATCAGACAAAGGGCTAATATCCAGAACCTACAAAAAACTCAAACAAATTTACAAGAAAAAAACAACCCCATCAAAAAGTGGGCAACGGATATGAACAGATATTTCTCAAAAGAAGACATGCATACAGCCAACAGACACATGAAAAAATGCTCATCATCACTGACCATCAGAGAAATGCAAATCAAAACCACAATGAGATACCATCTCACACCAGTTAGAATGGCAATTATTAAAAAATCAGGAAACAACAGGTGCTGGAGAGGATGTGGAGAAATAGGAACACTTTTACACTGTTGGTGGGACTGTAAACTAGTTCAACCATTGTGGAAAACAGTATGGCGATTCCTCAAGGATCTAGAACTAGAAGTACCTTATGACCCAGCCATCCCATTACTGGGTATATACCCAAAGGATTATAAATCATGCTGCTATAAAGACACATGCACACATATGTTTATTGCAGCACTATTCACAATAGCAAAGACTTGGAATCAACCCAAAAGTCCATCAGTGACAGACTGGATTAAGAAAATGTGGCACATATACACCATGGAATACTATGCAGCCATAAAAAAGGATGAGTTTGTGTCCTTTGTAGGGACATGGATGCAGCTGGAAACCATCATTCTCAGCAACCTATCTCAAGAACAGAAAACCAAACACTGCATGTTCTCACTCATAGGTGGGAATTGAACAATGAGATCACTTGGACTTGGGAAGGGGAACATCACACACTGAGGCCTATTATGGGGAGGGGGAGGGGGAAGCGATGGCATTGGGAGTTATACCTGATGGAAATGACAAGTTGATGGGTGCTGACGAGTTGATGGGTGCAGCACACCAACATGGCACAGGTATACATATGTAAAAAACCTGCACGTTGTGCACATGTACCCTAGAACTTAAAGTTTAATAATAATAATAATAATAATAAAAGTCAAAAAAATGTACTGTGCTCTCCAATTTATTGATCATTGGGATTGCCATGAGTATAAAAGGAACACTAATGTCATTGATCATAATGGCTACTGTTTATTGAGTGTTTACCATGTAAATGGCACGTTTTGTTTAAGCCTCACAATCTTATTAGGTGGATATTATTATATCCACCATGTGAATGAGGGAGAAAACCTTACATAGATTGGGTGATTGAAGAAAGTTCGGAGTAAGTGCCAGAACCAAGTTTAGCAATTCAGGTGAAGGAAGAGAAGTTTGCATAAAGGTGGCTCTCATTAAAAAAAAATTTAAAAGTGAGAGAGAGAGAAGAGAAGTTGGTTTTATTCTTTGTGACTCTAGAGAATGGCAGAAATTCAATCAGGAGGGGCAACACTGTGAGGCTATGGGTGTCCAGTCATTAGAAATATTCAAATATTCACTTTTTCAAATATTCATTTGCCCAGAATATTATAGCCAAGGTTCCTGATTTCTGTGAAGAGATAAGAGTGGTCAATTTCAGGGATCTTTTTCCAAACTTGGAAAGATGTTTGCATCTCATGCTTGCATGATATAAATGGTCTGTTGGCTCAGTAATCACTGAAAACCACTCAGATGAAGAAGTGGACTTGACCCAGACACTGTTCCTTTGGACTTAGATTTGATAATTCTTCTTAAATTAAAGTATAGTCTGATTCTCTTTTAGCTCCCTCTTGAGACTAGTGGGGGTTGCAATGCCTGTTGCTGATACCAGCTATAGCTGACACTGGTAAATGATCTCAGATTGCTCAGAATTTGCACCTGAAAAGTGGTTTTGCTGCTGACATTTCATACCATGAAGAAACTGGCCTATGAACCTGTGAACTAATAGGTGGCATAATGACACTTTCTTCATGTTAGGAAGATCAAATAAGATAAAGCTTATAAAATTTCTTGGCACAGTGTCAAGAACATAGTAAGTTTTCAGTAGATACTAGTTGAATCCAGTTCTATTCTGGTAGGTACAAAGATATTCTGCCTAGATACCCTTTTAAGGAAGGGAATGTTCCCGGGTATGGAGAATACAGTCAACAGATGGCCTCCAATTGTCAGCAGCTTCAGGGTCTACCTTGGCCACAGAAAACTGCCTCATTGAGCTCACATTCCCCCGGGACAGTCTGCATCCAGAGACTGGATGAAGCAGGGTATAAAGTCTGTTATTTCTCCTAATGCAGGGCACTCTGACAAGCTCTCTTCTGGAATGGCTGAAATCTTATCAGGCCTGCCTGGCCTTTGACTTCTCCCACTATCAATCCTGTACCCTCCCTCTTCCTTTCAGAGGTATTGATCCCTAATAAACATCTTGTATACTGAACTTCATTTCAGCATCTGAACCCAGAACACAGCCTGCAACATCTGTCCATATCCAACAGACTCATATGTAAATTGCAAAGAATGTGAGCTTGGATATTTCTCTAGCCTTTAGCTACCTGGCTTAGCAGGGTTTGGGCCAGAAAACCTCTAAGGATTTTTCCAGTGCTAATGCTGCACATGCTTTCACTTCCTCCATTTATATTCTCATCACTCCCTCTAGGAACCTACTCTGTCTCTTGTTTTGTTCCCTGCATTTCCAGAGCTTTCTGTGTTCCCAGCAGAAAACGCTTATCCCACTGCACTGCCATGCAGCTTTAGCATGTCTGTCTTTCCTGTTTGACCCCTTTGGATCAAAGATGCTGTCTTTTACCTTAAAGTCACCTGCAGCACCTACAGACTGGTTTGAAGTCTTGAAGGTATTCAATAATGAGCGTTTAGTAAGCACACTCCTACAGACACTCTTCAGGGTTACTCTGACTGAGGAATACTTAATAAATGGTACTCCATAACCCTCTTTCCAATTGTCCTCTTCTTTAAGTAAACAGTTTCCCATTTCACGGAGATCAGTTTGTTTTCCAATGAATTGCTGCAGGACATAAACATGTCTAAGAACTGGCCACGTAAATGAAGACAGGGCTTTGTATTTTAATCAACTGTCAAAGTCAGGTGGTACAATATCACGGAACATCATTCTTTTCCAACCAAGCATGTCTTTTTAAAAATGAAGTTACAATTGCTTTGTATTAATTTATTTTATTTTCCTTGTAAGAAGAAAGGATGAGAGATGCCAAAAGACAAAGGCCAATGAGATAGCTGGCATGGGACAGGCAAAAGGAGGTAGAAAAGTAGGGAAAAGCAAAGGAAATTATATTTTGTGAATGCCTAATACATGTCAGGCACCATTCCAAGCTTTTTGCATACATTCCATTTAATAATTACATTTTATAGATAAGAAAGTTGAGGTTGAGATTAGTTACTGTTTTTCCTTGAGTCCTACAAGAAAGGTCAGACATTTGGAAATAGAAACTCAGGTATTATATGTCTAACAAATGGATCTGTCTCAACAAACAAATGGAGATGGAGAACTTGGAGGTATCCGGCATATCAAATCATCAAGGATGGCCAGAGCAGATTGTTCAAAGGGTAAGATAAGAAGAATGAGACTCAGAGAGAGAGAGAGAGCAAGAGAGAGCGAGAGCAAGAGAGAGCGCATTACCTGTAATAGTGTAATCAATGTTTATTGAGTAGAAAGTATTGGGCTAAACAGGAGAACATGTATAATTGCAAAGCATATTTCCTGTCCACAGAGTTTCTAGTATATGTTTAGGGAGGCAAGGCATGAGTACATAAAAGGAGAATTAGCTACACAGGTAAATGGGATGGGAATGTTACATCCTCCTTAATAAATTCAGAGCCAAGAGCCTGTCTTAAGTAGGATAGTCAAAAGGACTGAAAGGAAGATCTCTCCCCACTTCTAGCTAATTTGGTGATTATGTGAGGAATGTCTTATGTCCTCATCTTTTCTTTGATCTCTTCTTTCAGAGTCTTTTCCTCTAACCAATTCTCCACTCCATAACTTAGCAGCTAAATGGCTCCTTAGCTGCTTGACATAAGGGATGTTGCTTACATGGCTATACAATTTTTATATGTCTATGTAATAATCAAATTACCACTAATTTACCATAAGAGAAAAGGAAAATATATCCAGGATGTCCCATTTCAAAGAGTTGTACACAACGCCCAGAGAATTGTTTACTACTTTCAATTTACTTTCATATATGAATTTATTTGTAGATATAGAATTTGCCTATAACCACATCCAGCTGTACACCATGGGTATTTTAAGAGAATGAATATATAAGATAGTATGGAAGAATCTTAGAAATAATGCTTACTGAAAACACTACTCATTTGAAACAAAGGTTCTTAGCAGGAGAAAGCCTCTTCATTAAAAAACCAGAATCCAAAAAATGCAAGCCTATTTTAAAGTTGGAAGCTGTTCTCATGAAAACTAGAGGAAAGCGCATCCTATCCGTGAATATTTTGCATATGGTTGTGTAATATAGACATACAGGTTCGATTTTCTTTGCAGAGAAGGAATGCAGCATTGTGACGTTTCTGAAATTCTAAACCTCAACAGGGATCGGTGGGGAGACGTTAGAGTCTGAGCACATATGCCAAAATATGCTTTATGAATGCTAATGCTGAAAGGTTTACTTTTAAGGACGTACACAGGTTTCCCTCCTGGCCACCCTGTATCCGGTCTTTCTTAAAAGGGTCTCCCTTGGAAAATAAAGTCAGTGATTTTTTTTTCCAATGGACCCACAAAGCAGGAACAGATGTGACACGAATAACCTCTACTTTGTGCATACCTCAGAGGAAAATGACACGGCCTAAAGCAGGGGATCTGGCTCCAGGCCAGAGAGAAGGACAATTGGAGTTTAGTCCCCTAATGACATGGTTCACCTCAGCTCACTCTTTTGTGCTTGTGTAAAAAGTGCAGGTGGAGAAAGTGAGTTGTGTTTACTCATTGCAGGCACAAATGAAGTTTCTGCAGAAGGCTGCCATTTTCCTTAGCTCTTTGTTATCTCTTTTTTCCACATCAGAATGGCCACACTGCTTTATTTGACCATCTCTTAATGCATGGAAGAAGCAATCAAGCATAATGCTTGAGGCCTGAGTTCTAGAGTCTGACACCCTGAGTTGGAATTTTGGATTGGTTCTGCCACGTAACAAGATAATTTTTTTAAAAAATTATTTGCCATCTCTGTGCCTCAGTTTCTTTCTCTGGTATATATACAAGATAATAATGTGATCTACCTCACTGAAGTTTTTTTTTCTAAGATTCTATAGACAAAACATGAGGAGCACTTAGAACAATGCCCAACACATAGCAAATGTTTAATAAATGTTATTTGTTATAATTATTAATAATCACTTTTTCATTTTTAAAATTAAACAATTTCATTTTAGATTCTGAAATTAAACAGAACATGCATATGATTGTTACACAGGTGATAATGCATGTTGATGTGGATTGGGCACCTAAGTACCCATTACCCAAATAGTGAACATGGTATGCAATAGATAATTTTTCCATCTTCACCTCCTTTCCATCCTCTACTTTCTAGTATTTTTTTATTTATTTGGGTCAATTTTTTTTTTTTCTCAGCAGAAAGTAAGTCCTTGGAGTGCAGAAAGCATGTCAGATTCACCTTAATATTGTGCTGTCTCAACTCTCTTTCAGTTGTGTGCTGGTAAATGTTCAACAACTGGCTCTCCAAAAAAGGAAACCTTGATTTGCAGTGTTTGCCAATTTCTGTGGTGTAAATACTCCCACCATGATCGTTTTCAAGCTATCAACATGACGTCAAGTGGCTCACGAAATTCCTGAAAGTTTAACAGTAGTCTGTTGTGAGGAAATACAAGCCAGCTTCAGCACACCACTGAAGGCATGTGCAAAGAAAATATGTGAAAGAATAAACATGTGAATAAATGAATGATGAAATTAATGATTCGTATCATGGATTCTCAATGTTAAGAGAGCCACAGCATGCTACCACTTATAAGGTCTTTTAATATTCTTGTTTATCTGTGTTAAAGGTGTCTCTGACCAGGAGGATTATTTACCAAGGATTTCTATGCAACACTGGTCGTTTGTCTTGTGCCAAAAAAAAGTAAATATTGATCCAAAATCCTTGAGTACTGTCACACATTATATGTTTCCTGTGAAAACTCATAATGCACATGCATATATTAATGACACTGATAACTTTTAGTAACAAAACCCACTTAACTATGTTTATTTCAACACTTCTCAAAACATTTGACCACTAAAACTGTTTTTGCTGGGTAACTAGTAGCATCATGAGGAATTAATATCTCTGCAGAACACACAATGGAAAACATTGACAGAGCTACTTTTTCTTATTTATAGGGAAAAAAAAGTAAATGTCTTTAGTAATGCTGGGAAAATATATTTTTAAAACTTGGAACAATGTATGCCTTGAATATCCCCCCAAAAAATGGATTAATAAAAATAATAGGGACTGTCTGCCAAGGGCTGCACAATTCTATAAGGTAGATAAAATTACCCCCATTGTACAGATGACAAAATGAGGTCTCAAGAAATTTAGTTGATTTTCTTACTGCTACACTGTTGCTCAAAATTCAAATCCAGATCTTTCTGTCACTTAAGCTAGCATTCTTTGTACAACATTTAAATGAGATGTCATGATGAAATTATGGTCATCAGTTTCAGCTTAGTCTTTCACTCTACAAAGCAATTTAAGTATGTTTTCTTATTTCACCTTCTCTTTCTCCTATAGTAACTACTTTAAAATTTAAAATTTCTATATTCTCTCTGCTACTCCACTTGTAGAAGATTAATTCACTTCCTTTTGACCAAAAATAGAAATAGCTCTGGAAGTATACTTCCTCAACTATCCACAAACTGACTTAAAAATTTAGTTTTACCTGCACCCATCATTCTGCTTTTCCTTTGTTTATCTAAAAGCAAAACAAAAAAACTAAAAACAATGTCTCTACACTTGCCTACATACTTTAGTCCTTTTTTGAATTTTCAAATTTCACCCTGTATCCATACCCCTGACTCATTTTCTACCTCTTCCTCTCTATTGTTTTTACTTTACAATTTTTACATTTTTTTGTATGATTAATTTTCCCCCTATACACAAACAAACTAGAATAATCCTTTCTCTTTCTTATTTCTTCCCTCTTTTTCCTCTTCCAATTCTCTCCTCTCTCTCCTTCTCAGCCAAGTTTCTTGAAAATCTTGTTTATAACACCTATCTTCATATCCTCACTTCTCAGCCACTTTTCAGATTTCTCCAATTAGGCCTTTGCCATCACTCCACTGAAACTTTTTCAAGATCATCAGTGATCTTATTGTGAGTCACTGGGCACCTTTCAATTCTGTATTTCATTAACCATTCCTTCTTCTTTCAATATGCTATTTCTTTTCCTTCATGGACAGCTCACTTGACTTGTTTTCTTCTACTTCTCTAGTGATGTTGTCTCAATCTCTTAAGGAGGCTTCTTTTCTTTGTCTATCCCCTAAACGCTAGTCCTTCTCAGAGATTAATTCCAGGCCATCTCAACAGTCACGCTCTACTTGGGTGACTTCACCTACTCTCATGGATTCATCTACAACCTTGATGCTAATGACTCCAGATTTATATTCAGTCTAGAATAACTCATGGCTTCAAGAGCATATCCAACTTCTTACATAAAATTCCAATGTGAATGACCTGCAAGTATCTTGAAATCTAAATTACTGATAATCTCCTACTCTCAGTAGGTTCCATCACTTATGTTCCTTTTTCAAAGTAAATTTCACTTGGGCTTCTAAGTCAAGCAAATGCATGAATGACTGAATAATAATCCTCAAATTTTCTCTATTTGTCTTTTCTTAAAACTAATTTATTGACAAGCCTCATTGATTAATTTATCTAATACTTCCAAAATGCATTTATTTCTCTTCAACACATCATAACATACTATGATCCAATCTTTTTCTGCATAAGCATCAGTAGCTGCCTCCTATTTCAGTTTCCAGTCTGCACTTCTTTCCCTGTGTAGTCCATTACATATTTTAGAGCTGCAGGTATATTTCTAAAATTAAAATCTGTCCCTTTCAGTATTCTTCTTAAAAATTCCCTAGGGCTTTCTCGGCTTTTTTTCCATACCTAATCTTAAAATGATTCAAAATATGTCAGTTGGCTGAATCACTTTTATTCCCCAATCTTTTGTATTTCACAACTCCAGTAAACACACACACACACACACACACACACAAAATCTATTTATCCTAACCAATTCTCATTCATTCTTCATGTCTTAAGCTAAATGTCATTTCTTCAGGAACGCCTCTCCTCTTCCATTTCCTAAGGTCTTTCTTCCTTATATTCTCATAGATCCCCAAACTGCCACTGGCATAACAGTAACCAAGCATTTTTGTAAAATTATGCTCTCCTTCCTCAATGTGTTTGAGTTACGCATTTTTGAAAAAGTGCAGGAAGCCTAAAAATGCCATGGTAGAGCATTTCCTATAACAAATAATAGCAAAGTAATATTTTCCAGGATTCCCATTGTATTCTGGAGATAATGCATTTATATTATTCTTTTCTACAGTCACATTATTCAAATAGCCTGTATGCATATAATTTGCATTATTCAAATTCATATTATGTTAATACAGGATAAAAGGATTCCAGTTAAAATGACAATCTAACACATGTGTTTTTCTATGTTTCCTTCTGAGTCACCATGAAAATGATGATAATCAAATTATAATGTATAAATTCACGATGATTAAGGGAACTTGAAACAAAATGACCTGGAAAAGAGGGAATAACAAATTTTTGGAAGATGAAAAGCAGATGAATAAGCAATAACTATCCTCACAGACTGGAAAATCCTGAAACCCAAATGCCTTTCAAAAGAGATTCTAATAAAAACCAAGTTGACTTACATCATAAAATCTCAGAAAGGCTAAAAAATTGTAGGTACTAGGTAGCTTGGAAGGTAGAGGGCTAAACACACATCCTGCTCATGAATCAAGGAGCTAGACCCCTAGATGGACTATACTCTGTGCAGTGAGTCAACTACTTCTTTATGACCCCCCCCCCCCCTTTTTTTTTTTGTATGTGGGAATACAGAATGAGAAATGCTTTCAAGTTGGAAGTCTAGTCAAGCAGAGGCTAGGAGTAAGGTGCCACTTTGAAAATAAGAGAATATAAATGAATATTCCCTTCCCACACTCTCTAGTCAACCAAAAGGCATACAGAAGATGGTGGGTAGAGATATGGATGGTTTCTTCTCTGGAGATTGTGAGTGGCCCAAAGAGACAAACAAAAAGTAGTGATTTTAAGAACCCCAGTCAAATAACGTAGTCACTACTAGATCACCATACAGGGAGGACAGTCCAACAGTCTACAAGCCCTGCTTATGCACTAGATTTTTGTTCTTCATTCTTTAATGTAAATGAATAGTCAAGTATCCTGGGACATTTGAGGTCAGGCTCTACCATGAAAGACAAAACCTGAAATGTAAAACCATAATCAGAAGTTTATAATAATTGTAAAATAAATTATTATATCCACAAAACAAGAATATGTTGCTACAAAGTGGAATGATATGAGAACAAAAAATGGCTATTGAAAATTAAAATCATGATTGTGCCTCAAAAGTGTTTTCAAATTGGATTAAAAAATAATGTTGAGAAAATATCTCTGAAGGTAGAGGTAAAAAGGTAAGTGAGGAAAATCTTATTATTTTAGAGGATTGACTAAAATGTTGAGAAGTAATTAGTAAAGCTTTAATAAAGAAGGAAAAGAAGACTGCACAGTGGCTCATGCCTGTAATCCCAGTACTTTGGGAGGCCTAGGTGAGTGGATCACTTTCAGCCTAGAGTTCAAGACCAGCCTAGGCAACATGGTGAAACCCCATCTCTACAAAAAATACAAAAATTAGCTGGGCATGATGACACACACCTGTCGTTCTAGTTACTCGAGAAGTTGAGATGGGAGAATCACCAGAGCTCAGTAGGTCGAGGCTGCAATGAGTCCTGATCATGACGATGCATTCCAGCCTGAGTGACAGAGTGAGACCTGGTCTCAAACAAGAAGAAAGAAAAAAAAAAAAAAAAAAAGAAAGGGAAAGAGAAGAAGAATGGAGATTGATTGGAAGAAATAATCATGTGTGTGCATGAATTATACAAATATGAATAAATACATGTCACTAGGAATTTCTGAACACTGAGGATGTTAAGACTATAATAATTTTCAGGGAACAGACAAAAAGAGTTCATATAAAAATATCGAGATTTATTATGTCATCACTGTTCTCAACACAACATCAGATACCAGAAGAAAATAAAGCGGTCTTTAACATTGTAAAAAGAAAATATTTCTAACAACTACTTTCTAGACTCTCATTAGAATTTAAAGATAAAATAAGGAAAGATTAAAATATGCTAGAACTGAAAAAACAAACTGTATACAGAAAGCTCATGTGTCCCAATAAAATTGAGGATTCACAATGTAAATAAGAAAAGTATGGGTTTCAGGAAATAGCGGCTTTTATGTTGGACAGAAGACAAAAGGAATCCTGAAGATAATGATGAAGAGAAGTTCCAAGGCAAGAGCTGTTTGCCAAGCCTAGAAAGCGGTTAGATGGGAGCCTGAGGATGGTAGGCTCTAGGAGAGAGGTCTCAAGGGCGAAAAACAGATGTTAGACTGATAGATAATGATTGATTGATAGATAGGCAGACAGACAGATATAGATGGATTTTTGTTTTGACTTTAACCAAAATAATAAAAGTTTTATCATTCTGGTGGATATTTGGAGGGTGAAGGGAAAAAAAAATCCCTGAGCAAATGGATTAATGAGGCAATTTTAAATCAAAAGACGGGAAATTAATACAAAGAAAAATTTTATGCCATATTTCATGATTCAGTTCTGAAAATATTTACCTGGTTTAGTAATATAAACACTAAAGATTATTTTAATTTAAAAAACAGATAAAACTATTTTGAAAAGTTACGAGAAGGAAAATGTGTGTGCTTTTGTGTTGATGTAAAGGAATGGGACGTAGACACTTGCAGGGGAGCAGACAGGTCTTCATCAGATATTGCTAACAGTGGGTAGATAACGTCTAAAATTAAGACTAAAAATGTTCTAAATAATTTAGAAAAATAGAGGTGAGTACCAAAAGAAGTATTTTAAGGTGTTGAAATAGTATGCCTCACAGGAATAGGAATCAGTATTGGAAAGGGAAACGATTGCTATTTATGTTACATGTCTCATAATACTGCTTGACTTCTTTTTAAAAAAAGTTCCGTATATTACTCTGATAAACAATTAAACAATGGGATGGGAGGGGCAACACACATAGATCAATGTGAATGAGTGTCACGTTGTCCTTGAATTGGGTGCTGAGCTCAAAAGTTTTGATTATGTTATTATACTTTATAGCCTATATAAAGCCTACGTATATTATTTTGTATACATCGAACACCTAAAAAGGTATTTTTAATATCTAAAAAAGTGTTAAAGAAAGAATAAGAATGCTAAAGGGAAGACTTGAAAACAGGACACCTCATGAATGTTACATGTTAAAGCTTTTGGAAATGGGAAATGGGAAATGGATTTACCTAAGCTGCTCATGAGTGTTGACTGCAGTCTCTAATAAGCTTCATTTCCTTTGGTTAAAAATAAATAAGTAAAACAGTAAAGTGCACAAGTCTCTGGTAAACCTTAATGGATAGTTAAATGTGTGGCGCGTTTGAACAACAGGTACCATTGTGAGACATAAGACCATGAAAGCCACTGGGTTGGAGAAGAGAGGCTGTAAGTTGTATCTTAATGATGTGCGTTCTTCTACTACAGAGACTTGCAAAGGGCAGCTTAGGGTTGCACGTGCCTCTCATCCTGGAATTTGTTGATAAAAGCAGTGGAAAATTTGTATCAACATAGATCTAAACATCAATTGCTTATTCTTTCTAATGAACCTAAAACAGAGCAGAGCTTATACTAACCTAATTGCTGTCTTTCCTGCTGGTCTACAAGCACCATGAAGCTTGGGACCTTGTGTCTTGTTCACCCTTGAACACTCACTACTATTTGCCTGGCACATTGGGAGAACTAAGTAAATGGTAATTGAATAAATAGTTAAACTATAGTTCCTACTGATATTTTTATTTTGCCATTGATTAAGCTGAGGTTCTATAAATTATAGCCAAACCTCATACTTATTTATTTATCTGCCTCTCTCTAAAATGATATAACGGCAAAAGCATAAGGTTTATAGACAGAAGACTCCAGTTTAATTCCTCAATCTGTCCTTTACTGACTATATCATTTTGAGCAAACTGCCACAGCTCTCTGACCCTAAATTCTCCCATCCACTAAATGGTCATAACAAGACTTTTCTCATAAGATGGTTATGAGGAAGGAATGAGCCGATAAATGTACACTTTATAGACTGTAAAGTAATACATAAATGTCAGTTATATCTGCAACTGAAGTTCTTTCTGATATATATTTTCTATGGATCATACCCATTTTAATCCTCTCTCTACTTCTTTTTCCAAATTGGATTTGCAAGTGAGAAATTTAAGCACCATGTTAGTCTTCATGTATTTATATTAAGAATTGTTAAGATAGGAATTGCCACAAACATTTATATCTGTCTCCCTGAGTCACAGAGCCTCAAATATGTGAATCAGCTACATTTTGCCCAAGGTACTATCTGTCCTACCATTTTTTCTGATGAATTTACACAGAGTTAAACAGTTCCATTACACAGTTAATAATTAAGATGTAGGGAATTATTGAATGATTTTTTAATAACCTATGTTTTATGCTATGTGACGCTCCAAATAAAGCTCAATTAAATTTAACCATGAAAAACAAAGAAACGATTATCATTAAATTACGATTATACTTACGTGTATCAATGACACCTCTTTTAGACTAGTTAATGGCTTTGCAAATATAAGTTAGATCATTCTGTTAATTAGTTATAAGAGAATGTGACATAGTAGAAAGAGCTACTGTTTTATGCTTTATGATGGCCGGGCGCGGTGGCTCAAGCCTGTAATCCCAGCACTTTGGGAGGCCGAGACGGGCGGATCACGAGGTCAGGAGATCGAGACCATCCTGGCTGACACTGTGAAACCCCGTCTCTACTAAAAAATACAAAAAACTAGCCGGGCGAGGTGGCGGGCGCCTGTAGTCCCAGCTACTCGGGAGGCTGAGGCAGGAGAATGGCGTGAACCCGGGAGGCGGAGCTTGCAGTGAGCTGAGATCCGGCCACTGCACTCCAGCCTGGGTGGCAGAGCGAGACTCCGTCTCAAAAAAAAAAAAAAAAAAAAAAAAAAAAAAAAAAAAAAAAAAAAAAAAACCTATGTTTTAGACAAAGGCATGCTATGTGACGCTCCAAATAAAGCTCAATTAAATTTAACCATGAAAAACAAAGAAACGATTATCATTAAATTACGATTATACTTACGTGTATCAATGACACCTCTTTTAGACTAGTTAATGGCTTTGCAAATATAAGTTAGATCATTCTGTTAATTAGTTATAAGAGAATGTGACATAGTAGAAAGAGCTACTGTTTTATGCTTTATGACAACATGGCTGAATTCAAACCCTGACTCAGCCACTTAATATCTCTGAGCCCTAGTTTCCTTCTCTAGACAAAAATCTAGATATGCTTGCAAGGATTAAATATATTGTATAGAAAGTTTCTGGTTGACATTCAATTAATATTAGCAATCATTGTTTTAGAGTCAAGTTTTAAATATTTGAACCCCAGTGCTCAGAAATAATTATCTGTCCATGCTTATATTTACATACTAAATTGAATATAAGGAAAGGAGTGGATACCAGGTGGTTCGCCATAGAAGAAACTGAGTTGCCTCTGAAAGTATAGCAGGAATAATAGTGCCAGAAGGAGAGAGTGGCTGGGCTGCATCTGTTTAGCTGTGTTGCAAATGATCAGAGAGCCACAGATGTCAGTACAGTGCTAAGTGCTTTACATGTGTAAGAGGAGCAAAAACAAAGACAGACAGTGAATCAGGAGTGTCTGCTTGCTATCCTCACACTGCAACTCTGTTCAAAGAAGGGTGAGCCTATCAGATAGAAGCGTTTTGTTCTTCTGAAACCTTAGATGCCTTTGGCTATGCACGTGTGGTATTAAAACCTGAGAGAAGCTGCAGTGCCCTACTTTTAGAGTGCCTAGAACTTTGGGAGATGGAAAGAGGGGAAAAAAGACAGAAACGGAGAAGTGGATAGCCTTATGATGCAGAGATCTTTGCACAGCTTTTCAGGGAAGCCCCCAGGATCCTCCAGTAAATTCTGCCAAACATCCACGTTGAGGTGTTACTGCTATATAAACGAAAGTAATGCAGGTAGAGACAGAGGTGGCAAGTAAAATATCAAGTCTCAAGGGAAACCAAATATCTTCCAATGATTCATATAAAGATGTACCTTGGAGATATTGTGAGTTTGGTTCCAGACCATCAGAATAAACAGATGTGCACAAATATTTTGGTTTTCCAGTGCATATAAAAGTTATATTTACACCACACTATAGTCTACTAAGTATACAATAGGATTATATCTACAAATAATGTCTTTACTTATTTTAAAAGTACTTTACCTTATTTTAAAAGTACTTTACTTCTGGCCAGGTGTGGTGACTAACACCTGTAATCCCAGCACTTTGGGAGGCCGAGGTGAGCAGATTGCTTGAGCTCTGGAGTTCAAGACCAGCCTGTGCAACATGGTGAGACCCTACGTCTACTAAAAATACAAAAATTACACAGGTGTAGTGGTGTGCACCTGTAGTCCCAGCTACTTGAGTGGCTGAGGCAAGAGAATCGCTTGAACCCGAGAAGTGGAGGTAGCAGTGAGTCGAGATCATCCCACTTCACTCCAGCCAGGGTGAAGACAAACAAACAGACAAACAAAAACTCTATTGCTTAAAAAAAATGCTAACAATCATCTGAGCCTTCAGTAAATTGTTATCATTTTGCTGGTGGAAGGTCATGACTTGATGTTGATTGCTGCTGACTGATCAGGGTGTGGTTGCTGAAGGTTGGGTGGCTATGGTAATTTCTTAAAACAAGATAAAAATGAAGTTTGGTGCAGCTGTTGACTCTTTCACAAAAGATTTCTCTGTAGCATGTGATGCTGTTTGATAGCATTCAACTCACATTAGAACTTCTTCCAAAACAGTAGTCAATCTTCAAACTCTGTCATCTGCTTTATCAACTAAGGTTATTCAATATTGTAAAATCCATTACTGTCATTTCAACAATATTAACACCACCTTCATCAGGAGTAGATTCAATCTCAATAAATACATTTATTTGCTCACCCATAAGAAGAAAGTCCATTAATTAAAGTTTTACCAAAAAATTGCAGCAATTCAGGCCAGGTGTGATGGTTCACACTTGTAATTCCAGCACTTTGGGAGGCCAAGAGGCAGGCGGATCACTTGAGGCCGGGAGTTTGAGACCAGCCTGGACACCATGGTGAAACCCTGCCTCTACTAATATATATACATATATATGTGTGTGTGTGTGTGTGTATATATATACACACATATATGTGTATATATATGTGTACCCACACATGTGTGTATATATATGCATATGTGTACCCACACATATATATGTGTGTGTATATACGTGTGTGTGTGTGTGTGTGTATATATGTACACACAAAAATATGTTATCCAGGCCTGATGGCATGCACCTGTAATTCCAGCTTCCTCAGGCTGAGACATGAGAATTGCTTGAACCCAGGAAGCGGAGGTTGTAGTGAGCAAAAATCATCCCACTGCACTCCAGCCTGGGTGACGAAGTGAGATTCTGCCCAAAAAAATAAAGTTGAATTAAATTGCAGCAATTCAGTCACATCTTCAGGCTTCAGTTCTAAGTCTAGTTCTCTTGCTATTTCTACCACATCTATAGTTACCTCCTCCATGGAAATCTTGACCCCTCAAAGTCCTCTATGAGATTTGGAATCAACGTCTTCTAAACCCTGTTAATGTTGATATTTTTACCTCCTTCCATGAATCATGGATGTTCTTAATGACATTTAGAATGGTGAAACTTCTTCAGAAGATTTTAAATTTACTTTATCCAAATCCATCAATGGAATCACTATTATAAGACCTATGGCCTTATAAAATGTATTTCTTAAATAATAAGAGAGTGGATTGGACAAGGAAAAGGTACATATATACTATGAAATACTACCATAAAAAGAATGAAAGTATGTCTTTTTCAGCAACATGAATGAGGCTGGAGAACATTATCTTAAGCAAATTAATACGGAAACAGAAAACCCAATATCCCTAATACCACATGTTCTCACTTATAAGTTGAAGTTAAACTGCATGAATACAAAGATGTGATCAGCAGTCACTGGGGATTCCAGAAGGGGGAAGGGAAGGGGAAAAGTTGAAAAACTGCCTGCCTGGTGTCAGTGCTTGGGAAATGGGATTGTTAGAAGCCCAAATCTCAGCATCATACAATATCCCCATGTAACAAACCTGCATATGTACTACCTGAATCTAAAATATAAAAATAAAATAAAATGAAAAAGAAAGTTAAAATTGCTTCTTGATCCATGGGCTGCAGAATAGATGTTGTGTTATCAGGCATAAAAATAACATTAATCTCCTTTTACATATTTATCAGAACTCTTGGGTAACTAGGTGATTGTTAATGTAATATTTTGAAAGGAAATTGTTTTTCTGAGCAGCAGATATCAACAGTAGGCTTAAAATATTCAGTAAACTATTTCGTAAACAGATTGCTGTCATCCAGGATTTGTTGTTTTACGTATCAGACACAGGAAGAGTAAATTCTGCATAATTTTTAAGGGTCCTGTGATTTTTGGAGTGGTAAATCAGCAGTGGCTTCAACTTAAAGTCACCAACGGCAATAGCCTCTAACAAGAGAGTCAGCCTGGCACGTGAAGCTTTGAAGTCAGACGTTGACATTTCTCTAGCTATGGAACCTAGAACATCATCTTCTTACAATAGAAGGCTGTTTTGTCCACATTGAAAAATTATTGTTTAGCATAACCACCTTCATTAATGATCTTAGACCTTCCATATGACTTGCTGCTTCACATTGCACTTTTATGTGATGGAGATGGCTTCCTTTGCTTCAACTTGGTGAACCCAATCTCTGCTAACTTCAAATTTTTCTCCTGAAGCTTCCTCTCAGACTCCATAGAATTGAAGAGAGTTAGGACATTGGTCTGCATTAGGCTTTGGCTTAAGGGAGTGTTGTAGCTGGTTTGATCTTCTACCCAGACCATCAAAACTTTCTCCATGTTAGCAATAAGGCTATTTAACTTTTTTATCATTTGTGTGTTTGCTAGTACTTTTAACTTTCAACTTCTTCAATAACTTTTACTTTCTAATCAAAATTTGGCTAACCATTTGGACGAGAGGCATGGCTTTTGGCCTAGCTCAGTTTTCTACATCCCTTCTGAGCCGTGCGGCATTATTTTTAGTTCTTGATTTAAAGAGAGAGACATGCGACTCTTCCTTCCACTTGAACACTTTGATAACATTTTAAGGTTATTAATTTGCCTAATTTTAATGTTGTTGCACCTTATAAGATAGGAAGGCCTGAGGAGAGAAAGAGAGATGGAGGAACGGCTGGTCGGTGGATCAGTCAGAACACACATATGTATCAATTAATTTCACTATGTTATATAGGCATGGTTCATGACACCCTGAAACAATTAAAATAGTAACATCAAAGATCATTAATCACAGATCACCATAACAATCTAATAATAGGAAAAATATTTGAAATATTGTGAGAATTACTAAAATGTCACACAGACACACAAAGTGGGCACATGCTATTGGAAAAATGGAGCTGATAGATTTGCTTGATGCAGGGTTGCTACAATCTTATACAATTGTAAAATTTGTAATACATGCCAAGTGCATGAAAGCAAACTCAATAATGTAAAGTACACCTATAAACTTTGTGAAGGACTTTAAACTTTCACAGGTCAATTTGGAGGCTTAAAGCAATTTTATCAGTTTCATGTATATGGGTTTTGATCATAATCCCCAAAGACAAAACCCTAAATGCCATAATCCCAAATGTTGAAATCCTGACACATCAAAATCCCTAATGTTTAACATGCCAAAAATCATAATCATAGGATAGTCGCATCGTGTTAGGTGGAAGTATTACCTTGTTATTTTCTTCATTTACATTTGTTGAAAATTCAAATAACTGAATTGGCCATGAGATATGGCAAAGATGAAAACATGTGGCTTCATTCTAGAAGCAAAAATAGAACCTAATCACTAGACTTGATATCCAGTGGGAGGTACACATGAACACAAACTGAAAGTCCAAACAACATACAGCTCCCAGAGACCCAGTAACAAAATTGGCTTAAGATGGTTTCTTTGTAAAGAAACTCACTAGAAGGTGTGAGAACGCTCCTGTAATTTTATTTAGGGGTCAATTCTGTAAGATAAGAAGTGCTCCTTTTATTTTGTTAAAAAGGAAGCCAAAGGTAAGATAAGAAATTGATTTGTCCAAGACAACAGAAATAATAAAAGCAAACTAAGAAATTGAAACCCAGTTACTATTGCACTAAGAAGAAAGACTACACATCTGATAAACAATGTGCTCCTTTTCAAAGTGTGTTATATATTACACAAGCTGCTCTTAAGGTTGTAAAAATAGGGTCATTTTGTGCATAATAAAAATAATTCCTCTGGCTCTCACTCCCACCCACTGTTGTGCAATCCCCAGTCCTTCATGGAGTCTTGTCCAGGTACTTCTGGAAGTTGTCCAGGAAAAGTGTACTATGCTCTCCTGACCAGCTTCTCTGCCCTCAGTTAGAAACTAGCTGGGCAAACTGAAAAAGAAAAGAAAAAACAACAACAAAAAACCTAGAGACAATGAAAGGCAATCTTAATGGGGTAGGATGTGAATACAATGAAAATCAGACCCGTGGATAGGCAAGGAGCTGAAGGTCAAAGGTGGAGGACTCAGCTTAGGAAATATATAGTGAAACCCACTTGTGGTAAGTTTTGAAATTAAGCATCCTTTACTGGATCAGAGCAGACACTATAACAATGACCATCTAGCTACAATTTGCCAAGTGTTGTCCAAATCTAGCCCTTGAGATTTTTTTTCAGCTAAAATGAAAATAACAGCAGTTTCCCTTCCTTTTTATTTTCCTTTCCTTCTTCCCTTCCATTTCCTATTCATATGCATCGGCATGTCCTGCAGCCAAGGAAAATGGGTGGAGGTGGGAGTGGGGGCATCAGCATACCTGGCTGCCAAGAGGTGTTGATTTGTATGGGCAGTGAGGAGAATATATGAATGTAATGGTGTGGCCAGGGGTTAAGGAGGCAGAAGCAGGGAAGAAGATGAAGCCAGTGTGGTTGGAAGATTGCTTACATTAAGCAAATAAGTCAAATGATTGAGCAAATGAGTAAATATTTTAAGAATAATAAGAGTTGGTTTTCTTACTACTAGTAAAATGATTTACAAATATAAAAAGGAAGATATCTAGAAAGAACATGAAGGTATTTGATTTGTAAGTAGAGGTTTTTACAGTTTTTTTATTGCTATATGATAAACCATCTCAAAATTTAGTAGCACAAAAAAATAACGTTTTCTGTTTGCATATCCCATGGGTCAGGGATCCTGGGGAGCACAGAGGGCACAGACTGAGCCTGCACCATGACGTCTGGGGCCTCAGTTGGAAAGACTTCCATAATTGGGCAGACCCAACTGTAGGGAACTGGAATCATCCAGAGTCCTTGATTTTGAATTTTTTTATTGCTAGCTCCATATACTTATGCATTCTGGTGAACAAAGTGAAAGCTGCATGCTTTTGCTAACTGAGTCTCAGTAAATATGTGGCATCATTTCTCCCTTATCTATTGGTTATACATGAGTCACAAGTTTGTCCAGGTTCAAGGAAAAATGACATCGTCACCCATCAATGGGAAGAGTGAAAACAAATTTGTGGGCAGCCAAAGGGATTGTCATTAATTTTATGTTTATTAGGTACATTTTTATATACATAAATATAAGAATTCTGTGTATGTAAATGTGGATATAAATGTGCACACACACATATATATATGTACACACAATTTTGCATATGTATATATGGATATACACATGCACACACACATATATATGTGCTTACACACACACACACACACACACATATACACATATTTTTTCTACCTCTGTCCGTTGGGAGGTCCTTAAGCCATGACAGACAAGTGGCAATAAGCACACTGAACAGTCAAACAAACTTAGCTTCTAAATACCTTCTTCCACTAAAAGGAATGACAAGCCCTTGGATTAATGGCTGAATCCAGGCCTGAAATTGTATAAAAGGAGCATAGAATATCTTGTTTTGCTAGAAAATAAAGAAATGCTCAAAGAATTCTGAAACATGTCAAAATAATTTCAGAGCCAGTTCAATAGGTTCCTAATCGCCACAGATGGGAAGATTTGAGAATCACATCAGAAAGTGGTAGTAACGTATAATGACCCATGAAATTAAAATCCATGAGTCCATAGTAATATAAACAAATAAGCCATTAATCATATCAATGAATGGGGTAAAAGAGAAATTTCTTCCCTATACTGAGATGCCAACTAATAAATATAGAAAGAAATATAAACTGAAAATAGAAAAAAACACCACTTGGCAAGCATCATAGTTGTGGTTGATTTAGGCAGAAGTCATGATGGCTGTTAGGGAAGTGGGTGGAGTTCTGACAAAAGTAGGACACTAAGGTAATATCTGAGTATCCACTCACCCCCGCAAACTACTCATCAATTAGAAAGAAGAAATGATTACTGTATTGTGGAGAAATCTGATCAAGAGCAATATGACCAGGTGATAAAGTCTGACATGACCACAAGAAAGATAAGTCAACATCATGCATTTCCTGAGGGGACTCATGGAAAAAAGCACAGCGTTACTTCTGTGGTACTCCTATCAGACCATATAGGAGTATGTAGAACTATAAAGACTATATACTATATGATCCAACTATATGACATTCTGGAAAATGCAAAACTATGGGGACAGTAAAAAGATGAGTGGTTGTCAGAGGCTGGGGGAAGAGAGAGATGAATAGGCAGAGCACAGAGGATTGTTAGGGCAATAAAGCTATTCTGTATGATACTATTAAATGGTGAATACATATTATTACATATTAGTCCAAACTCATAGAATGTTCAATACCAAGAGTAAACCTAATGTAAACTATAAATGTTGAGAGATCATGATGTGTCAATGTAAGCTCATCAGTTACAACAACTGCACCACTGATGCCAGTTACTGATAGTGGGGGATACTGTGCATGTTGAGGGGGCAGGAAGAATATGGAAACTCTGTGTACTCTCCACTCAATTTTGTTGTGAACCTAAAACTGCTTTTACAAATACGATTTATTTAAGATTTTTTTTTTTTTTTTTTAAAGAAGACAAGGCCTGTGTCAGGCCAACTTTAGAAAGACTCTGGTTGAGGTTTGGTCTACAAAATGAATAGATTATACTCTTAAAAACTATCAAGAACATGAAGACCAAAGAATGGCTAAGGTGCACTGTTTCAGGCTGAAGGAGATTGATAAGATCAAACAGCTAAAAGGAACACGCATTCCTGAATAATATGTTTGGCCAGAACCGCCAATGGGGCACTGTTAGGATGGCTGGTGAAATTTTAATGGGGCATGTGGATTGGATGCTTGTACTGTATCAAGGTTGATTTTCTGATTTGGAGGCTTGTTCAGTGGTAATGGAAGAGAATGCCCTTGCCTGGGGTAAATACACAGTGGGGAACTGAGGAGTCATGGAGGCATATCTGCTGTTGATCTCAATGGTTCGGAAAATGATTAATGACAATTGGGAGGTGGAAGAGCAGAGAAGAGAGTAAATGTGGGGAATCCATTATGTTATGGCTTGAATTACTGTCCCTAAATTAATATGTTGATGAACCTAACTTCCACTAACTCAGAATGTAGCTCGGAGAGGTTCTTTAGAGTGGTAATTGGCTTAATATGAGGCCACTGGAGGGGGCCCTGATGCAATATGGCTGGTGTCCTCCGGAGAAGGGGAAATTTAGTCCTTTCCTCTTTCAAATTTGTAGATTATTCGGGCCAGGAATACAAAATAAGATGAAACAAAAGAAGCAAGTATTTCTTTATGGCTGTCCTGGCATATGTGATCTTTAAAGTTTGAGATTTAAAGATATTGGTTTTACACACAAAAAAGAAAGGAAGAGGAAATTTGGACACAGAGACATGAACAGAGAAAAGATGATGGGAAGAGACACAGAGAGAAGATGGCCATTTCCAAGCCAAGAATAGAGGCCTGAAATAGGTCCTTCCCTCACAGTCCTCAGAAGGAATCAAGCTGGTCCATGCCTTGATTTCAAACTTTGGACTAGATTTCAATCTCTCTAGAACTGTGAGACAGTGAATTTCCATTGTTTAAGTTATCTAGTTTTTGGTATTTTGTTGCAGTAGCCCTAGCAAACTAAGACACCATACAAGACAAATGCAGAAGTTCTTCATATTGTTCTTACAACTTTTCTGTAAGCTTAAAATCATTGAAAAATGCAATATAATTAATAACGATGTACTGTATACTTGAAAATTGCTAAAAGGATAGATTTTAAGTGTTCTCACTGCAAAAAATAAAGATAAGTATGTGAAACAAAGCATAAATAGCTTCATTCAGCCATTCCAAAATATGTGTGTGTATATATAAGTTATATGTCTCAAAATATTATTTTATACACCATAAATATGTACAATTTTGCTTGTCAATAAAAAAGTGATAAACTATAATTTTGTATGCAACACTCTATTAATATTTTCATACGTGCCATCTCCTTTGATCTTAGGTACACCCTAATGAGGTAGGTGAGATGGGCATTATGAGTGATCCATCTCACAGTACAATAATCTTGGAATGGGTTGCAAATGGGTCATCACAGTTCACACTGATAAAGAAAAGCAGATCTTAAAGAGGTGATATCTGAGCCTGTAGTTGCCAGTGAGGGAAGCCAGTGGTTCATACATGTTAACATTTTAATAAAGTTATCAAAGAGAGAAAAGCAAGAGAGAGACTCTTTTAGAGTTTAGCTTTACAAATTTCTCTGAGCCCTATTTCCTTAAAGAAGGTTGGGCGTGGTGGCTCATGCCTGTAATCCCAGCATTTTGAGAAGCTGAGGCGGCCAGTCACATAAGGTCGGGAGTTTGAGACCAGCCTGGCCAACATGGTGAAACCCCATCTTTACTAAAAATACACACACACACAAAAATTAGTTGGGTGTGGTGGTGCATGTCTGTAATCCCAGCTACTTGGGAGGCTGAAGCAGGAGAAACACCTGAACCCAGGAGGCAGAGGTTGCAGGGAGCTGAGATTGTGCCGCTGCACTCCGGCCTGGGCAACAGAGCAAGACTCAATCTCAAAAAAAAAAAAAAAAAAAAAAAAAAAAAAAAAGACCTAGAGGAAAGAAAGGGAAGAGAAGAGAGAGAGGAAGCAGAGAGAAGTGGGATGCAGAGAGAAATGGATGGAGGCAGAGAGAGGAGGAGTAGTGACCCCTGTCAGGTTTTGGTGCCCACCTGAAAGGTGACAGGCAGGCAGATGGGAGAGAAGCAAAGGAAATCATCCTCTCCTCTCCTCCCAGGCAGGCATACTCTCTTGTTCCTCTGTCCTTTGGTTTCTTCATAACATCTCAGCAACGTCACTTACCACCTGGGATTGTTATTCAAGACTATTTGCTGCTTCTCTACTAGAGTCTGAGATTTTCCAGACTCTTTTGCTTATTAGTAATGGAAACTTGTGTAAGGATAGCAAAAATGATACCTTAAAAATGCAGTTATACAGATTCACTGTTTTCCTTAAGACCTGCCGGTGGCTGTCAATCTCACTCTAAGTTAAACCCCAAATCATTCACCAGACCCACATGGCCGTACGTGACCTGTCTACCTCTCACCTTCCTATCCCAGATCAGCTCACTCCAGCCTCCTGGCACTCCTTCAGAGCTCTCAGACTCACTGAGGTGGGCTCTAGGATTTGAGTTGTTTCTTTGCCTCCACCATGCTTCCTTCCAATGTTTATAAGGTTGACCTTACCTCCTCTGGTCTTTACTAAAATGTCACCTTCACGGGCAACCCTTTCTAAAATTTAAATATTTCCCACTTCCACATTTCCTACTCAATTATTTTCTTTAGAACTCATCACTATGTAAATAGTATAGTTTTTACTACACTGTAAAAAGAATTTACACAATTCTTGTATAAATTACCTATCTTCCTCACTAGAATATGTTTCACAGGCCAGATATTTTTTAAAATCTACTGCTGTATTTTTACCACATAGAATGGTACTTGGCATATTCTAGGTGTTCAATCATTGTTCATTGAGTGACTGATAGGAGTTACTTGACCATCTTGTGCCTCAGTTACACTATCAAAAATTATAAACATCAAATGCTGGTGAGGATATAAAGAAATTGATTACTCACACATTGCTGGTAAAATAGGACGTGGCATAACCACTCTGGAAAACAGTTTAGAATTTTCTTATTAAACTAAACATGTGATTGACATATGACTCAGCAATTGCACTTTGGACATTTATCTCTAAGAATGAAAACTTATGTTCTCATGATAAGTTGAATATGAATGTTCATAACAGTTTTATTTGCAGTAGCTGAAAACTAAAAACAACTCAGGTGTCTTTGAGAGGGCACCTAAAAGGGGGCTAAACGTATTATGGTACATCCATACTGTGGAATATTACTCAGTAATAAAAAGAAATACACTACTGATACAGCTTGAATGAATCTCAAAGTAAAAAGAGCTAACCTCAGAAGGCTATGTACTGTATGATTCAATTTCCATAACATTCTCAAAATGACAAAATTTAACACATGAAGAACAGGTTAGTGATTACAAGTAATTAGGGATGAGGATGGTGGTAGAGAAAGAAATGGGGATGCATTTTTAAAGGACAATACAGAGAAATAAAAATTTAAAAAGGACAATATAAGGGATCCTTGTCGTCATATGAAACACTTCTGTTTCTTGGTAGTGGTGGATACACACATTACACATGTGATAAAATCACATAGAAATAAATACATGCACACATACAAATGAGTACATTTAAAACTTGGAAAATTTGAACATGTAGGTGGATTGCATTAGTGTTGATTTCCTCTTTGTGATATTGCAAGATATTATCATTGAGGGAAACTAGGTAAAGGGTACACAGGATCTCTCTGTATTATTTCTTACTAGTATATGTGAGTCTACAACTGTGAAATAAAAGTTTGATTAGAATGGTAGATTTTTATTTAATTCTGAAAATATGCAATAAGCACTTAACATGTGCATGGCCTTTTCACAGCAGTTGTAAATATTAAATGAATATACATATATATGTAAACATTAAATTGATGTATAACTATACACACGAATATCATATATATGTACATATTATTTTATAAATATTATATTTATATGTATTAACTAGATATATATACACACAGGAGTATATGTGTGTATGTAAAGCACTTGGATTGCTGTTCAGCAATATAGGAAACAGTACATTTTAGCAATTTTTATTCCAATCTTCCAGGGCACAGCCTGTGTTCAGTTAATCTCTGATTCCCATTATGCATATTGTTTCTAATGTGTATTGCAAGTGTCAATCAATGTAAGCTGAATAAATAACATTGCTAATTACTTGCACCAACCTTCAGAGTCAGTAAGAGTGGTGCTCACTGTAAAGATCCAGAGTTACCTGGAACCATAGACGGGAAGGCAATAGGTCAACCTAAATTCCATTTCTCAGCTTTGCTGCTAATGTTATAAAGCTTTCAAAAGTCCCTTTTCTTCTCTGGTTCTCAGTTTCCCCATTAGTAAGATGAAGAAATGGAACGGCGTTGTTATTAAGGGTCCTTTCCAACCTTTAAATACACATGTTTCTATATTTTACAAACAGAGAATTATCTTCCTAAAACCTGAAGCATGTGGCTGGGAGTGCAAAAGTAATAAATATTGACTGCAAAATTCTGGCTTCTAGTTCCATTTGGGTCAAGTTGACTGTTCTGTTTTTGGACCCTACTAAAGCATGGTTTTTAGCAGCTGGTTTCTACCTTTACAGTTGTTTGAAGTAGATAGTGAGCAAAATATCTGTACATGATAGCAAGCCAAGGTTTAGAAATTCTTTAAGGGGTAAGAAATTGTAGAAACTTAAGCTATAATTATAGTATTATCACTACCATTGCATCATTATCATCCAAAGCCAAGGGGTATTACCTTACTAAATTTAAAGACAATAAAGGCATGTTGTAATTTATGAAAGCGTAAAACAGGACTTTGAAAAATAGCAGCTTGATTATTTTAGCTAATATTTATAATACAGCCTAATATATTCATGCAGTGTTTTTGAGAGGACCCCTGGGTAATTTTCCATGCCAAAGGTTAGCCAATGGCTGACAGATGTCCTTACTCATAAAGACCGGATTTTACACTGCTTGAACATTATATAGAGTAAATTCTTGCCCAGCCTCTTGCTTGACGTTAGTGTATCTGGAATGTACAGCCACTTCACAGTTAAAATTGTTTCATATTTTTTAACTAGCTATGGATGTCTTGGATATTAAGTTATTGAGTGCTTATTGAACACCTTGCTTGAACTCATCCTTGCAGAGACATTATGAAATAATTACAATGCAATATGCAAAGTTCTCTATTAATATTAATTTGTTGATGAACTACCAAGAAACCTCATTTTACCTAGCTAACTCACCTAATTTAACTCTCACATTCTTTCAAAGAGATAGTAAGAACTTCAGTTTGCAGAGAGAGGAAACAGCATCACAGAGACTATATCATCATGCAAAAGCCACCCATTGATGAATGGGAGTGCGGAGATCAAAACCCAGCCTCTTACTCTCTAAATCTCGAGCATATCCAATGTGGTGGGCTGCTTCAATCAACATTTTTTAAAAATTTTTCAAAAAGTAAGAAACGTGTGGATGACGGCACCTAAATTACAATGACAGAATAAATAGAAATTAACTAGAGCTTGAGTAACTGAAAATGATGAGAAAAATATTTTCAAAGTTCTGAAAAAATTTGTAGGCTTATACAGCCAGGAAAACCACCTTTAAAGACTGAGGCTGGATTAAAGACATTTTTAGACAAATAAGAACTGAATGAATCATGAATAAATTCTCATAAAAGAAATTTTTGAAGGATGTGTTTATGGATAAAGAATAACCCCAGAAGTAACGTCTATGATGCGAAGAAACAGTAAACAAACAAATACTAACTCTCTGACCAAACAATAACAGTGTCTAATTTGAGGTTAAAAAATAAAAACAATCCAAGATGCAACTTAAATATTAGACAACAACAGCACATGTATTGGGAAGGAGTGAGAAGTGTAAAATAATTTTGAAATTCATGTATTGTTCAGCATGGGGATAAATATTTTAATTAACCGAGGACCTTGTTAATTATGTGTAATATTTTGGTATAATCACTAAAGCATTAGAAAGAGGATATTAGAGTAAATATGTTTAAAGTCCTAAAACAAATAAACAAGCAAACAACAAAAACTACAAAAAACAGGGGAATAAAATTCCCAGACTAGAGCACGGATAGATAAGGCAATAAAAATGTGAATTATCAATGGACACCTAGACAGAGGACCTTATCTATTCCAGAACTGTTCAAAGAAGATAAAATATTGGTCAACATACCTCCCATTGAAAATTTCCTCTACAGTGGAGCTTCCAAGCTCTCTTTGCTGAGGACCAGTTCTTAAAACTATTAAATAATATAAATCTTCCAGTTAAAACTGAGCCAGCCAAAGAGATCTGCCTACAACCGTGGTTTTCAAATGTAGAACACTAGATTATATTCCCAAATGTACTGACTAAATAAGGGAGAGGTAGGGGCATTTTTATCACATATCCCAAGAGACAATGAAGTGATGACCTGAGGACCACATGTTTGAGAATTACTGCCCTACATGAGAATAATGCAGTCCCTTGGCTGTTCTGTTTTTCAACCAAGTTAATGCCAAGGCACTTGGTTTATATTATCAATTTCAGAAGAATTTGAGAAAACAGAAAACAGAATATGCACTCATTTTTATAAAAGGTAGCTCTTCACATTAATGAAACGGGTTTCATGGAATAAAGAATAAAGGACAAGACCTTGGTAGATTGAAGTTAATATCTGAGAATCTAATATTTGATAAAAGTAGCCCATTGGGTTCTCCTGGTGAGACTCATTCCACAGTCCCTGCCATCTTTCTTGTTTTTTCTCATTTCTTCAGGGCTATGTAGGGGAAGAGTGTTTGGGATAAGTTGAGGCCATCTCACTGAAGCACAAAATTCCCAGTCTCAGAAACTATAGGACAGTCAAATTTCAGATAATCACAGAACTAAACTCTTCCTGCATAGGAATAAATTGAGAATTTATGACATTGATAAAGGCTAAAATGTCTCACCTCCTCACCTCCTCTAAACTCTAATTACTACAACATGCAGGACCTGCTTATATATTTTTTCTTCTAAAAAATAGATTTTAAAAAGTCTTGTAATATTCGTTTGGCCAATCACTTATTCATATTCACTTCTGTTTCCATGACAATATGTATTCCTTCACGCATTGTGTACAAATTCATTCACATTTTATTGAGTCAATCATTAACTCATTCACGAGTCTCACTCACTTGGTCATTCATTTATGCATTCACTTACTTATATCATCTTTCATTGTTGTCTCGTTCTTTGATTCTCTAATTCATGTATTTGTTTACTCATTTACTTGCTCGTTTATCCATTTACCCATTCATTTAAAATACACATACAGAAAATCTTCTTGGAAACTTCTTGTGCTAGAGCCTAGCCTGTTCTGCAATCTAAGGCAGAGATTGGTGATGAAGCACGAATTCTTCTCAAAGCCCTCTATTTACTTTATTTTATTTTGTTTTATTTTATTTTGAGACAGAGTTTTGCTCTCATCACTCAGGCTGCAGTGATCTTGGCTTACTGCAGCCTCTGCCTCCTGGGTTCAAGTGATTCTCCTGCCTCAGCCTCCTGAGTAGCTGGGATTACAGGCACCCACCACCATGCCCAGTTAATTTTTGTATTTTTAGTAGAGACGGGGTTTCACTATGTTGACCAGGATGGTCTCAAACTCCTGACCTCAGGTGATCCACCAGCCTTGGCCTCCCAAAGTGCTGGGATTACAGGTGTAAGCCACCGCACCAGACCTGATTTTATTTTTCTTAGGGTCACACTTCAATCATCTCAGAAACTTCAACCCAGCTTCCAGGTTCCCAGAGGTTCTGCCACTATCTCAGACAAATGGGTCTTAATCAAGACCTTGATATATGCATAGTACCAAATTCTATTACTTTCTAATATTCTAATTGGTCTATGCCATAAGCTTAATTTTTCCCACTCTCCTTACTCCATGATTGTAATTATGTTACAGTACGATTCAGCACAAGTGACTCCTGGCTTAGTTAAAATCAAGGACTGTACTCTCAAAGTACAAAGTACTTTTTTCAATAACCAGTATGACTGGTCATTGTTTAATATTTATCTTTATTTCTAGGGAGTAAGTTCTAAAGTAATAGCAAGTTAGATGGTGCTACTTATTAATGTATCCTCAGCCCCTGGCATAGTGTTTGGCTTCTTAACGGTTTGTTAGTAGTAATAAATGTGGCAAGTGTTGCCATTGAGAAGGCGCGAAAAGTCTAGGGAGAGAAGATATGGCATAACTCTGCATTCAAGGGGTTAGGGATAATGGGGAGGATACACAAATAATATGATATTTCAACTGTGCTTTGAACATAATAGGGGTTTGCTAGGCAATTGTGTGTATGTGTGTGTGTGCACGTGCACACACGCATGTGTGTCCCCCAGCAAAAGAAACATATTTGCAAAGACACAGAGGTCTAACAAAAGGGAAGTTCACAATGGTTGGGTTATAATGGAAAGGAAAATGCAGGGCAACACTGGATAAATAGGCTGGGAAGGCAGGCAGAGATCACATCAAGCATTTTAATCCATGTTAAGTAGTCTGGGCTTAATTCTGAGAGCAATGGGGCAGCAAAGAGGTGATTTATACATGGAGGTACCTGGACAGAAGGATTTGCGTGTGTGTGTGTGTGTGTGTGTGTGTGTGTGTGTGTGTGTGTAGTGGGGGATGGAGAGAAATCACTTATGACCGAAGTAGAATACTTAGAAGTGAAGGACAAGGTATATGGTTACAGCTCAAAAGACTACGTTGCTTGTTGGTGAATATTGTCAAAGGATTAAAAAAGCATTGTCAGAGCCATGCTTATATTTAAGAACCATATTTATTTCAGAAATACAGGATTCATAGTCAATTTTTTCTTGCCTCAACTATGATATATATTAGTCAATGTAGCCTATTAATTACACCTCCTACATGCCTTTAAAACACATAATCTTCTCTTTATTCCTACTGCCATGCGCCTGTTCAGAGACCCATTGTTCCTGAACTAATCTGTTGCAGTCACCCCATCTCTTTAATATTTGCCTCCTATATCTTTTCCCCCAATCTGTGTCCATCACTTTTGTCAAAGTGAGCATTCTAAATGACTTCTTTCCTGTTTGATTTTTATCAATAGCTGTATATCATCTAGATGATCAAGTCTAAACTCTATACTGTGCCCTACTTTATGATGATGTCTCAGATGACCCTTTTAACATCATTTCTTCCATTATTTGACTGTTGAGTTTTCAAAAAAAAAATGTCAAATTACTAAACTTAGAATCTCCTCTTTATAATCCATCATAAGAAATAGTCACCCACTTTTTAATGCCATCTTATGGCATAAACACCTCTAGCATTGTACTTAGTACATTGTGCTGATATTTATTTGTGTGCATGTCTGTCTTTACTCACTAACTGTGTCTTCCTTGGAGATAAGAACTGCATCTTATTTTTTTAATGCCCAGTGTCTGGTAAAGTGTTCTGTATAACCAGCTGTCTCCCTTTCTCTCAATTTTTTAAATGAGAAAATAAATGAAACAAACTAAAAAATAAAATGAATGAATTAATATAGAGAAAGAGAAAGACGGTCAGGTCCAACCAAGGAAAAAATAAACATATTCTGGTGTTTTGGAGCATGGTGATATTTTTCTCTTTCTTGGAAAGACACAGAAGATCTTTTGCTCACTATCACTGGTCCATTATGAGTTTCATGATTAAAAATAAATATGCAGATGGTATGATGGATTTAATATTGATCAACTCTATTAATACCTAGGAAGAAATTGACTCTGTATTTCTAACCATGTGGCTAGAAAGTGGTTTGGTTGACTGATCACTGGGGTCAGTCCTGAAAGAGCCAAGAAATCCAAGTGTTTTCCCTCTGCTTCACCAGCTTTCTGGCTGAGTCTAGTGGGAGACACTTGGGGCCCATCCCAGGTAAGGTAACTGAAGGTTCTGAAAAACCAGATTAGGTGGGAAACCCTTCACAGACTGGAGCTAATGACCTGCGAAATTCTGTGACCAGTGAATTGGAGACTCCTTCAGGTCCAATAGAGAATGTGAAAGCCAAATAGGAAATGAGGAAAAACAGCTGGAAGTACTAAGACAGCATGAGGGAGGGGAGTGGTAATGGCTATGGGGATGAGGGATTCTCTAGGGGAGGAACACAATTGAGATAATCAGGAGGAAAAAGCAATTCAGGGCTGGAATTTTAAAACTGCATAAGTGTATATTCTCTCAGTTGATACCCTATGGCATGCTGAAGATGATATTAGCCTCTAAAGGCAACCAATTAGTGAGGATGAGAAAATGAGTCAGAAAGGGGCACATATTCAATGCTTGCTACGTACAAGGTGACACACCTGGTATTGAAGATAAGTCTATGAAAAGACTTATGCTTTGCCCTAAATGAACCTTTCAACACCATATGAGATAGCTACCATTATCCTCTATTTATCAAAAAGAAAAATCGAACATCAGAGAGGTTAAATATCTTGTGTAAACGCATACTTCTAGGAAGACAGAGCTAGACTTTCCAAGAGAGTCTGATCAGAATTAAAAGTTAGGTTGGGGTGTTTTCAGGAACTACTTACTTCTCCTGCCTAAGACACAGGGAATCCTCCTAAAAGGATTCTACCTGTGTCCTTTCTGAGAGACATTACAAGCTATAAGGAAAATGTGGAGAATCCTATTGATCTGGTGGTTTGGGGTCAGAAACTAATCACTTCAATGTTGATATTCTCTGTGACTTTGAGCAAGTCTTCACCTATTCCCCAAATTCCCTCATTCTAGAAGTAGGCAACAATGTGTGATCCCCTCTATCTTTAAGGCTACCCCAAGAAGTGGGATGGTCTCAAGTTTAGTGTGGGATTATTGAAGAAAAGGAAGATTTTTATTTTGATCCATTCTTCACTCCATTGCTGAGGTGACATCTTGGCTGTTATCACCACTCTGGCAAATGCAATAGAAACTTAATGAAAGTATAGTTGTGTGAGACAAACTGATAGGCACAAAAATGTAGAATATTTGAAGCACCAGAGATGACTTTTGGTTTGAATTGTACACTTTAATGTCTCAGAAAAATTATGTTGTGTTTTTTCCAAATGCTTCCATCATTGTGCACTATACACCTACAATGTGTATCAAATCCAAAGTACTTTATTTTTTAAATTAACAGCCAGACAGATCAATATAACTATAAAATAGACAAAGAGATCATATAACTCATCTGCTGAATCTAACTTATTTACTTATTGGTTATTGTCTCCATTGAGACACTA
Source organism: Macaca thibetana thibetana (assembly GCF_024542745.1). Classification (NCBI taxonomy): domain Eukaryota; kingdom Metazoa; phylum Chordata; class Mammalia; order Primates; family Cercopithecidae; genus Macaca; species Macaca thibetana. The sequence goes on along the minus strand of NC_065592.1, from coordinate 23,988,791 downwards.
TTTTTACTGAGCTTTTTCTGCAGACCTTATCTGGATATGGTATCGATGTGAGACAAGGGTACCCATCAACATTCATAAAATCATGTAAAACATTTATGACATTGATGGATACCTTGGTTCTCACCCATTAGTTAAGAACTTAAAAGTTATCACACCTCGTTTACCTATGGAAAATTTAAAGCGCACAGAGGTAATATGATTTTCCACGAAACACTTAGCAAATAATCACCGGATCCAGAATTTGAAAGGAATTTGAGTTCAGTAGTTTTTCAACTGCATTTGGCCTATATTCTTAGCTATATAATTTTACTTTTTTTAGCATTTTTTATTACATAAATTTTTTTGTCAGTCTGAGAAACTTACAGAAAATAGTACCACAGTTAGGTGACTGAGAGGCAAATAAAAATGATAATCAATTAAAAATAGAATTTTAAACTAGTAACTTAAGCTGTATGCAGATAATTGGCACATTAACACCACAGTTTCTTGAAGAGTCTCACTTCTTCATTCTCTGGAAGGTCTGGTCTCAATGTGAAATTTTAGAACAGTTACCATCTCTAAAGGGTCACATATATACAAAAAATATCTAACATTTGAGTGAAATAGGAATTCTGACAAACAGCCCAGTTCAAGATTTGATATTGTTTGGCTCTGTGTTCTCACCCAAATCTCATGTTGAATTGTAATCCTCAATATTGGAGGTAGGGCCTAGTGGAAGGTCATTGGATGATGGTGGTGGTTTCTAATGGTTTAGCACCATCCCCGTAGTGCTGTCTCATGACAGAGTTCTCATGATATCTGGTTGTTTAAAAGTATGTAGCAACTCCCCCTTCACTTTCTTCTCCCTGCCATGTAAGCTGCCCTTCCTTTCTCTTCACCTTCTGCCCTGATTGCAAGTTTGCTGAGGCCTCCCCAGCCTCCTGTACAGCCTGCAGAACCATGAGCCAATTAAACCTCCTTTCTTTATAAATTACCCGGTTTCAGGTATTTCTATAGCCATTTGAGAATGGATAAGTGGGGCATTGCTATAAAAATATCTAAAAATGTGGAAGCAACTTTGGAACTGGGTAACAGGCAGAGGTTATAACAGTTTAGAGGGCTCAGAAGAAGACAAGAAGATGAGAGAAAGTCTGGAACTTCCTAGAGACTTATTGAATGGCTTTGACCAAAATACTGATAGTGATATGGCCAATGAAATCTAGGATGAGGTGGTCTTAGTTGGAAATGAGAAACTTATTGGGAAATGGAGTAAAGGCCACTCTTGCTATGCTTTAGCAAAGAGACTGAAAGCATTGTATCCCTGTTCTAGGTATCTGTGAAACTGAACTTGAGAGTGATGATTTCAAGTATCTGGCAGAATAAATTTCTAAGCAGCAAAGTATTCAAGAAGTAGCCTGGCTGCTTCTAAAAGCATGTAAACATATGTGTGAACAAAGAGATTATCTGAAACTGGATCTTCTATTTAAAAGGCAAGCAGTGTGTAAAAGCTTGAAAAGTTTGTAGTCAGGCCAGGTGTGGTGGCTCACACCTGTAATTCTAGCACTTTGGGAGGCTAAGGCAGGCAGATCACCTGGGCTCAGGAGTTTGAGACCAGACTGGCCAACATGGTGAAACCCCATCTCTGCTAAAAATACAAAAATTAGCTAGGCCTAGTGGCGTGTGCCTGTAATCCCAGCTACTTGAGAGGCTGAGGCAGGAGAATCACTTGAACTTGGGAGGTGGAGGTTGCAGTGAGCCGAAATCACACAATTGCACACTCCAGCCTTGGTGACAAGAGTGAGACTCCATCAAAAAAAAAAAAAAAAGAAAGAAAGAAAGAAAAGAAAGAAAAAAAGAAAGAATATAAAGAAAAAAGAAAAATTTGCAGCCTGGTCATGTGGTAGAAAAGAAAATTCCATTTTCTGGGGAGGAATAGAAGCAGCCTACAGAAATCTGCATAAGTAAAAAGGAGCCAAATGTTAACAGCCAAGACAGTGAGGAAAATGCCTCAACCTTCCTGGCAGCTCCTTCCATCACATGGCTGGAGACACAGGAGGGAAAAATGGTTTCATGGGCCAGGCCCAGGGCCTCACTGCCCTGTGCAACCTTGTGACACTGCTCTCTGTGTCTCAGCCACTCCAGTTTCAACTTTGGCTAAAAGGGCCCCAGATACATCTCAGGCTGCTGCTCCAGATGGATTATAAGCCTTGGCAGTTCCCATGTGTTGTTAAGCCTGTGGGTGTACAGAGAGCAAGAGTTGAGGATTGGGAGCTTCTGCCTAGATTTCAGAAAAAGTACAGAAATGCCTGGATGTCCAGGCAGAAGTCTGCCGCAGGAGTGGAGCCCTCATGGAGAGCCTCTAGTAAGGCAGTGCAGAGGGGAAATGTGGGGTTGAAGCCCCACACACAGAGTCCCCACTGGGGCATTGCCTAATGAAGCTGTGAGAAGAGGGTCACCCTCTTCCAGACCCCAGAATGGTAGATCCAGTGAAAGCTTGCGTTGTGCACCTGGAAAAGCCAGAGGCACTCCATACCAGCTTGTGAAAGGAGCCACAGGAGGTGTACCCTGCAGAGCCACAGAGGCAAAGCTGCTCAAGGCCTTGGAACCCCACTGAAGCTGGGTTTCAGACTTGTGTGGGACCTGTAGCCCCTTTGTTTTGGCCAAGTTCACCCTCTTGGAATAGGATAATTTATGTGATATCTGTATCTGCATTGTATCTTGGATGCAACTAACTTGTTTTTGATTTTACAGGCTCATAGGCAGTAGAGGTATGCCTTGTCTCAGATGAGACGTTGGACTTGGACTTTTGAATTAATGCTGGAATGAGTTAAAAATCTGGGGGACTATTGGGAAGGCATGATTAGTTTTGAAATGTGAGAAGGACATGAGATTTGGGAGGGTCCAGAGGTGGAATGATATGGTTTGTCTCTGTATCATCACCCAAATCTCATGTTGAATTATAATCCCCACTGCTGCAGGTGGGGTCTGGTGAAAGGTCATTGGATCATGAGGGTGGTTTCTAATGGTTAACATCATCTCCTTAGTGCTGTCTCATAACAGAGTTCTCACAAAATCTGGTTATTTAAAAGTGTGTAGTACCTCCCCCTTCACTCTTTCTCCTGCTTCTGCCATGTAAGACACGCCTCCTTCCTCTTCAACTTCTGCCATGATTGTAAGTTTCCTGAGGCCTCCTAAGCTTAGCTACCTGTACAGCCTGAAGAATCATGAGCCAATTAAACCTCCTTTCTTTATAAATTATCCAGTTTCAGGTATTTCTTTATAGCAGTGTGAGAATGGACTAATACAAGCTTTATTCCAAAAACAAAACAAAAGAGAAAGAGAATGTTTGCTTCATTCATTTGTCAATTCTAAAATTTTTTAGACTTTATGTTTAGGTGTCCATCACAAATTCCTTAATGATATTCTGGTTTAGTAGTCTCCTGCCATGGCTGACCACCAGCATGACCTAAAAATATTTCTCCTATTACAAAAGTCTAACTCCCACCCATGAATATTCCATTCACCATATCTCATTGAGCTTGAGCACATGTCTTTTGAAATTTTCTACAAATAACTTTGTTTTATAGATCTGATTGAGAAGCAATCTAGGAATATATCACTCTTTCCAAAATTCACAGAGTGACTTAGTCTATTGCTCAAGGACCTCCAGAATGTGAACTTTAATTGTCACATGACCCTTGATATTCTGGTTGCTCAGGATCATGTAGGAATACAGCATAATGTAGGTTTGTATGTATTTGCAACAAATGTAAATGGTACATTAGTGTAGGCCTACAGATATTTTTAGAGCACCTGCTTTGTACTGAGAATTTGTGAGCTTCTTGTCTGGTTTTCCAAGCCAAAGGTAGTGCTTAAATTCTGCAGGAATTTCCAGAACCAAATGTGGAGCTGGGAAAAGCCCATAATCTGAAGTGGAACTGAAACCTGAGTCCTGGATGACATATCCTCCAGAAAATAGTGGTCATCTGGACCATGAAGTTGAGAGGGACAACCAGAGGCAGCCTGCTACACCAGGAGTGAGAAGTCATTATCAGTAATATCATTATCAGTAATAAAGAAGCAAGTATGATTAAGAAACAGAATTTGGAGAAATTTCCTAGGTCAAAAGAAAAAAAGGCCTTAATAATTAAAATAGGTCAAAATAATCAATATTGTTAAAAAGTCCATACTGCCCAAAGCAATTTACAGATTCTATGCTATTACTATCAAATTGTTAATGTCATTTTTTTTTTCACAGAATTAGAACAAACTATTCTAAAACTTATATGGAACCAAAAAAAGCCCAAATGGCCAGGGCAATCTTAAGTAAAAAGAATAAAGTCAGAAGAATCATGCTACCTAATTTCAAACTATACTACAATGCTATGGTAACTAAAGCAGCAAGATACTAGTACAAAAATAGATGCATAGATCTATGGAATGAACAGAAAATGCCGAAAGGAAGCCACACACTTATAAAACCAACTGATCTTTGACAAAATTGACAAAAATATTCAGTGGGGAAAAGACACTTTATTCAACAAATGTTGTTGGGAAAACTGGCTAACCATATACAGAAGAATGAAACTGGACCCCTACCTATAACCAGATATAAAAATTAACTCAGGGTGGGTTAAAGGGTTAAATGTAAGACCTCAAAATATACAAATCCTAGTAGAAAACTTAGGAAATTCTCATCTAAACATTGACCTATGCAAATAATTTATGACGAAGACTCCAAAAGCAAATGCAACTAAATAAAAAATAGATAAATGGGATCTAATTAAACAAAAGAGCTGCTGTATGGCAAAAGAAACTAACAACAGAGGAATCAGACAACCTACAGAATAGGAGAAAATATTTGCAAACTATGCATCTGACAAGATTAATATCCAGAATCTACGTGGAACTTAAACAAATGAATAGGATTTTTAAAATCTCAATTAAAAAGTGGGCAAAGTACATGAACAGATATTACTCAAAAGAAGACATATAAATGACCAACAAACATATGAAACTCTGCTCAACATCACTAATCATCAAAGAAATACAAATCAAAATGACAATGAGTTACCACCTTACTCCTGCAAGAATGACCATTATTAAAACGTCAAAAAATAACAAATGCTAGTGAGGATTCAGAGAAAGGGGAACACTTATACACTTCTAGTGGGAATGCAAACCATTTTCACCCTTGTGAAAAGTAGTTTGGAGATTGCTCAAAGAATTAGAAATAGCATTACTATTTGACCCAGCAATGCCATTACTGGAACTGGATATGTACTCAAAGGAAAATAAATTGTTCCACCAAAAGGGACACCTTATGTTTATTGCAGCACCATTCACAATAGCAAAGACATGGAATCAGCCTAGGTGCCCATCAACAGTGGATTGCATAAAGAAAACGTGGCACGCATGCATCATGGAATACTATGCAGCCAAAAAAAAAAAAAAAGAATGAAATCACATTCTTTGCAGCAACATGGAAACATGGATACAGCTGAAGGCCATTAGCCTATGTGAATTAAGGCAGAAACAGAAAACCAAATAACACATATTCTCATTTATAAGTGGAAGCTAAACACTGGGTACACATAGTCACAAAGATGGTATCAATAGGTATGGGCCACTCCAAAAGTGGAGAGGGAAGGAAACAGATAAGTGTTAAAAAACTACTCACTGGTTACTCTGGTCGGTACTTGGATAGCATGATTATTAGAATAATATCCTAATAATACAGCAATTATTATCTAATAATATCCTAACGATATAATTATCATTATATTATATATATTCTTACATCAGAATGTAATAAGATGCTGATTATTACATTATCAGCATCACGCAGTATACCCATGTAACATACATGTACATGTATTCTCTGACTCTATAATGAAACGAATAAATAAAATCAAACTCACATGCATACAAAAAACCAAACCCCAAAATAAATAAAAGCTTCATTTTGACACTTAAAATGTATTAAAGCCTCATTTAATACTAAATTTGACTAGATTAAGGCCTCTCAACATTGGCATTACTGATATGTTGGGGGCTTTCCTGAGCATCAGTAAGATATTTAGCAGCATTTCTGGTCTCCATCCACTAGATACCCGCACTATACCCCAGGTGTAACAATCAAAACATCTCCATATTGCCAAATGTATCCTGGGGGATCAAAATTGCTCCTGGTTGAGAACTACTGGCCTAAATATTTCTTCTCTGTGCATTGTGTTCATTAAAATAAACCATGCTTCTTCTCATTACAGAACTTCTAAAAACTCCAGCTCTTCTATGTGAAATAATCTCCATTTTCCCACCTCTAAATCCTTAATGTCAGATTATTGCTCATATCCAAGTGTAATGGTCACTCCATGGGTGAAGCCTACACTAATCCATCAATCACAGTATCATAATAACAGTCCTTCATTTAGTGTTAATTTGTAGCTGTATGTTGACCATTGGGATCAGGGAATAATTTCTGACTCCTCTTTCAGCCAGTATACTTCATAAGATCTGGGGTATTATCTATTTTACCCACTATTACATCCTCAGTACCTACTATGAAGGCTGGCCCAAGATGGAAACTCAATGAACATTTATTGAATGAATGAATGAAGGAAGGAAAACTGAACAAAAACTTACAGCCTCTGAAACCAACAACTATTTTCTGATTACTGATTTTGCATCAAGCAAGATCCTGAGCAGTGGGACTCAGAGAAAAATAATACACAGTCTACCCTAAGAGGCATAGCCTTGCTGAAGAAATTCATTTGTAAGTAAAAAGGAATGATAGAGCATCCTAAGTGGTCAGTGGAGGTCTCAAGAACCTGAAGTTAACTATATGCAGAATTCCAAGATCTGCCTGTGAGAATAAGAAAAGATTTCTCAAAGAAGGTAATTTAATTATTGAGCTCAGATTAAAGGTTAGATAGAAATTCACTAGGTAGACTAGGATGGATTGAGAAGAGAGGTGTTAGAACTGGTGTGGCAGGTGGGAAATCACTCCACACAGCAGTGCTGAAGGTGTGCCACAATCCAGCCGGCTGAGAATCACCACACACTTCTGTACGAGTGAAGAGTGGGACTTAAATTAGGCAGTAGTGGGAAATGAGATTAAAGATTTAAGCAAGGAAAGAGCATGAGAACTTTGTGTGCCAGGCTCAAGAGTTTGGAGATTATCCTGAAGACAATCAGTGGTCACAGAAAGGAAATGAGCAGTGGTATAAGAGTCAGATCTGTGATTTCAGACTGATAATCTGAATGTTGGCTAGAAGATAAAGAAAGACAAAACTTCAGAATGTCATAATGCAATGTTTTATTAAAAATAAAATCCTTTGCATGACCATGGGTCTACTACACAATAATTTCTTTCTTTTTTTTTTTTTTTTTTTTGAGACAGTCTCACTCTGTCACCCAAGCTGAAGTGCAGTGGCATGCTCTTGGCTCACAGCAACCTTCGCCTCCTGGGTTCAAGTGATTCTCCTGCCGCAGCTTCCTGAGTAGCTGGGATTACAGGTGTGTGCCACCAGGCCAGGCTAACTTTTGTATTTTGAGTAGAGACAAGGTTTTGCCATGTTGGCCAGGCTGGTCTCGAACTCCTCAGCCTCCCAAAGTGCTGGGATTATAGGTGTGGGCTACTGTGCCTGGCTGCACATAGTAATTTCTCCTCAAAGAAAATCAGAAGGAAAACTAAGTATGAAGTCCAAAAATTCAGAAAGCCTCTTCTTACTAAGAAGAAGGCAAAAAGCTTATTGTGACTAGTGAGTCTTTCTAGCCTCTTCCCAAAGAACCCATATTTATTGTTACTGGAAATGTATGTATTAGAAGTTATAGAGATCAGGAGACCAGCTCCAGGTTTCAGGGATGAAGAGACAAACAGGCATTTTTTGGACCCTGTGCCATTCTGAAATCAGATGATTGAGTGTTTATTTTCCCATTGTCTGCATTTCTGACTTGTCCTCCAACATGAATAATTGTCAAGGTTTTGGTAGGCTGAAGTATATTCTAGGGAAACTGGACTTGCAATTTTGCAGAATTTCACGATATCTTTTGCAGTTCTTCGTCCAATTGATTGTTTAAATCTAGTTTATTTTTACCTTGTTGGTCCTGGACATACTATCAGCTGAAATATTTATATCACTGCCTCTTAGGAGTTATACATTTCCCTTATTCTGTAAAAAATAATAAAATAAAAGTGCTGACCTGCTCCATGTATATGAGTAATTGTTTTTATTTTAATTGCTTGAGTGCTTGTGAAAGGAGATTGAATTGTCTGGCCTCTTTTCTCTTTGACCATTTCTTAAATTACTTTCATTTTTTTCCTTTTGCCACCAAAAGTATTATCCTGGTTACCAACAATGTCTTTGGAGACTATTTGAAGTTGAAATCTTCATGCTAAATGTAACCATTTAAAAGGAGGTGTGGGAAGCATAGACATACAGAACCGTGCCTTGCTACCCAATGCCGAAGTCCTCCTCACCCAGGCAGGTTCCGGGACACCGGGAAAGAAAAGCCTAAGCATATTCTTGCTGTTGTTTAAATCTTATTTTTGAAAACAAGCCCCCCCCCCCACACACACACAAATAGGCACACATATTTTTTCTTACAAATAGCATTCTGTTCCCAACACACTCCCCTTCTGACTTCATTCATTTATTCAACACAATTAATGAATAATCATTGTGTGCCAATCAGAGAGCAAAACAGTCAAGTCTCTGACTGTATAGTCTCTGGTTTATCATGGAAAGTGGGCAGCTTAGCAATTAACACTATCATGAGGCAGTATACCATGGGAGAATGTTTTTTGGATCCAGAAAGTCATGCAAGTTATTTCAGGAGAAGTGATATTCAAGTTAAATAAGAAGAATGTGTGAGAAAAGGCTAGCAATAGAAAGGAAGACTGTTACAGGTTAGAGTTGAAGTGTCAGTTGGCAAGAGATTCAACTAAGGAGGTGAGGACCTGGATGGTATCATTTTTAAAAATTATGTTTCTACATCCATGTGGTCAGGCATACTGTGTTCCACACCAGCTCCAAATCTTCATAGCTGTTTGGTCTTGAGCAAGTTTCTTTCTAAGACTTGAGCAAGGTAGAGCATATAAATTGTTTGCACAGTGGCTGAAATGTGGTAACTGCTTAATAAGAATTAATGTCTATTATGACAATAACTTGATTAGTATTATGATTATCATTATTATTATTGTTATATAATTTTATTATGTAACACCTCAGTCAAGTTATTTGCAATCAACGTTTTCCTGGAAGCCATCCAACATTTGATCACCTCTCTACCCATTCTACTCTTGTTCCCCCTCCATCTGTCCTTTTCTTTCTCTTGCCCTCTCACTCCGTAGCTGATGCTCCATCATGACTGGGCTCCAGGAACTGGGCAATTGATAATCTAAAGTAATGGAGTCCTGTTTGTTACTTCCATGCCAGGACCATGTCAAAGATCACTTCCCATACATAACTCACTTGGAAATTCACATTAGCATGTTCTACCCCTTATGGGGAGAGGGATGAATGAGCAGAGCCGAAAATATGAGTCAAATACTATTACTCACTTGGTTGTCAGCACTAAAAATAGTCTTCGGCTTGACCCTGTTCATGTTTCTCAGTTTATCCACATTCCTATATCCACACTGCCATATCTAAAGTTAGGATTCATCTTCCACTTAAATGAATGTAATATCATCCCCATTTTTCTTTTTCTCTGTTTCCAAACTGGCCTGCTCCAATCCAGCTTCCACTGAGATATCAAAAGCATCTTTCAATAACACCACACTGATCATTTTATATCCACATTTGAAAACTTTCAAATGTTCCCTCTTTCCTAAATAATAAATCTATCAGTATACTTTTGATTGCAAAGAACAATAACAAACTCGCAATAATTTAAAAGGTAACGAGAATATATTGGTTTATATCCCTGAGAAATCCAGAGGTAATTTGCACTATAGACACAATTTGATAAGGGTTAATATGGTTTGGATCTGTGGTCCCACTCAGATTTCATTTTGAATTGTAATCCTCATAGTTCCCTTGTGATGAAGGAAGAACCTGGTGGACTGTTTTCCTCATGCTGTTCTCGTGATAGTGAGTGAGTTCTCGCGAGATCTGATGGTTTTATAAGGGGCTCTTTCTCCCTTCACTTTCTTTCTCTTTCTCCTGCTGCCCTGTAACGGGTGTTGTTTCCCCTTCTGCCATGATTGTGAGCTTCCCGAGGCCTCCCCACCCATGTGGAACTGTGAGTCCATTAAACCCCTTTCCTTGATAAATTACCCAGTCTCAGGTATTTCTTTATAGCAGTGTGAAAACTTACTAATACAAGGGTGTAAGCTATTTCTTTGTTATTCTCTTAGTTCCCCTCCAAATGTCAGCTTTACTGTTTAGCCAGTCTTTCTCATGAATGGAAAAATGTTTAAAGCAGTCATGGGTATTCTATCTGCACACCACACAATCTAGAGGCAGAGAGACAAACAAGAGTCAAGGGATTTTTTTCAATGGCTTCATCTTAAGGTATGGACCTACCCTCTGAACGAATCATTGAATCTACAGCCATATCAGGAGTTGACTGCCTTAGGTTTTGGTTTAAAACCCATCTCTGAGTTGAACCCTGTGGGAAGATTTGTGGGACTGCTGTAATCTGTTAGTTGAGGAGAATCAGGACCAACTGTGGAAGCATGAATTAAAGGAATTTCTAGCCAAACAAAATGAGCCATTGTGGAGAGATTCAGTGGATACTTGGAAGGCAAATAATGATGTCCTTCATCTAGGGATGTCATTCAAGTCTCATCACAATCTACCTCCAAGTTGATTCCAGTTTCCCATTATGCCTCTTCATATGTTACTGTTATCAGACTGAATTAATTGCCCAAAGTTTCTGGTTCTGTGCTTTTATTTCAGATTGACTTTCTGTATGGAATGCCAACCTTCTGCCTCTGCTCTTTCTTCAATAATGCCTACCCTTAAACTATATCTAGCCTTTAAGATACACCTCAAGTGCTATCTCCTCATAGATACACAACATTTTTCTGCCTCTGTCTCCAGCTGTAATGAATTAAAAAACACTGAGTTTGCCATCTCCAGTCTGAATTTACATTCAGGAGCTATCCTTACTAACAGAGTGGTTATGTGAGACTGCCTTCCTTGCTTGGCCTCTTTCTCGTCTTACTGAAAGATCAGTTTTCTCTATCTTTCTTTTTTTAACCAAGGAATTACTGTTGGTGTGTCTTGGAGCATTCTTCTATAGGTAAATGATGCCACTTTTTATTTAAATGCTGAGTTAGATTTTTGAGCTGGAATTTTGAAAAGTCTGGAAGGCTACTTATTCTATTAGGGAAATATTTTAAAAATAACAGACCAATTCAATGCTCTAAAAATTATTACTCAAGTGCATGAAGACTGTTGAGGCAGCCTACAAAAGTTACACATTCCCCATAGTTTGTCCATGGGGCACCAATATGTATTTTATCTCATTTGTAAGTAAGTCTTATTCTGTATGGCACCTATAGTTTTGAGAAGTAATATGTAAATCAAATTTTATGTTCTCATTACCTATAATCATAAAGATGAATTGTATAGAATTATTTTCAATTTTTAGTGGCCTCAAATACCTCTGCTGCATGGTAAGTTATTAACGAACTGTAAATACATATTTAACTTAACATTTTAAAGATAAGCATTAATGAAGCAAAAATACTTTAGATTATATTGGTAGTAATCACTGATTCATTAGTTTTGGAAGGTTAAGTTTTGGTTATAATGAGCTTTTATCCCTGTTGGAAACTTGTGTTCTCATTTCCTTCTAGGTTAAAACAAGGGCATAAACAAATGCTGACATGAAGGCATGGAAAAACAAGATTGCAGCACAAGATGTCAATTTCAATTGTGGAACAAGGGCATTTTGAGAACTGATATGGTTTCCTTTATGTTGATTTCAAACATTAGTGGTGAATGGTTGCGAACGTCTTTAATCAGGCTTTTAAAGATGTGAGTATTCATATGGCTTTTAGTATTTTTTCTTTTTGCAGACCACATTTTTTTAATATATCAAGTTCACTAGTAATTCTGAGAAGCAACTAAGTATATGAAATATGATTCATGAAGGTCAGTGAAGCATTGGGTTAGGAGTGTAAGCACTGCCAGGTGAGAAAGTGCTCATCATATAACGGAGACATGGAGAAAGGACAGAGGAGTCGATATGAAGAAAGCTGAATGGCTAAGTCTGGGTTGAGTCAAGCAAAAAAATAGAAAATAAAAACATTGAATTATATAAGTCATAAAATAAAATAAATATCCATAAACTTATGCTGATATAACAAAGGAATAAATGAATGAATAAATGAATGAATGTCAATAAATAAGTGGAGAGAAAAAGATACCCTTCCTTACTGTACAATATGTTAGTTTCCTATTGTTATTGTAACAAATTACAGTGACTCTTCACTTTACATAGTGGATGGGTTTTTGAAAACTCTGACTTTTCAACTGGTTCAGGAAGCCAATTTTACCGTAGGCTAATTGATATAACAAGAGTTCATTTCCTAGCATATATTGCTGATCACAAAAAAAATTACCAAACTTCAAAATAAAAACTGAAAAATTGCTAACATAAAACACTGAAACAAAAGTAAGATAATTATTTACTCAATTATTCCAGTTCAGGGTCACCAGGGGCTAGACTCTATCCTGGCAACCCAGGAAGCGAGGTGGGAACCAATACTGGACCGGATGCCATTCCATGGCAGATAACACTCACTCACACATACACATACATGCAAACACATGCACACACATGTATGCACACACATTCAGACAATTCAGACACATCAATTAACCTGACATGCACATCTTTAGAAGGTAAGGAGAAACCCCAGTACCTGAAGAAAACTCATTCAGACATAGGAAGGATGTGCAAACTTCACATAGAAAGTGGCCCTCTGGCCAAAAATCAGTTTAATTTTTTTCTCATTCCTATTACAATGAAACTATGTTGGACAAAAGTGATGTTTTTGGAGTAATGTTGTACTACAAATTTATTAAAGAAAGCAAATTAATTCTTTTTTTTTTTTTTTTTTTTTTTTTTTTTTTTTTTTGAGACGGAGTCTTGCTCTGTCACCCAGGCTGGAGTGCAGTGGCCGGATCTCAGCTCACTGCAAGCTCCGCCTCCCGGGTTTACGCCATTCTCCTGCCTCAGCCTCCCGAGTAGCTGGGACTACAGGCGCCCGCCACCTCGCCCGGCTATTTTTTTGTATTTTTTAGTAGAGACGGGGTTTCACCGTGTTAGCCGGGATCGTCTCTCGATCTCCTGACCTCGTGATCCGCCCGTCTCGGCCTCCCAAAGTGCTGGGATTACAGGCTTGAGCCACCGCGCCCGGCCGCAAATTAATTCTTAAATTAAAAAATTATAGTTCTGGAAGTCAGAAGTTTGAAACGGGTCTCACTGGGATAAAATCAAGTGTGAGCCGAAGTAGATTTCTTACAGAAAGCTATAAAGGAGAATACATTTTCTTCCCATTTCCAGTTTCAAGAGGCTTTCTGCATTCCTAGCATTGCGGTTCCTTCCATCATCAGTGTCCAGGATGATCAGTAGAATTTTTCCCGTATTGATCTGACACAACTCTTCCATCTCTCCTCCACTTAAAAGATCCTTGTGGTTACATAGGACCATCTAGGTAATTCAAACTGAGCTCCTTTTCCTAAGGTCGGATGATTAGCCATTATAATTTCATCTACAATCTGATTTTCCCCTTGCCATGAAACATAGTATATACACAAGTTCTGGGGTTTAAGATGTAGCCATTTTGGAAGGACCATTATTCTGCCTGTCAGATAGAATTACACTGATAAATGTAAGAGGAACAATGTAAATCAAAATTACCACTTGGAAAACACCATTGTATTAATCATTGTATGCATCAATGTATACTACCATTAGGGATGATGAGAGGCATACTATTTAAATAGTTTCAAATTATCTCCACACATAATGCTTACTAATTACAAGTGGAGTAATTAAAATTTTGCATGCAGAAACATGACAGACATCACTGTAACCAAGAAATCTGTGAGCTATGGGACAACTAGAAGCAACCACATATATGTGCAATTGGAGTCTCCAAAGGAGGGAAGAGAAAGAATAACAAGACAGTATTTAAAGAAATAATGACTAAAAATTCTCCACATCCGAAGAAAATTATAAACTCACATATCCCAGGAGCACAAATAACAAACAGGAGAAACATAAGGAAAATTACAACAAGGCACATCATAATAAAATTTCTTAAACCAATGATAAAAAATGTTGTGATCAAGCAAACAAAAACAACACATTATGCAGAGAGGATAAAAGGCAATGGATACTCATCAGGAAAAATAGAACTCAGAAGAAAGTAAAGCAACATTATTAAAGTATTGAATAAAGGCAAAAACAAAATTAAAAAGTCAATCGGAATATTATATCAGCATGAATATAATTAAAATGCTAAAGCAAAATAATTTTACAGACCAAATGAAAGCTGAAAGAGCTTGTCTTTGGTCAACTAGCTCTAGAAGAAATGCTTTAAAAAAATCTTTCAAATAGAAGATAATCAGAAATAATTTAGCACTTACACAAAGAAGTGGACACAATCGGAAATTGTAAATACGTATATAACAATAAAATGCCTTTACTTTCTTTATTAAAATTTATTAAAAAATAAATAACTTTGATTTCTCAGAAAAGAGTGACAGGGATCATATTTAGCCTCTTACTCCACTGAAACTACCAACAAACAAAATATATGAACCAATGGTTTTCAAGACATTAGGCAATGAAGGGCAGTGATTCCTGAGAGACAAGAAACAAGGTGAACACCGTAATTGCCACAGCTTATCACCTGGAGAGAGTTTCCAGGCCTAACAGCAAGAAAAGGAATGCAGTCTGAACGGAAAATGTTCCCTGAGTTGAGGAGCCAGTAATGAGTCCTAGGAGACCAAGGAGGCTAGAATTCTCAGTACAGAGTAATAGAGAGGAGTTAACTGCACAGAGAGAGAACTTTGAACGTATACAGGAGGTGCCTCTCAATTCTTTTAGCTCGGTATTACTAGAATGCTAATTCCTCCAAAATGGACCTATAGCTTCAATGCAAATACAATCAAAAGCCTAGAAGAGATTTCTGTAGAAGTTAACGTGCTACTTCTATAATTTATATGGAAATGCATGGGGCCTAGAATAGACAAAATAATTTTGAAAAAAATGAATAGGAAGGACAAACACTACTTGATATTAAGACTTATTATGAAGCTGATATTTTTTAAAGACATTTTTTTCAGAATGCAAATGTTGCTGATGTTTTCCCTCAGAGCGCACTTCTTTTGAGCTCATGTGAGCCCGGGACAGGGAGACATCTGTTTCCCTTCAGGGGCCTCTTCAGTAGCAGTTTCCTGCCACAAATTCACTCTCCATGTTCTAAATACATATAACCTTGTTCTAGTACTGCCTGTCCTCAAGTTGTCCTTTTCTTTTCATTTATTTTTTTAAATTCGGAGCAGCACTACAGAACCTTATAGATCAAGCTTGTCCAAACCACGGCCTGTGGGCCTTATGCAGCCCAGCATGGCTTTGAATGTGGCCCAGCACAAATTTGTGAACTTTCTTAAGACATTATGAGATGTTTTTTTGAGTGATTTTTTCCTTAGCCTATCAGTTATCATTAGTGTTGGTGTATTTTATGTATGGCCCAAGACAATTCTTTCAGTGTGGCCCAGGGAAGCCAAAAGATTGGACAGTGCTGTTACAGATGTATTCAAGACCAATAGATAGAAGGACTAATCAATTGATCTTAGAAAAACTGCAGATAATGACCTGGAAAAGCTATCATTTCTCAGAGGATTCAGGTTACTGAAGACCATGGTTTCTAGAACCACTTAAGGCTGCCAGTGAACTTAGAACTCACATACTATCCTAAGATCATTTAAACTAAAAAAAATCTGAGACAGATCTCAATCAAGTCAGAAGTTTATTTTGCCAAGATTGAGGACACTCCTGGGAATAAAAAGAAAGAAACACAAGTTTCAGTAGAATCTGTGGCCTGTGCTTTTTTCCAAAGAAGGTTTTGAGAACTTTGGTATTTAAAGGGGAAAAAGAGGGCAGGAGGGGAAAGAAGAAAGAAAAAAGAAGAGGAAGGGTAGCCAATGAGGCAAGTCGTTACATTTTCGTGAGGCTTTGACTAGTCTCACTGAAACCACATTTTATATGTGAAAAGGGAGGAAGAGGTGAAAAAGGTCAATTATTCATTCATTCGTCTGGTACTCAGGAAATTCGTATTTTATGTAAGCTAAAATAAGCCAGGCTGGGTGCAGTGGCTCATGCCTGTAATCCCAGAACTTTGGGAGGCCGAGGCGGAAGGATCACAAGGTCAGGAGTTCGAAACCTGCCTGGCCAATATGGTGAAACCCCGTCTGTACTAAAAATATAAAAAATTAGCTGGGCATGGAGGTGTGTGCCTGTAGTCCCAGCTACTCAGGAGGCTGAGGCAGGAGAATCACTTGAACCCAGGAGGCGGAGGTTGCAGTGAGCAGAGATCGCACCACTGCACTCCAGCCTGGATGACACAGAGAGACTCTAACTCAAAAAAAAAAAAAAAAAAAAAAAAAAAGCATGTGAAATTACAGCTATCTCTTTGGGAACTAAAGGAGGTCAGTTGTGTTGTTGTCACTGTTGTCGTTTTTCAAGTGAATCAGTTCCCAAGCTTAACTTTTCCCTTTGGCATAGTGAATTTGGGGTTCTGAGATTTTATTTTTCTTTCACAATCTCAATTCCTGTAAAGAATTAGAAAAGTAAGATTGCTGATTCTTTTCAAAAATTTTGTTGCAATAATGGTATTATTACTTTGTAGGTCTTTTTTCATTTTTCCCTGAATTACCATCTAAGCGTATCCTCACTTTTATCCATTACCATAATTTAAATCTGCCACAATAATCAATATAAACAAACTGTAAAATAATGTTCTTGTTAAAAACAAAACTAATTTAGCTCAGTTCCACAAAACGTTTTGAATCCCTACTATAATTTTTGACCTGAAGTTACAAACATAAATTTATATGCCCTCCTTTCCCAAGAAAGGACAGAATGAAAAGAAATGTGAATATTAACTTTTATTGCAATTTCTCCAGACTTCAGATATATCTCCATGTTGTTTCCCAATTTCAGAAGGTTGTTATGAAGAGCTAAATGAGCCAAGTGAAATAATGTGTGACTGAACCTTCTTTTCTAGGATAGAAGCCATATAATGTAGAACATGGCTTTGAAAAAGAAAGTCCTCCGTTTGAGTCTTCCTAACTATGGAATTTTGCCAATCTTTTTACACTTTCTTGGCCTCTCTTCTTACACCTAAATACTAGGATCATCATACCTATTTCACAGGGTTTTTATGAGGATAAAATAAGATAATCAATATTAAGTTCCCAATTCAGGGCAAGACACCTGGTCATTGTTCAGTCAAACAAATTCCCTCCCTCTAGAGTGGAGGAAGGGACGAAGAGGCTGCTGAGCATCAAGAGAAGGGAGAAAGCTGTCAGCAATAGAACATAACAATTTATAAATTTCTTATTTCACAACAAGCTCTGGGACATCCATGGAAATAAACAAACAGAGTCTGGGGCCTATTCCCAGCCACAGAGTTCAATGCAAATGCACCTGAATGACTAACGTGTGCTGCAGATGATTCACCAGCCCCTGACTGCAGTCTGTGTCCATCTGCTGAACTGGCCTGGCCACTCCACCCAAAAGGGGCCCACATGGACTTCTTCAGATTATCTCTTAGAAAGAGGGAATTCTGCTTGGTATCTTAAGCAAAGCACTCATTCCAATTATTTAGCAAGATGTGTGAAAGAAGCAGGCAAGTTTTTCTGTGCATTCTTAGAGCTCATCAAGATTCTATCCCTCTTTTAGCAAAAGGGAAGACAGATTGCAGGGAAGTGAGGAGTGACTTGTCCAAAGTGTCACCGACAGACAGACATTCAAGTGTCGTCTTTTTGTTTTCTTTTTTTTAACTCTAATACATTTGTATTTTGCAATGTGCTGCTTAACAGGGTGTTTGCCAAAGTGTTGTCTTTTTCTTGGGAATTAGAAGAGTGATGGGATCATGTCCCAAAGCCTTCCAAAACCACTCAGTAGCCTCACATGCTGGGAATTGTTCTGTATTTGCAGACACATACAGTCTGAGCCTTGCTTGCTAAACTGCCCAATTGTGACTTTTCTTTCCCCATCTGCTGTGTTGTTTGCATTCTTCTTTACAAGAACTCAATTAGACAATAACACAAATACATATTTCATCTACTTATGCACCTTTAGTAGACATATTAGTCGATTGTGGCCATTTTTCTCACTGAGTCTCTAATTTACTTCAAAAAATTGTCTTAATACAGTTCTCCTAGTAGTTGACATATGTGGGAATTATTTCAGAAACCATTCACTATGCAGTCACAGAGAGTAGGGTCTCTATTAAACAATGTTCTCTTAAGGAAACTCACAAAAAAATGTAATTCCAATATAATAGTGCTAGTGGTGAGTTTAGGGCTTTGGCACATGGCAGGAACTCAACAAATGCTTGTTGAATGAATGAATAAATGTGATAGGCATTAGATAAGTTTTCCCAACTAAGAGTTATAGAATTTCTTGGATAGAAAAGAGATGGATGGATTGTTGGAGATGCAGAGAGAGGGGAAGCAACTTGACAAGGTTTTTATTAAGTGATTATAATCAAAGCTGAATAACACATGGACTTATTAATAGAAAGAAAAATTAAAACATCAGACATTGAGAAGGGGTGAGGATCCTACAAAACTGATCTCTGTCCATGAAGCCAACATGCTTTATATGGATTTTTTAATAGTAAATAACTCCTAGTAGGTCTCTAAAATGGACACACACACATATGCACCCTTTGAATCTCACATATCTGTTTGCTTCATAATTAATGAAACGCTATGAAGTGAAATTGTTCACTGTGCTCTATTCTTTTTGTAAAGCTTTGAAATATGCATATTTATTGTGTCATAATGTGTTTTTCAGAAGTTTAGCTTGTTATGGCAATTGGTGAAATTGGTGGCTTCTCTCACTTTGAGGTGATTTCAGAAATCATGATGTCCAGGAAAAAGAGAGTGAGGGGAAAATATATTTTTTGGAAAGTGCTGCTGCTCTTTCTTAAATATAATGGTGCTTGTTTGTACATGTGGTCAAAAGCCAATGACTCAGCTTTGCAACAAAACTCACTAAGGAATCCCAGCTGACTCAAAGGTACATTGAAGATCCATGAATGTAGCTGTCTGGTTTTCCCATCAAACAGCCTTTCCACAAATGGTTGCCCTGTTTTGTTTTGTTATTTTAAAATTAATTCTACTTAGAAAAATTTTCTCCTGGATATGCAGAGAGGAGGAATGAATACGTTTTAGGCATTTTACATAGAAGACCAATGAGAGAAATGAATGGGAATGCTATGAAGTGAATGATTTAGGGTAGGAGAGTAGACCATTGTTCTGGGAGGGGCACATGGCTTAGGAGAGCTGGCAGCCTGGGTTCTAGGGCAAGCACAGCTCCCTCTTCTTTGGCAAGTTCCTCCCCCTCAAGAGCCTCCCCATTTCCATTCCTATGAAGGAAGGGATTTGGTACAACTACTTTGAAACATTCTTTGGCATTTTCTCCAATAGCAGAAAATGTGTATACCCTATGATGAAGCACTTCCACTGCTAAATATATACCAACAGATATGAGTGAAAATGTGTATTAAAAGATGTATGCACTTTGGGAGGCTGAGGCAGATGGATCACTTGAGGTCAGGAGTTTGAGATCAGCTTGGCCAACATGGTGAAACCGTGTGTCTACTAAAAATACAACAAAATTACCCAGGTGTGGTGGCGCATGCCTGTAATCCCAGCTACTCAGGAGGCTGAGGCATGATTATTGCTTGAACCTGGGAGGTGGAGGTTGCAGTAAGCCAAGGGCATGTCATTGCACTCCAGCCTGGGCAACAGAGTAAGAATGCGTCTTAAAAAAAAAAAAAAAAAAAAAGGAAAACAAAAAGATATATGCAGGAGAGTTCTTATCTGCATTGCCTATAACAATAATTTTAAACCTGGAAATATCTTATGTGTTCATAAACACCAAGCTGTGTTATAGTCATGAAATATTTTATAACAATGAAAAGGAGTATGCAAAAACATGAATGAATTTCAAAATGTTGAAGAAATACACCAGGCACCAAAAAGATTCACACTATATGATGCTATTTATGAACAGTTCAAAAGTAAATAAAACTAATTTACAGTGAGATAAGTGGTTTGGGATTACATGGCTCTGGATTGGAATCTTGAATTTGAAAATAAATGGTTGTAGGCTTTGGATAAGTTGAATTACCTCTCAAAGTCTCAGTTTCCCCATGCAGCTCATAAAGCAATTAACACAGTGTCTTTCATATGCAAGGTATGTGAAAAATAATGATTCTCATTATTAGTGTTCCAGACTCTTAGGTCTAGCGTTCCTCTGAAGTATGTTATTCTAGATTTGGAAAGGAATTTCTGGTTATGACTTTAAGTCTCTACCATGCCCCCTATCACATATATCTTTGTTCTTCTTTGTTTCTTCAATCCCTCTTTCTATCCTCATGCCATCCATTTTTGCTTTTTTAATGCCGCCTTCTCCATCTTTCCATCTTGTCTTGCTTTGGATCTTTCTGTGGCTCTCCAAGGACTTCACATCAATACTTCATCCTAAAACTCTTTCAATACTAAAAGCAGTTGTTGACATTTTCTCCTACTTCACTCTTTTCATCTCTCACTCTCCTGTTTTCCATGTGTATGGTCACAGACACTGCCAGCCACATTAGTGTGTAACCATTAAATTTTCACGTGGATTCGTTCCTGGGTTCAAGGCACAGCTGTGCCATGGCACAAATGTTTCATGTCATGTAACAAAAAGTAATGGCATCAAGAAATCCAGAGGCTCCTCTGACATATTCTACTTGCATGGAGTACAACTGTAAATCCTTCACTTCTCATTTAGTCAACAGCCTCACTCTCCCCCTACCCATGACAGTCTAAGTCCCCTAAATGGTTTTCTTTCTACTGCTCATAGACACTGTTGTCCTGTTTCCCTCTTGCTATACTTTATCACATTTTCCATTCAGCAATGCATTTTTAAAGTATAAATTATGTCCTATAACTCCTTTGTGTAAATCTGTCTAACAATATCCCAGGGTAACTAAAGTACATTCAAAGTAAGAACTATAACCTACCAAGCCTTTCATGATCCTTCCTCTCAGCACCTACCTACTATCATTCTCTCCGTTTATTACAATGGTCCTACTTTTGTTTCACACATATGCTAATATTCAACTCAGGATTTTTGCACATACAAAGGCTGTAGTAGAATATTCTTTTCCCAGAATATTTTATGGATAGCTGCTTTTCATCATTCAAGTTTATGTATCACATATAGGGAGAGGGTTTCTCCAAGACCAGTCTAGCTAAAGTAACTTTTACCCCACCATAAGTTACTGTGGCATCACTCTATTTAATTTTCTTTATAACAACTCTTATTAACCTCATGTATCTGTTTTACTATTTTATTGTTGTTTACATGCTTATTGGTGTGGATGTTGTGGGGGGTTAATATGGTTATAGGTGATATTGGTTATATTTGTATTACAGGATGTGGTAAAGAAGGTATTCAATAATGGTCTTTCTTGTGGTGTGGGTTTCATTATGCCTCCTCATGGTCAAATCCAATAACTCCATGATCCTGGCAGAAGAATTGGTGTGTTTAATAAAAGAAATGTGGGTTCAGATGTCTTTCTCTCTTCATCTCTGATTCCAACATAATCACAGTCGCTGGCTTCCAGCCACTGGGGCAAGCCATTTTCCAGGCTTGACTTGAGAGTGAGAACTATACAAATTTCTCGATTTTTCTTACAGGCTTTTATATGATCTGAGCTAAGAATTTTCTGAAAAGGAAGAATATTTTTGGCAGATTTCTAGACTGTTAGCCAAAGCATCAACAGCTGAGTTCCAGCTGACTAACTTCTCCCCTGCTTGGTGCATCTAAGACACAGTAAAAATATTTTTGTATTTGTTTTGTTTTGTTTGTTTGTGTTCCAATCCCAAAGAACTCAAATACTCCCCAAAACAGCATGAGGAACTGCTAGTGTATTGTAGAAAATGTATAGAAGAAACACTGAATACTTAATAAAAGTGTGTACCCCCCAAAATTTGAACTTCCTTTATAAAAAGTTTCAATTCTATGTTTATTGAATATTTATTTTATAAACAAACTCTTAGGCAGAGACTACTAATAATCCCTTCAGACCCTCTTCCCTTCCTTAAAAACAGGAATGGGTTTAGAAAACACACACACACACACACACACAACAGATGGGCATTGGGATGTCGCTAAAACATTTAGAATTTGATCTGAACTCAAGTCTTGGTTCAACATATAGTAGCTGTTTGATATTGACCAAACATTTAACCTTCTTGAGCTACAGCTTCCTCTGTAGTACAAGACATGTGATAACTGCTTTACTTTTTTTCTTGGTTGTTGTTGAATGCAAAATGAATTTGTTAAATCCTTAGGAATTCAATAAATGTCTGTTTTCTTCATCAACCAAATCACCTTAACAATGATCTTTGCTAAGAGAGCAAAGTGAAAGAATTAGGTCTTTCTGATACCCCTTAAGGAACACAATTGCTCTACTAAAATGATTGCTGCTCTTCTTCTGTTACTCTGGAGAGTATTAACCTCAGCTGAGTGCAGCTTGTGGGGTAAATACACACCCATCAATGAGTAGGATGAGTTTGTAAACAATTATGCAAATACGGCTTCATGCTTTTCTCCAGACATAACCACAACATGAGTACAGATTAATCACTGCAGACACTGTTGGCAAACAGAGCATTTCATTCTGTTCTTCCTGAGAGTAGGAATTAGCGTCTAAGATTGAGTCTCATTTCAGCTAAACAAGCAGGGTAGAAATGAGAGGTGGCTGAATTATCTCTGTTCTCTTTCAAGTAATTCTCAAAAGAGAATTTGAACAGTTTAGTGTGGAGGAAAAATGCTGGACTATAGGAAGTGGGGGTAATCCTGAGCATTTGGGAGTTCCTATTATTCTATGGTAAATGTCAATATAAATTCCCGTCCTGTACTGTTGGTCAAAATTAGGCCCCCAGACTACCTGTATCTTTTATCTCTTAGATCTCAATGAAAGCATGAATCCTGCATAAGGGGCAAGAAGACACTTCTACATATGTGATTATCTATTAACTGAGTAGAGTGGAGGTAGAAGGGATCATTTATATTTATATGCAAATATAGCATTAAATGCCAACTATTGAGTGGCCATGGTGAGTTCATCTCATTTCTGTTTTTTGTTTGTTTGTTTGCTTGACTTTGTTTATTTTTTGAAACGGAATCTTGCTCTGTTGCCCAGACCGTAGTGCAGTGGCAGGATCTCGGCTCACTGCAACCTCCACCTCCAGGGTTCAAGGGGTTCTCCTGTCTCAGTCTCCCAAATAGCTGCAATTACAGGTGCATAAAACCTGTAATTTTTACATTTTTAGTAGAGATGGCTTATTTTTACATTTTTAGTAGAGATGAGGTTTCACCATGTTTGTCAGGCTGGTCTTGAATGCCTGACCTTGTGATCGACCCGCCTTGGCCTCCCAAAGTGCTGGGATTACAGGCGTGAGCCACCACGCCTGGCCTCATTTCTGTGTTTTAATGAGCTTCAGTTCTCTCCTTTGCACAATGAGAATAAATTATACAAAAGTTGCCATTTAAGGGAAGAGACGTTTTTGTAATTAATATTCTTATCAAAGCCACACTCATTTATTTGGGTAAGAATTTGACTTAATTTACTTGTTCAACAAATTTTTATTTAGTAACTATTGTGAATCCAGTTCAAGTCTAGTCACTTGAAATAAATTATTAAACTAAAGATACAAAAATCATTGCATTCATGGAACTTATATTCTAGCATAGTTCACAGATAAGAAACACATATTTGTATATATAGAGAGATAATTTATTTGTACATATATATAATTTGTTTATACATATACACATGCATATAAACACATAACATATAATACTATACATTCGATGAAACAAAATCTTGAACAAGAAGACTTCTTAAGATGATGTTTAAATCAGTTGAGTCTGTGAAAACATAGATACAAACAGACCAATATCTGTGTTGAGCATATTGGATTCATTGTGGCTTTGTTTCTCCATCTGTCTAATAAAATTTATCAACTTTAGTAAAATTTCAAAACATAAAATCAATGTACAAAAATCAATAGCATTTGTGGGGTACATAAGATGTTTTGATACAAGCATGCAAAACATAATAATCACATCATGAAAAATTGGGTATCCATCCTTTCAAGCACATATCCTTTGAATTACAAACAATCCAATTATGCTCTTTTAGTTATTTTTAAATGTATAATTAAATTATTATTGACTATAGTCACCCTGTTGTGCTATCAAATACTAGGTATCCACAAAAATTTTAAAAAATTGAAAATAAAAATCAGTAGCATTTCTATACATCAATAATGTTCAAGCTGAGAGCCAAATCAAGAATGCAATCTGATTTACAATACACACACACATACCTAGGAATACATCTAGCCAACGAGGTGAAAGATCTCTATAAGGAGGACTATGAAACACTGCTCAAAGAAATTGTAAGTGATGCAAACAAATGGAAAAACATTCCATGCTCATGGTTTGGAAGACTCAATATCATTAAAATGGCCATATTGCCCAAAGCAATCTACAAATTCAATGCTATTACTATCAAACTACCAATGTCATTTTTCACAAAACTAGAAAAATACTATTCCAAAATTCATATAAAACCATAAAAGAGCCTGAATTTCCAAAGCAATCCTAAGCAAAAAGAACGCAGCCAGAGGCATAATATTACCTTATTAAAAACTATACTATAAGGCTACAGTAACCAAAACATCATGTTACTGGTATAAAAACAGACACAAAGACCAATGGAACAGAATAGAGAACCCAGAAATAAACCTACACACCTATAGCCATCTGGTCTTCAACAAAGGCAACAAAAAATAAGCAGTGGTGGAAGGACTCCCTATTCAATAAATGGTGCTGGGATATGTGGCTAATCATATGCAGAAGAACAAAATTGGACCCCCGCCTATCATTATATACAAAAATTAACTCAAAGATCCATTAAATATGTAAATGTAAGGCTTCAAAATATAAGAATTCTAGAAGAAAACCTAGGAAACACCATTCTGTACATAAGCCTTGGGAAATAATTTATGACTGAGTTCTCAAAAGCAATTCTAACAAAACAAAAATTGACAAGGGGGACCTAGTTAAACAAAAGAGTTTCTGTGCAACAAAAGAAACTATCAATAGCATAAACAGATAATCTACAGAATGGGAGAAAACATTCATCTGACAAAGGTCTAATATCCAGAATCTATAAGGAATTTAAAAAACTCAACAAGCCAAAAACACCTTTATTTAAAAATGGGCAAAAGACATGAAGAGATACTTTTCAAAAGAAGACATATGAGCAGCCAATAAACATGAAAAAACGCACCATATCACTAATCATCAGAGGAATGTGAATCACAATCACAATAAGACACCATCCCACACCAATCAGAATGACTGTTATTAAAATATCAAAAAATATAGACACTAGTGAGTTGTGGAGAAAATGGAATACTTATACACTGTTAGTGGGAATATAAATTAGTTCATCCCCAGTGGAAAGCAGTTTGGAGATTTCTCAAACAGAACTACCACTCAACCCAGCAATCCCATTACTGGGCATACATCCAAAAGAAAAATGAATTATTCTACCAAATGGATACGTGTACTCGCATGTTCGTCACAGCTCTACTTGCAATAGCAAAGACATGGAATCAACCTAGGTGCTCATCAGTGGTGGGCTGGATAAAATGCAGTACATATATAACACGTAACACTACACACCCATAAAAAAGAACAATATTGCCATTTGCAGCAACATGGTTGCAGCTGGAGGCCATTGTTCTAAGCAAATTAACACAGGAACAGAAAACCAAATATAACATGTTCTCACTTATAAGTGGGAGTTAGACATTGGGTATTCAGGGGTATAAAGATGGCAACAATGGAAACTGGGGACTACTAAATTGGAGAGAGACAGAGGGGACAAGAGTTGGAAAACTACCCTCTGGGTACTATTCTTTCATACCCCAAACCTCAGCATTACACAATATACCCAGGTAAAAAACCCACACATGTACCCCCTGAATGTAAAATAAAATTTGAAAAAAAAAAAAAGGAATTTGTAATCAATTTCAGTCATAAAAGTAAATCCAACATATTAAATTTTTAAAAAGTATCAGTTTCTTCAAAGCAAGCAAATAGAATGTTTAAGTAACTTTAGAGGAAATGTGTAATAAAATCACATCAGTATAACTTCAGTAGGAAGATAGTGACATCTATCAGTATTCTGGTCTCTCTAGGTGTAATTAGCTCATATATCTCAGATGAGAACTAGCCTGAATTCTGTTTCTCATTAGTTTTTGTTTGTTTGTTTGTTTGTTTTTGCAAAGTTGACATTATATCTATTTGCCTGGTTTTTTTTTTTTTGTTTTTTTTGTTTGTTTGTTTGTTTTTTGTTTTGTTTTGCAAAGTGGAGGTTATATCTGTTCTATCTATCTCAAAGATATCTGTGAGAACCATGTGGCATAAATGCACTCTAAGTATGTATAAACTCTATGTGGAAGCAAGTGGTTTAAGATAAATTATACATTTCTCATTAGATTGCAAGCATAAATAATATTTTATTTACCTAATGAGATCTCACATATTACAAGCAGTCTGTATCTCTTCAAAAATGTTCTTATAAATTTACTGTTATAAGTACAGAAGCTCTTCTACTTACAAAATTTTAAATTGTAAGTGTTCATAGATTTTAATAAAGCTGCTTATGAGAACAAAAGTAGATTGACTATACCCACCACAAGCAGATAAAAACAGCATCATAAACTCTTTTTAGTCTCATCCATCCTTTATTAGTTTATGTCATATTAAGTATTGAAATTACTAAAATTTTACAAACTTTCTATGATAAAGAAAGACAAAATGCAAACATCTTTGGATATATTTTTAAGAGAGTTAACAAGAAAGAAGAATATTAGAATTAATATTGTCAACATCTACAGTTTTCCTGTGAAACTTAATTTTACATAGGTTTTGAGCAATATTTTAGACATGTTAATGCACTTGTGTACAGCTATTTAGAATGTACACTTTTCTAAAAGACTCATCTGTGCTCACCTTTGTTACTGTTGTGAAAATCAAGGACATGTACAAATAAGTAGTGTTTTTAGGCTGAGTAATGGCTTCCCCAGTATGTCTTTGGCCTAATCCCTAAAACCTGTGAATGTAACCTTATATAGTTACAGGGATGGTACAAATCGTGTCAAGAGTTAACCAGTTAAGAGTCTTGAAATGAGTAGATTATCTTATCCTTCATTATCTGAGTGTGATCTAAATGTAATCACAACTGTCCTTGTAATAGGGAAGTACAGGGAAATTTGACTACGAACACAGGAGAGAAGGTGATGTGATGACAAAGTAGAGCAATTTGAGGATGCTAAGCTGCTTGCGCTAGAGAAAGGGGCAAAAGGCCAAGGAATGTAAAGAATGGAGTTCTACAAGCTGAAAAGACTAAGGAAAAGGATGTTTCCCCCAGAGCTTCCCCAGGGAGAAGTACCATGCTGACACCTATGTTTGGGCTCAGTGAAACTGAATTTGGGTTTCTGACATTCATAACTATACAGAATAAATGTGTGTTACTTGGAGCCACCAAGTTTGTGATCATTTTTTTTTAGCAGTGATAGGAAATTAGTAGAGTGTGAACCTCGAATTATTGGTGACATCCCCCCAAAAGATACAATTTTATAAAGCTAACATTGTGCTATTCTGTGTTAAACAAGATTCAGATTCACTGGGGCCAGAATCTTGAGATCATTTGTTATATCTTCAGTATATCAAAGGACAGAAAGTTTCTTTTCTGGAAGCAGATGAAACCAGATTGACATTCCGGATCTACCCAGAAAGATATCATTTTTGGTAAATTGCTTAAGTTTTTGCCTCAATGTTCTCATCTATTAAAGGGAGCTTATAATAATATCTTTACTCACAAGGCTTAGGTTAAGTTATGATGAAATAATACAGGTTTAGCACATAGCAGAGTTTTGGCATCTATTATGTTTCAGGAACATATTAACTGTCGTTACTCTTGATGGCAGCAAACCTTGAGCCAGGAGGCAGCAATGTATTAGAAAGATCAACATCTGCCCAAGATAAAAGCGAAGTTGTGGCAAACACTAAGTGTAAACTCACAGTAAAAAGAAAAATATGCCAATTACCTTGATTATTGTTATATATTTGTTGAAAAAACCGGTCCAGGTGATCCAACACTCTTTGTTCTTACTCCTGTGTGTTAATATAAACTCCAGTCCCATAGTTGTCAATGCAGATCCCAGGTGACCACACCCATGTTGAAGTCATCTTGGTAAGAATTATCTTTCAGAGTTGGGGCCTGGGCTCTATCACTGACTAGGAAGAAGGACATTGGTGAGTTATTTTTCCATTATGTACCTCAGTTTTCTTACATGTATTGTAAGAAATTTAGGAGATATTATGTAGTTACCTATGTCAGTGGGCTATTTTAGAGATTGAGATCTATTTGGGTACATAGAATTTAGGAATTTAGGAAACTATTGTACCTAGAATATAGCAAGTCCTCAAAAGATGACAGTTATGAACAGTACTAATTGTTAGACACTGGGTGTCAGTCCATTTTGTTCTACTATAACAAAATACTGAGATCAAACAATTTATAGTGAATAAAAATTTAGTGTCTCCTATTCCAAAGTCTTGAATATCCAAGATTTAAGGAGCTGATATTTGACAGAGGGCTTCTTGCTATGTCATCTCATGGTTGGAGGACAAAGAATGGGAGATTGAAACTAAGTGATTGAATTTGCAGACTCCAATCCTATTATAATCAGCACTAATCCATTCGCATCTTGCATTAGGCTCCACCTTCCAACACTGTTGCATTGAGGATTAAGTTTCCAGCCCACGTTTTGGGTGAGAAACATCCAAATAATAGCTCTGGGGATATAAAATGCATTAAGATTTGTGAAATCTCCTCAAAGATTTTGTAAGTCCAGGCATTAAACTTTGAGTGCTCACAGTAAATGGATAGATAGATAGTTGATTGATAGATAGATAAAATCACTCAAAGTGGCCTAAATTCTAGACTACCTCTGTGGAAATATAATGTGAGCCACATGTAATGTTTCAACATTTTTAGTAGCTGCATTAAAATGAAGTAAAAAGAAACCGATGAAATAGTTTTAAGGATATGTTTTATTTGCTCTATATGTCTAAAATATTATTTCAGTGTCATTAACATAAAAATATGAATGTAATATCTTTTTTTAATATTTTGTCTTTAAAATCCAGTGTGTTTTTATGCTTAAACAAATCTGTCAAGTTTCCCTAGTTCTGTCTAGGTTTTAGCCCTGGAAGTCTCTCATGCAGGAAAACCCTCAGTTTCAGACAAACTAGGCCAGTTAGTTGCTGCATTTTTTTTTTTTTAACTATACTTTAAGTTCTGGGATACATGTGCAGAACGTGCAGGTTGTTACATAGGTATATACGTACCATGGTGGTTTGCAGCACCCATCAATGCGTCATCTGCATTAGGTATTTCTCCTCATGCTATCCCGCCCCTCTCTGTACCCATATGTTCTCATTGTTCAACTCCAACTTATGAGTGAGAACATGTGGTGTTTGATTTTCTGTTCCTGTGTTAGTTTGCTGAGAATGATGGTTTCCAGCTTCATCCATGCCCCTGCAAAGGACATGAACTTATTCTTTTTTATGACTGCATAATATTCCATATATGTGCCATATTTTCTTTATCCAATATAACATCGATGGGCATTTGGGTTAGTTCCAAGCCTTTGCTATTGTGAATAGTGCTGCAATAAACATATGTGTGCATGTGTCTTTATGGTAGGATGACTTATAATCCTTTGGGTATATACCCAGTAACGGGATTGCTGGGTCAAATGGTATTTCTAGTTCTAGATCCTTGAGGACTCGCCACTTTGTCTTCCACAATGGTTGAACTAATTTACACTCCCACCAAAAGTGTAAAAGCATTCCTATTTCTCCACATCCCCTTCAGCATCTGTTGTTTGCTTACTTTTTAATAATCACCATTCTAACTGGCATGAGATGGTCTCTCATTGTGGTTTTGATCTGCATTTCTCTAATGATCAGTGATGGTGAGGTTGTTTTCATGTGTTTATTGGCCACATAAGTGTCTTCTTTTGAAAAGTGTCTGTTCATATCCTTCACCCACTTTTTGATGGGGTTGTTTGTTTTTTTCTTGTAAAATTGTTTAAGTTTCTTGTAGATTTTGGATATTAGCCTTTTGTCAGATACATTGCAAAAATTTTCTCCCATTCTGTAGGTGGCCTGTTCACTCTGATGGTAGTTTCTTTTGCTGTGTAGAAGTTCTTAGTTTAATTAGATTCCATTTGTCAACTTTGGCTTTTGTTGCCATTGGTTTTGGTGTCATGAAGTATCTGCCCATGCCTGTGTCCTGAATGGTATTCCCTAGGTTTTCTTCCAGGGTTTTTATGGTTTTAGGTCTTAAACCTTTAAATCTTTAATCCATCTTGAGTTGATTTTTCTATAAGGTATAAGGAAGGGGTCCAGTTTCAGTTTTCTGCATATGGCTTGCCAGTTTTCCCAGCACCACTTATTAAATAGGGAATTGTTTCTCCATTGCTTGTTTTTGTCAGGTTTGTCAAAGATCAGATGGTTGTAGATGTGTGGTGTTATTTCTGAGGCCTCTGATCTGTTCTATTGGTCTATATATCTGTTTTGGTACCATTACCATGCTGTTTTGGTTACCATAGCCTTATAGTATGGTTTGAAGTCAGGTAGCATAATGCCTGCAACTTTGTTCTTTTTGCTTAGGATGCTCTTGGCCATATAGGGTCATTTTTGGTTCCAAATGAAATTTAAAGTAGTTTTTTCTAATTCTGTGAAGAAAGTTAATGGTAGCTTGATGGGAACAGCATTGAATCTGTAAATTACTTTTGGCACTATGGCCATTTTCACAATATTGATTCTTGCTATTCATGAGCATGAAATGTTTTTCCATTTGTTTGTATCTTCTCTTATTTCCTTGTGTATTGGTTTGCAGTTCTCCTTGAAGAGGTCTTTCACATCCCTTGTAAGTTGTGTTCCTAGATATTTTACTCTTTTTGTAGGAATAGTGAATGGGAGTTTGCTCACAGAGCTGAACTAAAGGAAATAGAGACAAGAAGAACCCTTCAAAAAATCAGTGAATCCAGGAGCTGGTTTTCTGAAAAGATTAACAAAATAGAAAGACTGCTAGCCAGAATAATAAAGAAGAAAAGAGAGAAGAATCAAATAGGCACAATAAAATATGATAAAGGGGAGATCACCACTGATTCCTCAGAAATACAAACTACCATCAGAGAATACTATAAGCACTGCTACGCAAATAAACTAGAAGATCTAGAAAAAATGGATAAATTCCTGGACACATACACCCTCCCAAGACTAATCCAGGAAGAAGTCAAATCCCTGAATAGACCAATAATAGGTTCTGAAATTGAGGCAGTAATTAATAGCCTACCAACCAAAAAGAAGCCCAGGACCAGATGGATTCACAGCTGAATTCTACCAGAGGTACAAATAGAAGTTGGTAGCATTCCTTCTGAAACTATTCCAATCGATAGTAAAAGAGGAAGGGACTCCTCCCTAACTCATTCTATGAGGCCAGCATCACCCTGATATCAAAACCTGGCAGAGACACAACAACAACAAAAAATTTCAGGCCAATATCCCTGATGAACATCAGTGCAAAAATCCTCAATAAAATACTGGCAAACCAAATCCAGCAGCACATTAAAAAGTTTATCCACCATGATCAAGTCAGCTTCATCCCTGGGATGCAAGGCTGGTTCAACATATGCAAATCAATAAACGTAATCCATTGCATAAACACAACCAATGACAAAAACTGTATGATTATCTCAATAGATACAGAAAAGGCCTTCGATAAAATTCAACACCCTTCATGGTAAAAACGTTCAATGAACTAAGAACATACCTCAAAATAATAAGAGCTGTTTATGACAAACCCACAGCCAATATCATACTGAATGGGCAAAAGCTGGAAACATTCCCTTTGAAAACTAGCACAAGACAAGGATGCCCTCTCTCACCACTCCTATTCAACAGAGTATTGGAAGTTCTGGCCAGGGCAATCAGCAAGAGAAAGAAACAACAGTATTCAAATAAGAAGAGAGGAAGTCAAATTATCTCTCTTTGCAGATGACATGATTGTATATTTAGAAAACCTTACCATCTCAGCCCCAAAACTCCTTAAGCTGATAAGCAACTTCAGCAAAGTCTCAGGATACAAAATCAATCTGCAAAAATCATAGTTACTGCATCTTTATAGCACATCTCAATTTGAGCACTAAATTGTCATCAGAAATACCTAATCTACCTTTTGATTCCATCAAATTTACAGAGAAAAACATTCACATATCGAAATCCTTCAAAAGTACTTAAAAGATTGTTAATAACTGAATAGAGCATCCATCTTTAACTTTAAATTAATTAACACTTTAAAATATAGTTCCTCAGTCCTATTGGATACATTTCAAATGTTCAAAACTTACATATATCTAGAGGTTACTCTATTGGGCAATGAGGTTCTCTTGTGATAAAATTACATACCAAATAGTCTATGCTTTCTGGAGGGTCATTCTCCCATATAATTCAAGTTTCATCCCATAACTGAGCTGAGGAATGTATTGTCATATTGTATACATTACTGAGTATTATATTATCCTATAATTACAACACCCTGGGGAGATGTGGCCACTGCCTTAAAGGTGTAATATTATACACTGCAACTTTATTAAGACTTAAGAAATATTTATTTGAAACATATTTGGAAGGAATGGAGTGACAAAGGCAGAATAGTTGGAAAGCGGGAGTGAAAGAAAACTGTGAGCAAAGTACATGTAAAATAAATAAAGCACATGGCTATTCATCCACCCTATTGTGGAAATATGAAAGCTAAGCTGAGAGCCAGGAGATCTGGCTCAATGGTAGGCATGCTAAAGACCATGAGTTAGTCCTTCTCCTTTCTTGACCTGACTTCTTCACACTTCTAGCAATATCATGGATGGAGCATCCAGAGACCCACTGTTATTCTGAACACATGGAAATGTGTTATAACAACAATGATATAGTAATGATATTGCAACAGTGGTATAGCAATACATAGCTAAGACTGAAAGAAAGAAGCACAAATCCTGAAGGGTAAGAGTTAAGAGAGAGATCTAAGCCAAATGCATACGCATTCAAGTTAATGAGATAGTGGTTAAAGACATAGCAGACAAAATGGGAATTGAATGCTCCTGTAGGAACAAAAAGTGTGGATTTAGGATTGTAGGGAACTGAAAGCTGTATATAGATGTTCTACATAACTCCAGGGCCATGAAAGATTGTAGAATCTGTGTTATAAGGGGAAATCTTTTCTCCTACAGGTACAGAAAAGTAGCAAGAAAGTTTGTCTTCTGCCTATGACTAATGGAAGGAAAAGATGTATCTACAGTTCGAAATTGAAGAAATTAACATGAACCATACATGCATATTGGGTCAGAATTTGATATTCATATGCAGTTGGGATCACAAGTGAAAAAAATAATGTGAAATTTTCTCTAAGACTATTGTAAGCCCCATGGTTTCAGAATACACTAATGAAAGAAACCACACTGTGGAGACACTTCCAAAATCCAGAGGATACGTGCCTCCCATTGACAGCAGGGGGTGGAGTGTGGCGGAAGGACCACCACTGAAAGTAAACACATAGTCCAAAATTACAAATTACTTGAGGAAATAATCCACCATGTGGGAGATCAACAGAAACAACAAAGCAGAAAATTAATACCCCAAGAAGTTGAAATCAGAGAACAGAAGAATGAAGCTATCAAATAAATACATTTTAAATGATTAAAGAGAACATAGACAGAAACAAATTAAAGTGAAATAAGAAATTATAAAAATATAATTTAAAAAATATATACTATAAAGACAAAAATATATGGTCTTAATTTTTTAAAACATTACTGACCGGACTAAACAGTAGATTACTCATACTTGAAGAGAGAAGTAAAGAACAAGAAGATTAAGAAGATAAATTACCTAGATTGAAGTACAGAGATATAAATAAATGTAAACACATTTAAAAATAGATTAAGAATCATGAAGTAGGATATTAGAAGCTTCAATACTTTATTTTGTTAATATTTTATTAACCATCTAAAACAATGTACAGCAAGTAGTAGGTACTCAAAAAAAATTTGTTGAAAAGATGAATGAATGAACGAAGTTTCAAAAAGAGGAGATACATGATGCATGGTGATGGAGTGAAAATTTAAGACAAAAGAGCTGGTAATTTTTCAGAACAGAATAAAGACATGAGGTGTCAGTTTAAAGAGTTGTAACCAGTCCTGAAAAGTAAAAAAAATCAAACTAAACACACAAACAAAACATAGTGAATCTGTAGACATAGTAAGAATTGTAAAAAGCAAACAAAGGAAAATGCACAATGGCAAAAATAAAAATAAGAATATTAGATGTTTGGTAGACTTCTTATCAGTAATAATAGAGGCTAGAATGAAACAATATATATACAAAGGAAAGTAATTTTAATCTGGTGCCTCTATTATACCAAATGTCTTTCAAGATTGATACTAAGGTGAACAAATATTCAGAAAAGACTAAAGACTTATAGACCATTGCAAAAAGTGTTGCTAAAGAATGTATTTCAGAAAGAAGCAAATTATACTAAAAAGGAATTAGAGATGTGCAAGTTATAGTGGTAAGGAAAGAAATAAGTAGACATGTAAGTAAACCTAAATAAACAGAAACAAAACCAATAATAACTAAATTGAGGTTATTAGAAACAATGTGCAAAGAAAGTATTCCAAACAATAAATAACATGAATGACAGGGTGGCAGTGTGAACAAGATAAAGTATTCTAGGCTCTTTGAATTGTTTGGCAAGCTTGCAGAGACTGACAAAACTGACTTTGTTGTCATGTATGCATCCTAACATTTAAACATCAAAAAAAAAAAAAAAAAAAGAAAGAAGAAAGAAAGAAAGAAATGCGACACACACTAATTGAAAGATAAATAAACATCTCAAATATATTTTTTAAATGTTTCATCAACTAGGCCACACAAGAAGTCTAAGCAAATTTCAAAGAGTTAATATCATAGACTGTGTTATTTAACCACACTGGAAAAAAAAATCAATAACAAAAAGATAACTAAAGTCTTTCATTTGAAAGACTAAAAGTCAATTAAATTGTTGATTAAGAATGAATAAGGAAAACTAAGTTATTTAAATCTGAATTACCATAACAGCATTGTTAAATATTGTGTAATACAGCTAAAGAAGTTACTAGGGCCAATTTATTGCCTTACTTAAGGAAAGAAGATACTATTCTAGAAGCCCATACCTCACCATTACAATATATACTTGTAACAAACCTGTACACGTACCCCTTGAATCTATAAAAATGTTAAAAAGGAAAAAATTGGATTAAATTATTTAAAAAGAAAAGAAGG
Source organism: Macaca thibetana thibetana (assembly GCF_024542745.1). Lineage (NCBI taxonomy): Eukaryota > Metazoa > Chordata > Mammalia > Primates > Cercopithecidae > Macaca > Macaca thibetana. Next base: position 23,953,016 of record NC_065592.1, on the reverse strand, counting down.
CTAAACATAGATGAAAAAATTATTAAATTAAATATTAGAAAAAAACAGCAGAGGGAAGAAAATATCAGTAAAAAAATGAGAGAAATGAAAATAAAGCAGCACATAGAACCAAACTTACTCAAGAAAAAAGGAATCGATAAAACTCAAATCATTACAGAGATTAAATAAAAAATACATCTATATCTAAACATGCACACACTCCAACTGAACCTAAACATTTGCAGAAATGATCAGAACTATAAGGCATATGCAATGCCTGTCTTATACTAACTATTCCAGAGAATGTTGAGCAAAAACATTATGCTCCCAGTCATTTTTTGCTAAGATTAAAATTCAAAACTGGATAAGAGTACTAGAAGAAATTTAAAACAGTATCAGTTAGAAAGATTTATATAAAATCCCAATGAATTATTATCAATTGTTAATTCAGTATTTTCTGGATACTTAATAATCAGATAAAAGTTATCTCAAAAAGGAAATTTTAACTGTTAAAAAAATCTGGTACTTTTAACTCCTACCATTAAAAGACAAAAGGAGTAAAAACATATGGTCTTCTCAATAAATGTAAAAAGGTGTTTAATGTAATAATCTCCATCCATGGTATAAGTAACTCTCAACAATATAAGAAAATTAAAAAGCATTTTACAGATAAATTTATCCAGCAAAAAAAAAAAAAAAAAAAAAAAAAAAAAAAAAAAAAAAAAAAAAAAACCAGCAGCAAAACTATTCAATAGTGACATATTAAAAGCATTCCCTGTAAGGTCAGGACTAAGGCAGCAATGTCTGTTATTGCTGCTTCTCTTAAATATGACATGGATGTCCAAGCTAGCACAATAAAATGAAAGGCAGAGAGAGAGAGAGAGAGAGAGAGAGAGAGAGAGAGAGAGAAAGAAACAGAGAGACAGAGGAAGGAAGGAAGGAGGGAGGGAGGGAGGGAAGGAAAGAATTCGAAAGGGAGAAGTGATGATTGGTATTTCTACAAAATAATTTCTACATGAGAATTCTAGGAGAATGTCTATATTTGAAATATTAAGAATTTAGACTGTTGGGTACAATATCAAAACATGAATTATCAGTATTGACAAGGAATCGTAGCAATTTATTAGAAAACATGAATGTCTTAAAGATGCAATTTATGGTAGCAACATCAACTATACAATATGAAGAAATAAGTCCAGAAAGAGATTTACATGAATTTTAAATAAGAATGAAATTATAAAACTTGTTGAAGTACGTAACAGAACATTTGAATATCAGGAGATCATGTCGATAGACATAAAAAATGCAACGTTAATTTCTCCCAAATTATTCTACAAAATCTCCAATTAATCTATAGTAATAAGTACAATTTTAATAACAATCTCAACAATATGTATGAGTCTGTGTATATGCATGCATGTGTACATGTATGTCTGTGTGTGTGTGGCATGTGTGTGTGCCACTTGTGCTTGCATGTGTGTGTGACCTGACAAGTTGTTCCAAATGATTGTATGAAAGATTTTAAGGCTAAGACTAGCCAAGAAAAGTTTGAATAATAATATAAGAGACAGAATTGCTGGGCAGAATATTAATAATTTATATAAGGCTATGGTAATTAAAATAATGTTTAATTAACTAAGGGGTAGACAAACAAACAATAGAATAAACTTTAGAGCTCAGAAACAGACACATTTATATATGAGAAATTGCTTTATGAGAAATGTGGTATTTACATTAGTGTGAAAAGAATTCATTCTTCTGTAAACAGTGCTAAGTCAATTGACTATTCTTAGGGAAAAAATAAAATATTTTCCTACCTAATTCCAGATGAATTAACAATCAAAATAAAAATTTTCTCTACCTAATTCCAGAAGAATTAGCAATCTAAAAGTGAATAGCATAACTTTAGAACATTTAACAAATACGAAATTATTTCTGTGACTTCAGGGTAAGGAATATATAACAAATGAAATGCTAAACTTTTGCAATGAAAACTACAAAAATTATTGAAATTAAATCAAAGATCTAAATAAATGGAGAAATAGTTTATGTTCACAGATCTGATGACTCAATATTGTTTAGAAAGCAGTTCTCCTTAAGTTTTGGTGTATGGATTCAATACATTTTCTGTCAAAATTTCAGCAGATTTTTAAACTGTTTTAGAAAAAATAATAGTCGAGAAACTGAACCTAAAGATTATATGAAAATACAAAGCAATAAGAAAAGCCAAAATAAATTTGTAACAAAACAAGATAGAGGACTTAAACATCTTGATTTCAACTTATATAACTTACAGAACGCAATACAGCGTGACAGTTGTTTGAGGATAACCAATGGAAAAAACTGAGTACAAAAATTAATTTTTACTTTTATGGCTAATTGAATTTTGACAAAGGTACCAAAGCAATTCAATTGCAGAAAGAATAATCTTTTCAACCACGATTCTGAGAAATGAAATAATGAATTTTCACCCTTATCCTGTACCACTCACAAAAATAACCCTAATTAATTAATCATAGATTAATTAATCATAGATCTAAATGCAAGAGGTAAAACTATTAAACTTTTAAAAGAGAACTTTTGGGGAAACGATGTTAGGTTGAACAAAGTGTTCTTAGATATAACATCAAAAGCATAATCCATACAAGAAAAATATTAAATTGGACTTTATCAAAATTAAAATAATTTTTACTGCAAAAAATATTAAGAAGAGGAGTATGCAAGTCACAGACTTGGAGAAAATATTTGCAAATCATATTTGGTAAAGGACTTTTATTTACAATATATAAGGAGGTCATATAATTCAATAATAAAACAAACAATCCAATATAATAGCAAAATATTTGAAGATATATTTTATCAAATAAAATAAATGGCCAAATAGCTCATAAAAAAAGCCAGCATCATTAGTCAATAGGGAAATACAAATCAAAACTACAATGAGATAATACTACATATCCACTACAATGTCTATGATCAAAAAGACAGACAATAATGAGTGTTGATAAGGATACAGACAATGGCAATCTTCATACAATGCTGGAAATGCAAGATAGTATAGGCACTTTGAAAAACAATTTCACAGTTTCTTAAAAAGTTAAACATATATTTACCATATGACCCAGAAATTCTACCCTGAAGTATATATTCAAAAGAAATAAAAACATTTGTCACATAGACCTGCATATGATTTTTCATAATAACATTATTAGTAAGAGCTCAGACATGAGAACAATGAAAATGTCTATCAACTGGTGGTGAATGGATAAACAAAATGTGATATAGCCATATGATTGAATATTATTCAGCAATAAAAAGGAACAACCCATTGATAAAAGTGACAAAGTGGATAACTTCAAAAACATTCTAAGTGGAAAAAGACAGACACAAAAGACTGCATATTATGTGGTCTATTTGTATGAAAGTTTCAGAAAAGGTAAGCCTCTACAGACAGAAAATGGATTAGCAGTGGCCTGGGGCATAAGGAGGAACTGTAAACTGAATGCAAACAGACACAGGGCTTCTTTTTAGAGTGATGGAAATGTTCTAAATCTGAATCGTGGTAATGGTTGCACAACTACATAAAGTTACTAATAATTACTGAATTTTACCCTGAAAAACAGGCGAATTTTATGGTATGTAAAATGTACTTCAATAAAGCTGTTAAAGTCATAAAAATGACAATCATAATGAGAAAGATGATCAAATTTGGTCTTACAGTATTTCTAAATAATGTAAATTATTTGATATACATTAAATTTGATATGCATTAAAGTGTAAAACTAGTATATAGCACACAGAGAAGCACATATAAAAACATGGTGTCATTTTTGAGGATTCTCATCTTCCTTTCCCATGATCTAGGGAAGCAGAACTGCGTAGTGGGAAACAGATTTGGAAGTATAGATCTAAGTAATTTCATTTAAGAGCTGTATAAATTATCAGTTACCCAAGTTTCATATTTCCCACCTGTAAAATGGTCTAACATCCTTCTAACAGTAAAGAGTAAGTGATGCAGCGTATAATATAAATATTTTGAAAACTGTCGAGTGCTGTACAAAATACTAAATTGCAGTTGCTACCATATTTGGATACATTCTGTGTGCCAGGGATTCTTTTTTGGCATGTTACATTGTTATCTCACTAAATGACAAAAAAATAAAAATAAAACTTACGAGGTAAGTAACAACCTCTTAGTACAATGAGGCTGAAAAGTAACTTCTTCAAGTTTACAAGACAACGGATAGCAGGGATTAGATTTGGCTTAGATTTGCTACAGTGAGAACCCTAACTACAACAGTGCAGCCTCTATGAAGCACAGTATAGAGATTCCTCAAAAACTACAAATATAACTGTTGTATGATCTAGCAATCTCACTAGTGGATATTTATTCAAGGGTAAGGAAAACAGTATATTGAAGAGATGTTTGTACCCTCATGGTTATTGCAGCACTTTTCACCATAGCCAAGACATTAAATCAACCCATGTCCAACAACAGATGAAGGGATAAAGAAAATGTGGTACATATACACAGTGAAATACTATTCAGTCATAAAAAGAATGAAATCCTGTCCTCTGAAGCAGCATGGATGGAACTGGAGGCCATTATTTTAAGTGAAATAAGCCAAGGGCAGAAAGGCAATAATGGCATGTTCTTATTCGTATGTGGAAGCTAAAAATGTTGATTTCATAGGAGAAATAGTAGAACTGAGGTTTCTAGAGGTTGGGAAGTGTAGGGAGAATGGGGGATAGAGACAGATATGTTAAAGGATACAAAATTACAGCTAGATAGGAGGGATACATCCTAGTGTTTTATAGCAATGTAGGATATATATTTTCAAATAGCTAGAAGAGGTGATATTGAATGCTCCCAACACAAAGAAATGATAAATGTTTGAGATGATGGGTATGCTGTCAGCATATCTGTAGTATGCTGTTAGCATACTCTGATCTGATCACAATACATGGTATTGAAATATCACTATGTTCCCCCAAAATACATAGTTATTATGTTTCAATAAAAATTAAAAACAAAGAACCCCAAACTATCTTGTCTTGTCTCTTCACGACCAAAATAAGAAAATCAGGCACATTTTCCATGCTTAAGGACTGATTCTCATTTGGAAACCCATCAAGAAAGTATTGGTTGATAGGTGCAGCAAACCACCATGGTACACGTTTACCTATGTAACAAACCTGCACATCCTGCACATGCACCCTGGAACTTAAAATAGAAAGGAAAAAGAAAAAGAAGGTAAAAGAAGGTATTGGTCCAGATGAAACAGGAGTGTTATTTTATTTTTTTATTAATTAATTAATTAATTTTTTATTTTTTCAAGATGAAATCTTGCTCTGTCACCCAGGCTGGAGGGCAGGTGGGGTGATCTTGACTCACTGCAACCTCTAACTCCTAGGTTCAAGCAATTCTTCTGCCTCAGCCTCCCAAGTAGCTGGGATTACAGGCGTGCGCCACCACACCTGGCTAATTTTTGTATTTTTAGTAAAGACAGGGTTTCGCCATATTGGCCAGGCTGGGTCTCGAAGTCCTGACCTCAGGTGATCTGGTGCCTCAGCCTCTCAAGGTGCTGGGATCACAGGCGTGAGCCACTGCACCGGGCCTTATTTTTAAAATGTATGATTATTGTGAAAATTTCATTAAAATTGTAGGAAAAAAGTTTTGTTTTTTTTTTTCAATGTATAGGTCACTTAAGAAATTCTTACTGGCCGAGCATGATGGCTCACGCTGGTAATCTCAACACATTGGGAGACCTAGGCAGGTGGATCACTTCAGATCAGGAGTTTGAGACCAGGCCTGGCCAACATGGTGAAACCCAGCCTCTACTAAAAATACAAAATTAGCCGGGCATGATGGCGCATGCCTGTTATCCCAGATAATTGGGAGGCTGAGGCAGGAGAATTGTTTGAACCCAAGAGGCAGAGGTTGCAGTGAGCCAAGATCACTCCACCACACTCCAGCCTGGGTGACACGAGTGAAATTCTGTCTCAAAAAGAAAAAAACAAAAAATCCTCATTTAGGCTCAGAAAGGTCCATACATACCCACCTATATGGAGGACATTTCCACATGAGTCTCCTGCCAGCCTGCAGGGCTTAAGTAAACTCATCTTTGTCTTCCCAAATACATTCTTTTAAACTCTTTTATCTTCTATTTTCCATGGTACTTTTAGAATTCAAAGTCCAGAGATTTGAACTCATCTCTATAACAACAAATAACATAGAGTCTATATTTTAGATATTTCTCAACTGTGGTTTTCTCTTGCTTTTCAATATCATAAGACTGGTTGAATCTTTTGATCCTTCATGCCCTCAGTATCAGAGATGCTTCCAAATCATTCCCCCCACCTCCAGTCTCTCCCTTATTTCCATCCCAGATTTTACTTAGACAAATAGCCCTAAAATGTCATGTCCATCATGCAATTTTCTTGTTCATTGCATTTTAGTCTACCGAGATTGAAAGAAATATTAAAGGCTACTTACTATAATATCCTTTCTGAAATTTGAATTTCTAATTTCTAGAGTTCTACAAATTTATAAACCGAAGCTTCTTTTCATTAGGGTAAAATTAGCTGATAACTCTATAGCTAGTTCAGAAAGGAAAAGGTTTGAATTCATGAAGGAGGACGCCAGGTTTTTGAAAGAGGGAAAGAGGGATATCATATCTTTGTCTAAGTGGGTCTGTAGACAGGAAAATCCCTCTGTCCATGAACTCTTTTTACCTAGATAAGTCTTGCTTATCTTCCAGACCTAATTTTAGTCTTCCCTTCCTTTGAGAAGAGTTATCTCACAACCTAAAGCAGGTGCCGCTAAGACATGGTCTTATACCTCTCAGTAATTTTTCTCGATAGCCCTGTGAAGTGATTAACCAACTCTCACTGTATCACAGTCTTCAACGTGATATCCAACAGGGAGATTGTCTATGTCCTTTACCATTTTCTCACCAGTACTTAGCACAGTCCCTATGTGTTTGGTACTCATTAAATGAATGAATGGATGAATGAATACATTAAGGGAAAAGGATAGACTAATTTTGGTGACAATTTGTCAAAAACCTTGGGCGCTCACAATTATTACATGCCCACAAGCACCGTGCTAAGAACTTTAAAAGCAATGCTTCCCCTTAGAGAGTGATTAATATCTCATTTTATAGAAGAGAAAACTGAGACTCGATGAGGCAAAGTAGCCGGTCCCAGATCGTTGACAGATGCTGAACCATATATGAAGACGTATACACTATAGCACAAACCATCAAAGTTTACACCAAGGACAAGGATGAGCTGTTTAAAGCATTTCATCATAGAAAAAGGGTTTTCTGATAACCATGAGATTATTGCTCTGCTACATATAAGAAAATGGTGCTTTTAGCCATTAATGGTGCCATCAATGGTACTTTTAATTTCACATTTTTAGAAATAGTAGTTTATGGTCCCTTTTAATTAGAATAACTAAAGAAACATCAGCAAGGTAGCTGACCAGAGGTGCTGAGCTTGCATCTCATCCACAAAGAAAAAGCCAAACAACTGACAACTATGTGTCAGAGTAAATAAATGCCTCCACTGTTACAGCTTCTTTTTTCCCTCTGTGTCTTTGAATTTAGAGAAATTTCCATCCTTGCTCAGGCATGCAGGTGAACTATAGGCTCTTTAGACCTTCTTATGCCCACAGGCAGTAAGGGAAATCAGACTAGTTTCAGAGCTGTCTCTACATCTTGAGGAATTTGGGATTTGTTTCATTTAAGATTCAGTAAAAACTCAAATGTATTTGGCCAAACACTCTCTCCCTTTAGGTTTTAATTCCCAGGTGCAATTTAAAGAAAGCTTAATCCCTGGATTTGATTCACAAAATGTGATTTTATATAAGATATTTGATATCTTCTTTTGAATTTTTTTCTTTCCTTTCAAACACCAAAAGATTAGAGTTGATACATTTTGGTTTTAAAAAGTACAAATCCAAAATTCTTAGAATTCTTAATGTGGAAAAATATATTTGGGCTTTGTAGGTTGATATATAGCTTTATCTGTTATCTGAGTGACCTTTCCCCGCTTTCTCTAGTTCTCTATAATTTTCCCCATAATTCTCAAACCTCGGAGTTTAAAAAAAAAAAAAACTGAACTAAAAACTAAAACAATATCACCATCAAACTGTGAAAACTGATTACTTGTAATATTATTTTTTATCTGTGGTTTGTAAAGGCCTATCCTTTAGAAAACATTTTTATGTTCTTTCGTGTTTTATAAAAGTTTCTGAAATTAATGTTTTTTTTTCAGCAGCTATCGTCCGAAACATTTCGTTTATACCTTGAAACTGGCTTTTTTTTTTTTTTCCTGGATCATCTTTTATTTGTGGGGGTAGGAAGTAGCCTCAGGTACAACACATTCAGGTTCTATTTTAGAGGACAAGTGGTAGCTTACAGTTTTACTTTCAGAATAGTTTTCTATTTACATAAAAAATTTAAAAATAGTGCAGACAGCTCCTAAATATTCCTTCCTCAGTTTCCTCTATTATTAACACTTTTCATTACTATGATACATATATTATAATGGGCTAACATGGATACATTACAATTAATTAAATGCCAATTTTTATTTGTTGCTTTATTCCATGAGTTATTGGAGTACAGGTGGTATTAGGTTACATGAGTAAGTTCTTTAGAGGTGATTTGTGAGATTTTGATGCACCCATACCCAAGCAGCATACACTGCACCATATCTGTAGTCTTTTATCCCTCGTCCCCTCCCACTCTTCCCTCTAAGTCCCCGAAGTCCATTGTATCATTCTTGTGCCTTTGCATCCTCCTAGCTTAACTCCAACATATCAGTGAGAACATATGATGTTTGGTTTTTCATTTCTGAGTTATTTCACTTAGAATAATAGTCTCCAGTCTCATCCAGGTTGCTGCAAATGTTAATTCACTCCTTCTAATGGCTGCGTCCACTGTGTGTGTATATATATATACACCACAGTTTCTTTATCTACTCATTGATTGATGGGTATTTGGATTGGTTCCATGATTTTGCAATTGTGAGTTGTGCTGCTATAAACGTGTATGTGCAAGTATGTTTTTTGTATAACGACTTCTTTTCCTCTGGGTAGATACCCAGTAGTGGGATTGCTGGATCAAATGGTAGTTCTACTTTTAGTTCTTTAAGGAATCTCCACACTGTTTTCCATAGTGGCTATACTAGTTCACATTTCCACCAGCAGTGTAGAAGTGTTCCCTCATCACCACATCCACATCAACATCTACTGTTTTTTGATTTTTTGTTACAGCCATTCTTGCAGGAGTAAGGTGGTACTGCCTTGTGGTTCTGATTTGCACTTCTCTGATCCTTAGTGATGTTGAGCATTTTTCCATATGTTTGTTGGCCATTTGTGTATCTTCTTTTGAGAATTGTCTATTCATGTTCTTAGCCCACTTTTTCATGGGATTGTTTATTTTTATTCTCACTGATTTGTTTGAGTTCATTGTAGATTCTGGATATTAGTCCTTTGTCAGATGTATAGATTGTGAAGATTTTCTCCCACTCTGTGGGTTGTCCATTTACTCTGCTGACTGTTCCTTTTGCCTTGCGAAATTGTTTAGTTTAATTAGGTCCCAACTATTTATCTTTGTTTTTATTGCATTTGCTTTTGGGTTCTTGATCATGAAATCCTTGCTTAAGCCAATGTCTAGAAGGGTTTTTCCAATGTTATCTTCTAGAATTTTTGTAGTTTCAAGTCTTAGATTTAAGTTGATTTTTTTGTATAAGGTGACAGATGAGGATCCAGTTTCCTTCTCCTATATGTGGCTAGCCAATTATTCCAACACCATTTGTTGAAAAGGGTGTCTTTTCCCCACTTTATGTTTTTTGTTTGCGTTGTTTGCTTTGTGGAAGATCAGTTGGCTGTAAGAATTTGGGTTTATATCTGGGTTCTCCATTCTGTTCCATTGGTCCATGTGCCTGTTTTTATAGTAGTATCATGCTGTTTTGGTGACTATGGCCTTATAGTACAGTGTGAAATCAGGTAGTGTGATGTCTTCAGATTTGTTCTTTTTGCTTAGTCTTTCTTTGGCTATGTGGGCTCTTTTTTGGTTCCATAGAAATTTTAGAATTGTTTTTTCTAATTCTGTGAAGAATGATAGTGGTGTTTTGATGGAGATTGCATTGAATTTGTAGATGCTTTTGGCAGTATGGTATTTTCACAATATTGATTCTACCCATCCATGAACATGGGACGTATTTCCATTTGCTTGTGCCATCTGTGATTTCTTTTAACAGTGTTTTGTAGTTTACCTTGTAGAGGTCTTCTAACTCCTTGGTTAGGTATATTCCTAAGTATTTTATTTTATTTTATTTTATTTTATTTTATTTTATTTTTGCAGCTATCGTAAAAGGGTTTGAGTTCTTGATCTAATTCTCCGCTTGGTCGCTGTTGGTATATAGAAGAGCTACTGATTTGTGTTGATTAATCTTGTATCCGGAAACTTCACTGAATTCTTTCATCAGAAAACTGGAGGAGTCTTTAGGATTTTCAAGGTAAACGATCATATTGTCAGCTAACAGTGACTTTTTTAGTTCCTCTTTATCAATTTGGATTCCCTTTCTTTCTTTCCTGTCTGAATCCTCTTGCTAGGACTTCCAGTGCTATGTTGAAGAGGAGTGATGAGAATGGGCATCCTTGTCCTGTTCCAGTTGCAAAGGGGATGCTTTCAACTTTTCCCCATTCAGTATTATGTCAGCTGTGGGTTCATTGTATATGGCATTTATTCCATTGAGGTATGTCCTTTGTATGCTGATTTTGCTGAGAGTTTTAATCATAAAGGGATGCTGAATTTTGTTGAATTTTTTTCTGCATCTATTGAGATGGTCATGTGATTTCTGTTTTTAATTCTGTTTATATGGTGTATCACTTTTATTGACTTGCATATGTTAAACCATTCCTGCATCCCTGGTATGAAACTCACTTGATCATGGTGGATTATCTTTTTGATATGTTGTTGGATTCAGTTATCTAGTATTTTGTTAAGAATTTTAGCATCTATGTTCATCAAGAATATCAGTCTGTAGTTTTCTTTTTTGTTATGTCCTTTCCTGGTTTTGGCATTAGGGCTATGCTGGCTTCATAGGATGAATTCGAGAGGGTTCCTTCTTTCTCTATCTTGTGGAATAGTGTCAAAAGAATTGGTACCAATTCTTCTTTGAATGTTTGGTGGAATTTTGCTGTGAATCCGTCTGGTTCTGGACTTTTTTTGTTGATAATATTTTAGTTACCATTTCAATCCCACTGCTTGTTATTGGTCTGTTCAGGGTATCTAATTCTTCCCAAGCTTAAAAGCTAGGAGGGTTATATTTTTCCAGGAATTTATCCATCTCCTCTAGGTTTTCTAGTTTATGTGCATAAAGGTGTTCATAGTAGCCTTGAATAATCTTTTGTATTTCAGTGGTGTCAGTTGTAATATCTCCTGTTTCATTTCTTAGTGAGGCTATTTGGATTTTCTCTCCTTTTCTTGGTTAATCTTGATAATGGTCTATCAATATTATCTATCTTTTCAAATAAACAGCTTGTTGTTGCATCTATCTTTTGTATTTTTTTGTTGTTCATTCGTTTGTTTCAATTTCATTTAGTTCTGCCTTGATCTTGGTTATTTCCTTCCTTCTGCTGGGGTTGGGTTTGGTTTGTTCTAGTTTCTCTAGTTTCTCGATGTGTGACATTGTAATGTCAGTTTGTGCTCTTTCAGTCTTTTTGATGTAGCTGTTTAGGGCTATGCACTTTCCTTTTAGCACCACCTTTGCTGTATCCCAGAGGTTTTGATAGGTTGTGTCATTATTGTCATTCAGTTCGAAGAAATTTTTAATTTCCATCTTGATTGTGTTTTTGACCCAGTGCTCATTCAGGAGCAGGCTATTTAATTTCCATGTATTTGCATGGTTTTAAAGCTTCCTTTTGGAGTTAATTTCCAATTTTATTCCACTGTGGTCTGAAAGAATGCTTGATGTAATTTTAATTTTCTTAAAATTATTGAGGTTCATTTTATGGCCTATCATATGGTCTCTCTTGGAGAAAGTTCCATGTGCTGTTGAATAGAATGTGTATTCTGCAGTTGTTGGATGAAATGTTCTGTATATATCTGTTAAGGCCATTTTTTCCAAGGTATAGTTTAAATTCATTGTTTTCTTGTTGTTGTTGTTGTTGTTGACTTTTTGTCTTGATGACCTGTCTAGTGCTGTCAATAGAGTATTGAAGTCCCTCACTATTATTGTGTTGTTGTCTATCTCATTTCTTAGGTCTATTAGTAGTTGTTTTATAAATTTGGGAGCTCCCGTGTTAGGTGCACATGTGTTTAGGATTGTCATATTTTCCTGTTGAACAAGGCCTTTTACCATTACGTAATGTCCCTCTTTGTCTCTTTTAACTGCTGTTGGTTTAAAGTTTGTTTTGTCTGATGAAAGAATAGCTACCCCTGCTTGCTTTTGGTGCCCATTTGTGTGAAATGCCTTTTTCCACCCATTTACTTTAAGTTTATGTGAGTCCTTATGTGTTAGGTGAGTCTCCAGAAGGCAGCAGATAGTTAGTTGGTGAGCTCTTATCCATTCTGGAGTTCCGTATATTTTAAGTGGAGCGTTTAGGCCATTTACATTCAATGTTGGTGTTGAGATGTGAGGTACCATTGCATTCATCATGCTATTTGTTGCCTGTGTACTTTGTTTTATTGGTTTTGCTTCTTGTATTTTTGTTTTATAGGTCCTGTGTGATTTATGCCTTAAAGAGGTTCTATTTTGATGTGTTTCCAGGATTTGTTTCAGGATTTAGAGCTCCTTTTAGCAGTTCTTGTAGTGGTGGCTTGGTAGGGGTGAATTCTCTCTCAGCATTTGTTTGTCTGAAATATACTATATCTTTCCTTCATATATGATGCTTAGTTTCGCTGGATACAAAATTCTTGGCTGATAATGATTTTGTTTGAGGAGGCTGAAGATAGGGTTCCTCTCTCTTCTAGCTTGTAGGGTTTCTGCTAAGAATTCTGCTGTTAATCTGATAGATTTTCGTTTATAGTTAACCTGGTGCTTCTGTCTCTCACAGTTCTTAAGAATTTTCCCTTTGTCTTAACTTTGGATAACCTGATGACAATGTGCCTAGGCGATGATCTTTTTCCAATGAATTTCACAGGTGTTCTTTGTGCTTCTGTATTTGAATGCATAGGCTAGGGAAGCTTTCTTTAATTATTCCTCCAAATATGTTTTCCAAGCTTTTAGAATTCTCTTCTTCCTCAGGAACACTGATTATTCTTAGGTTTGGTCATTTAACATAATCCCCAACTTCTTGGAGGCTTTGTTCATTTTATAAAATTATTTTTTATTTGTCTCTGTTGGATTGGGTTAATTCAAAGACCTTGTCTTCAAGCTCTGAATTTCTTTCTTCCATTTGTTCAGTTCTATTGCTGAGACTTTCCAGAACATTTTGCATTTCTATAGGTGTGTCCAATGTTACCTGAATTTTTGATTGATTGTTTTTTCTTTGAGTTATCTATTTCCTTGAATATTTCTCCCTTCACTTCTTGTATCATTGTTTTGGATTTCCTTGCATTTGGCTTTGCCTTTCTCTGGTACCTCCCTGGTTAATTTAATGACTAACCTCCTGATTTTTTTTTTGAAGTAAATCAGGGATTTCTTCTTGGTTTGGATCCATTGCTGGTGAACTAGTGTGATTTTGGGGTGGTGTTAAATAGTCTTGTTTTTTTTTTTGTATTACCAGAGTTGGTTTTCTGGTTCCTTCTCATTTTGGTAAGCTCTGTCAGAGGGAAGGTCTTGGGCTGAAGACTGTTGTTCAGATTCTTTTGTCCCATGAGGTGTTCCCTGATGTAGTATGCTCCCCGTTTTCCTATGGATGTGGCTTCCTGTTAGCCAAACTACAGTGATTGCTGTCTCTCTTCTGGGTGTAGCCATCCAGCAAGTCTGCCCCGCTCTGGGCTGGTAATGGGAGTTGTCTGCACAGAGTCCTATGATGTGAGCAGTCTGTGGGTCTCTCAGCTGTGGATACCAGCACCTATTGGGGTGGAGGTGGTTGGGGAGGATGGTTGTGCAGTGGACTCTGTGAGGGTTCTTAGCTTTGGTGGTTTAATGATCTATTTTTGTGCTGGTTGGCCTCCTGCCAGGAGGTGGCACTCTCCAGAGAGCATCAGCTGTGGTAGTATGAAGAGGATCCAGTGGTGGGCGAGGCCCTAGAACTCCCAAGATTATATGTCCTTTGTCTTCTGCTACTAGGGTGGGTAGGGAAGGACCCATCCGGTAGGGGCAGGGCTAGGTGTGTCTGAGCTCAGGCTCTCTTTGGGTGGATCTTGCTGCAGCTGAGTATTTGGGGTGTCTCCCAGGTCCTGCAAGTGCAATCCGCTTCCTTCATAGGGTCTGTGGGTCCTCTCAGGATTGCTGATTTGTTCTTGCAGTCCATCTGGAGCTAAAGTTCACAATGTGAGCCTTCCAATGCTGCTCTGTCGGTACAAGTCAGAGCTGCATCTAGTCCTCTTTCCCATCCATCTCATGTGAGAATCTGCTTTCCTCCACGTTTCTCTCCAGCCTCTTTCAGGCTTCCTACGCCACCATCCCACATCGCTCCTCAGCCCCTCTGCTTCCTGGTGGGAGCTGAGGATCCTCAGGCTCCATCCAGTACTTCTTTGCTTCAGCAATGGGTTCATGTCAGCAGCAGCTGTGGTCCCAAATTTTATTTGGATTTCATTAGTTTCCTTTAATGTCTTATTCCTGTTCCAGAATTTCATCCAGGATACCACATTACATTTAGTTGGCAAATCTCCTTAGATTACTTTGTACTGTGACAGTTTCTCAGACATTTTTATGCTCTTGACAGTATTGAGGAATACAAGTCAGGCATTTTATAGAACGTCCCTTAGTCTGGGTTTCTTTGATGTTTTCCTCATAGTGAAACTAGGGTTATGGGTTATGAGCTTATGGAGGGAAAATCTCAGAGATGAAGTGTCATTCTCATCATAGTATATCAAGGGTACATGCTACCAACATGATTTATCACTGAGGATGTTAACCTTGATGACCCTACCAATAGTGTTTGCCAGGTTGGAAATGGATTAATTTTCAACCAACTCTTTTTTAGCATTCAGAGAAGCAACAGGACAGAGGTTTGAGGTATGTGATCTGAAGTCAATACATGTAAGTTCTTATTTTGGCCTTACCAACTTCCTGTGGAACTTCACCCTTCCACGTCTCATCTGTATTCTGCGGGGTTTAGAGAATTATTAAAAGGAAAAAGGAAACATACTGAGTTCTTCTTTATTTCATAAATTTTATGTTCTCACTTTGTATGTTTATCCCACTTTTATCAGTCAGAGTCTCATCTGAAAGAAAGATGTGTAATTTGAGGAGAATATAATAAAGGAAGTATTGACAATGGTGAGGGCTGGGCATAGGGAAACTCAAGGTTTGAGGGCAGCCTGCTAGGTCTGGTATGAGCAGGGTGCCTGTACTGACAGGGTGAGAGGAAGATGTTCTGTGGGGACCCCAGAGACACACATACAGCAGGTAAAAAGCTCCCTGGACGGGGCTGTGAGAATCACCCAAAGAACACAGTCAGCCCTTGGCAATCCTGGAGGCAGGGAGCTGATGGGTTAAGTCCCCTGACCTCATGCTCCTTCCCCCCTCCTCCCTCTAATCTTCTGGATGAATCCAACCGGAAGCCAGAAGGCAAGGAGGGTCATGGAGATCAGACACCTGGGCCACAGGGAAGGGTGCAGAAGGTTAGAAAGTGTATCTGGAGAGACCTGTGCAAGATATCCAGCACACCTATATTTTGAATACTATGAGTTACAACTGAATCAATTTAGCTCAGCATATAGCATGTTCAACATTATTTAATACAACTTTTACTTGCATATTTGCAGAGTCAGAGGACTCAATGAATTTCCAGACAGCCCATGTAGATGTGGTATAGTTCAAATTATTGAAGTCTTCCAACTACGTTTTCTATTATTTAATCTCACACAATAGGTCTGATTTATCTTCCATGTCATAACTTGAAGTATGTACAGATAGCTCCAGCAAGCTCTCTGGAACAGCAGATGCTCTGTTCTCCAGCTAAAAACCCCAAGTTCTTTGAAAATCAGGTAGGATATTGAACCAGTACTTTAAAGATTCACCCATATCTCAGATCTGTAATTCATTGGAAGTGCAAACCACTTTTCCCAAAATATTTATAACCGTAAGTTTCACTGATGTTGCATTAAGAATTAACATAAAGAGAAAAAACATTAACATAAAGAGATTAACTGAAAGAAGATCAAAATCCTGAGGTTATGGGTCAAAAAACAGAGGATTAACTGCCTCTGTAAGGGCCATATATACAACAAATTGTCAATCAAAATGGCACCGGGAGGGGAAGGGGTAATCTGAGCCAGCTGGCAAGTGAGTCAAGAACTTCCAGTTGCATCAGATAGCCAACTGTCCTTTGCACAGAAATGATACCGTCTTGAATTTGATTTGAAGGAAAAGGCAAATAATACAAAAAATAAACTTTGAACATGTTGCTTTACATTTGACAGATCTTAAATATGTCTTATGTCATTTGCAAGATTGTGATGTAGACATTATTATGTCTATCACAAAGATGAAGAAAAAGAGGCTTGACTCACTAAGCACCTGGTCCAAAGTCACACTGTCCTAGCACAGGACCAGGCACATATTGGACACTCAGCAAACCAATCTGACGGAACGAAGCTTAATTAACTTAAGTGCTGAGCTAATCTTCTAGAAAGGGCTGCCTGACCAGTTTCTACTTCCTGGCACAATTCTTGGGCACAGAGAGAAGTCAGCCAGAGCTCTTTTTTTCATATTGTAGCCAGAGACTCATTTGGACACCTGAATGAAAGTAATTTTTATATTATCTAATGACTATAACTCACTTTCTATTACTTAATAAATGCGATGAATAAAACAGTCCTTGTGAAGCCAGACAGCATTTGCAAATGGGTTGCTGTGACTTGACAGATGGATTTGGAGCCCGAAGCAGGGACCAGAGTTGCTGAAAGCTGCAGGTGTCGGCAGAAACTGACTTCCGAGTCATTTCTCTTTCCTTGGACGGTGATAATCTGGGCTTTTTAAATGATTAGAAAATCTTAAAAGTGCTGCTTAATTGTTTTAGCTTGTATATAAGAATCAGCTAACTGTTGGAATACAGAAAGTTTTTTTTCTTCACTCTTCCTAGCTAGTTCTAGCTTCTCTCCTGACTTTGAGAACTATTTAGCACTCTGAAAATAAGGTCAAGAGGCCACCTGAGAATATCCTGTATACCTTAGTCAGGAACTGGGGAACTCAGGAGAAGCCACAGTATTGCTTTTTATTTATTTATTTATTTTTTTTTTTACAAGCTATGCATTGTTTAATTTGTTGAGTTTATGAGATATTTTAAGTATTCTAAAAAAAGATGGATTGGGGTCTTTAAATACTATGCCATGGTCAATATAACGGAAAATAACCTGGGTTTGGAGTTAAGAGTCTTCGGATTTTTAACATATCACTTATATCAGTTTTTTTTTTTTTTTTATCGGCCTGTTTTTAATTTTTAAAAATGTCTCCGTGTCCTTTATGAAAAAGTTACTTTGTTTCAGAATTCACACTTTAGCACAGTGGTTCTCAATTTGGGCTGCACATTAGAATCTCCTGGGAAGCTTCTAAAAGCTACAAATGCCCAAGTCAGTTAAAGCCTATGTGTGAGACCAAGGTATTTAAATATACAATACTCGCATGCATCTAAATTAAAAAGCTACTGCTTAGCCAATCAGAATGGAAGGTTCAGTTTTACAGGAACACAGAAGTTTTTTTTTGTTTTTGTTTTATTTTTTTTAGACAGAGTCTCGCTCTGTCGCCAGGCTGGAGTGTAGTGGCTGGATCTCGGCTCACTGCAAGCTCTGCCTTCTGGGTTCAAGCGATTATTCTGCCTCAGCCTCCCAAGTAGCTGGGACCACAGGCATGCACAACACCACCCAGCTAATTTTTGTATTTTTAGTAGAGACAGGTTTTCACCATGTTGGCCAGGATGGTCTCAATCTCCTGAACTCGTGATCTGCCCACTTTGGGCTCCCAAAGTGCTGGGATTACAGGCGTGAGCCACCGCGCCCGGCCAGGACATGGAAGTTTTCAACGTTTACTCTAAGCCTCCCATAGGTGGGAAAGTTGAATCTCAGAGAGATTCATAAGCTTGCCTAGAACCATACAGCTTGAAGCAGAATTCAGGTCTCCTGAAATCTAGGTCATAATATTTCCTGTGGTAGTATAGCATTCGTCTCAGTTGCTCATAAGCTGCCCAGAGAAGACAACAGAGTTTGGGACAACATGGCTTAATAAAATAATCTAGAGGGAGGCTAGCAGTGAAGTTAGCCTCTATAATGGCCTGCACTCTGATTACCAACACCAAAACCTTGTATTTGACATAAACCAAGAGCCATGTAATCACACATCCACCAGTGAGGTCAAGCAGACAACTGACCTGCATAGGATAGCACAGAGAAATAGGAACCAGGATCAAATGGAGAGTCGTGTCCACCCAAAATCTTTAAACTTCCAAATTGTAACAAATTTCAGAGTAAACAAATCAAATTGATGAACTGGATTCCCTTATAGGCTGCTAGTTTGCAACCTTTGACTTCAATGTCAACTGATATATTACAAACTTCAGTCCTAGATTTAGGAGGAACTTCACAGTATGATGTGACCCGGCTTTTTGCCTTTAGTCTGGTTTTGTATCGTCTCCATTCTAGATCTAAGGAAACCAGAGGCTGAAGATGTGGAGTAAAGATGCAATGTCTCATGACAAGTGGGTAAGAACTAGAAGATAAGTCTTTGAATTCCTTGCTTCATGGCTCTTCTGGGTGTTGGAAGAGTATGAAACCTTAAGTTGGAAAGAAAGAGATTCAAAATAATAGTGACACCACTTCCTAGCTGGGAGACTGGGGCCAAGTTACATTTGCCTTAGCAAGCCTTGGCTTTTTCCACTATGAAATTTAAAATAATAAAAGTAGTGACTTCATAATGTTGTAGGGGGATTAAATAAAACAACACATGTTAAATGTTTAGCCCAGAGCCAAGTACAGCGTGAGGATTTCTGAACCGATGCTTTGTCATTGCTGTTTTGTTGTGCCTTGTTGCTTCCTATTTCAAAGTAATGCATTCTTAGAGTTCCTGATTTTTTAAGGACCAGCTAATTTCAAATTGGCTCTCTCTCCCCCAGCAAGCCTAGTGTCTCTGCCACCAGAGTGCAAACACACTTGAGTTCACCATATTGAGAGCTCCACCTGCAGTATGTTCTAATTGGCAGTGTGGTGTTTGGAACTAGGGCGTCACAGCTTTAGAACTGACTGGTATGTACCTGAGGTCAGGGACCTGGTGCACTGCCACTCCAAGATGTGACAACCCCTTTTTGTAATGTATTCTTGAGAAAAGATGTAGTTATATGAAGAAAGTAAAGGGAATCAGAAGCTTGAAAATCTTCAGGCCTCCTGGACCCTGGAAATGACTTACTTTTCCCATGGCCTGAGTAAGAGGAGTTTGGTCTGGAAGTTGGCTTGTGTTTGTTCCATCTCTGTCTCCTGTGTCTTGCCCCAGCCTGGTCCCATCTGTCATCATCTAGCAGACCTAAGGAGAGACATGTGAGTGTGAAGCGATGGGGGCGGACACATTTTGCAAGCCTCCAGGAAGCCCCAAACTGTGTTACTAGAGTTCACTCTTGGTGATTCTATGCGGGATGAGGCTTCCAAGGGTTATGGGATGTGGACTTGAAAGGAAACTAGTTTCCCATTCAGTGCATCCAGCCTCAGGGGAGGGAAGAATAAACCGGCATCTTCTGATGTGGGTTGCTGTGTTGCACAGCCTCTTCCCTGTCCTTGGTGCGGTCCGTGTTGATAACCACAAGGTGGCATTGCAGATTAAAGTGAAATACCACAAACTTGCTTCCCTGTTCCCAGGTGAGGCTCTGGTATTCATTCCACACCTGGGAGTTAAGAGGATATTTATCACAATCTGTTCATTTTACAGATGATGATATTGAGGCCAGAATCAAGGCATAATCTGCCTAAGCGAGTTGTGGTATAGAACATAAATCACCCAAGTACTAATCAGAAAGGGAAATGCATTACCCATTATTAAGTACCCAGGTAATGGAAGTTGCCTCTCAATGTAACAAAGCGTGAAATATGTCAATGTGTATTTTAAATGATTATTAGTATAAGAAATTCAAATGTATCCACCATGAGGGCAGGGATTGTGCCTATTTTGCTTGCCACGTAGAAGATCCTGGAGGTTTTTTGTCTGTTTGTTTTCTTTTTGGAGTATTGGTTTATGTTTTCTAACTTGTATAGATTTAGATTTTTCAGCTCTAAATTAGAAGTTATTGGGGGCACACATTACTTTCGCCTTTATCTCTCACTCGCTCAATTAACAAATGGTTATTAAGAAGCCAACAAATGTAGGGGCTGGGTTGTGCCCCTACTAGGAACCTGGCCCTGTTTTTGGTACTCAGGGGATGACAGGGACACTGAGGACCCTGCCCTGCTGTTATATGTCCACTGTGAACTCACACATTGACTTTTCAAGATGATGGAGATGGAGCAGGGATGTTTGGGCTGCCTTAACCCTTACCTTAACTCTCACTCTCTGGCTCCTCCACAGAAATCAGGGTCCAGCTTAGTTTCCGACTCTAGGAGAAGTCAAGTGGTCTCTGAAGTTCATTGTAGCATCCAGACCCCTGGATGAGCTTCCTGACGTTGCTCTGCTGCAATACTAATACACAAGGGTTCCTTCTCATTCCAGGTTTGTCACTCTCTGAGGTGCCTTAAAAAAAGTTACTTTTCTTGGGACCTCAGTTTCCCTGTGTTTCTCAAAGCCAAATATCCTAATTTTCTAGATCATCTAATACCCTCCTGTCATGAAGTTTGTAAGCAATTGAATCGCCTCTCCTACTGCTTCTGCTTCTGTTCAGATTCCTTTATAGCAAAACATTGGCTGTGCAATGAGGAGTCCCTAATGACTGAATGTGGAATGTTTATTATTTGGGAAGCTCTGAGGTTGGGACTTCAGGGAAAACGAAATGCCATCATGCTGTTTTAGAAAAATGCTCTCCCATCAGAGGAAGAGTCAATGATTCTCAGTAGGAAAAGTTAAAAAAAAAAATCAAGTGCCCAGATGAAGCTTAGTTTTGTTTTATATTTTAATGCTCAAATAAGCCAAGTGACCTCACTTGGGACACTGAATTTCTTAGAGTAATATTCAAGAGTAGATAGATTTTCTGGTTCCAAATTTGAAAATTCCCACGGGTAAAAATCTCCACAGCAAGTAAAACCACCAATGTTGGGGAGGGGAATAACATTAAATCATTACAGGTATGGGTATTTTTTAAAGTGATACATACTAATCATACATATTTACGGAGTGCTTGTGATACATTCACACAATGTGTAATCACTGAAGCAGAGTATTTAGGATATCCATCACCTCTACCATTTATTATTCATTTGTTCTGAGAACATTTTAAATCTTCTTTTCTACCTATTTGAAATATATAATATATTGTTGTTAACTGTAGTCACCCAACTGTGCTATCAAGTCCTGGAACGTATTTCTTCTGTCTACCTGTATGTCTGTACCCATTGACCAACATTTCTTCATCTTACTCTACTCTTCCCAGTCTCCGGTAGCTATCATTCTACTATCTACCTCCATGAGATCAATTTCTTTGGTTCCCACATGTGAGTAAGAACATGCCATATTTGTCTTTCTCTGCTTGGCTTATTTCACGTAACATAATGTCCTCCAGTTTCATCCATGTTGCTGCAAATGACATGATTTCATTCTTTTTATGGCTGAGTCGTATTTCATTCTGTGTATATAACAGATTTTCTTTATTCATTCGTCTGTTTATATACACTTAGGTTGTTTCCGTATCTTTGCTACTGTGAATGGTGCTGCACTGAAAATGGGAGTACAGGTGCCAATTCGATATACTGGTTTTCTTTACTTTGTATAAATACCCAGTAGTAAGATTGCTGGGTCATATAGTCGTTCTATTTTTAATTTTTTGAGGAACCTCTGTATGTTTTTTTTATAATGGCTGTACTAATTTACATTTCCGTCCATAATGTATAAGAGTCCCCCTTTCTCTGCATCCACACTAGCATTTTATTTTGTCTTTTTTATAATAGCCATTCTAACTGGGGTGAGATGATAACTCATTGTGGTTTTGATTGCATTTCTCTGATGATCAGTGATGTTGAACATTTTTTATGTACTTGTTGGCTATTTGTGTGTCCTCTTTTGGTTAGTCTTAGCAAAATCCTTCCTTCGTGTAACTGAGCTCGGGATTTAGTCTCCCAAGGCACAAGGAGATTTAACTGACAGTTCTCATGCTGTCCTGCCACCCTCACTTCAGCTCTGAGTGTTCCAGTATTCTAGCTTAGAGCTGTTTTTGTTCTTTCACTAGTTTCTCATATAACATTGTTTCTAGGCCCCTTTCCATCTGCTCCAGTTGTCCAATGTCCTTTTTGAACAGTGGTGGCCAGAACTGCAAAATTCCCATGTAATTCCCCCATGCAATTTATTTGTGTCCATCTCTGTGCTAAGCAAAAACAATAAGGAGATGTAGAAGACATGGCCTGTGTTTTTGAAGAGCTCTTCTACAAAACAAAGCTATCAAGTGGCAGGTAAACACAGAAACAGAAACAAAAGGCAAAAGTTTTAAGGTGGTTTTCCATGGATGGGACAGAAATTAGCACAGAGAGCAGACAAAAGGTTCTTAGTACTCATTTGTATTGTCAAGTTTCTGGGTGTTCTTATTTTATTCCTAATACAGTATGCCATTAAAATGCATGTCTACATTTATTGCCAATGAATGTTACCCACATGAATATTAAAGGGAAATAAATTCTCAGTGGGGAGCAAGGCTGGTTATATTCTTTCTTTTGTTTCCCTCCTTTCTTATTTTAAGTCAGGGATAGCCAAGTGCTCAGTGTAGACATTTTGTTTCATTAATCCCTTTCTTTTTTGAATATTGACACAGCTGAGACTCAGAGAGAGAATGGTGTTTGCACCCAACGCAGAATGGACCAAAGTGCTAGATTTCCTTTGCAAAGAAACTCATCTTTGCAGTAAATGTGTGTTTCTTTTTTTTTTTTTTTTTTTTTGGCTGATGGCACTTGGCACTTGTGAGATCATCATCAGGCTCTGGGTGTGAATGCAGCTTCATGGCCTCAACCTTTGCATCTTTGCTGACTGAGCACTGTTCTTGCCTGTTCAAGGCATAGGTGGAGGGAGGAATAATTCCCCAGCTATTTTGGAGACCCCTTTGCTTTCTCTGTAATTAGTGTAGAACCCACATCTTGGCCACACATTTGTAGACCATGTTACTGGTTACAGAGCAAAGTCATGTCCATCATTTTACTTCCTCCTCATCATAGCCCTGTGAGAATACCACCATTTATATCTAAGGAGACTGAAGCTTTCAGATTGCAAGAGATAGGCCCTATCCCATGCAGGAAAGACCAGGCAAAGGGGCAGAGGCTGAATTTGATCTCAGGGCTTTTGACCTCAAAGCTCTTGGTAAATTTTTACACTTTATGGCTGCCTCCAAAACATTCACCTTTGTGTATAATGTGTAACCATCTGCAAAGCCCTTGACACGTAATTCTAGTTCAGTTATGCCTCACAACAGCCATATGGGTTGATGTGCCTATTTTACAACCAAAGTGCATTAGCTTTCCTTGAATTTCTTCACTTTGTGTTTGGGAGAAAAAGGACAATTATATAAAGTTGAAGAATAGAATTGTGTGTGTGTGTGTGTGCGTGCGCGCATGTGTGTATGCATATATGTATGTATGTGTGTTTAATCAGCACAAATCTCCTTCCTGTGTTCTAGAAAATCTAGTGGGGCAAAATTAGAAGCAATTAAATTTCCTCTGCTTCTCTTCAGTCCAGGACACTGAAAATATTCCTTTACAAAAAATGTACCCCAAACCATATAAGATACAAAATGTTTAAACAAAATTCACATTATTTTCAATATAATCCTCTCCCATGGGTAAAAATGGGAATTATGTGTTTTTTAAAGATGCTAAATATGTTAATCAAAGTTTGATTCTCTCAGTTAACAATAACTTATGCTTCCTGGCAATTTACAATTGACCAAAAGATTTTGAATATCATGTATTTAATTCT
This sequence comes from Macaca thibetana thibetana, assembly GCF_024542745.1. Taxonomy (NCBI): domain Eukaryota; kingdom Metazoa; phylum Chordata; class Mammalia; order Primates; family Cercopithecidae; genus Macaca; species Macaca thibetana. Next base: position 23,928,824 of record NC_065592.1, on the reverse strand, counting down.
TCCAGGAATCACACAAGGTAGACATTATCATTTCCACTTTACAGATGCAGAAACCAAGGCATAGAGATGATGATAAATTTCCCAACCACTGAGTGACAGAGCTCAGTCATGCAGAACTCAGGTTTGCATGACTCAAATTATGTACAAGTTCTTGGAATTTTCCATAAGGGACAACTGCATCTTTTGCCCGTCAACAACTAGAAACGACTCAACGACTCTTTCTGTGAGCAAATGTCAAGGTCTTAACCACTTTAGTTCAAGTAAGTTCCTTTTTTCTTTTTTAAAAATCAGGTTGCTGGAGATGGTACACAAAATAAGAGAAAGAAGGCCTAATTCATTCTGTCAGCTCAACTTGTAGTCACTTGACATGTGAAAATTACAGATGACAGCTTCTCTATCTGTGACTTTGACACACTAAATCATAAATGTGCCTCTCACGTCTTTGCTGAAACAGCAGGAACAATAAGTGTCCAATTGCAACACTGGTAAGCAGTCAGGACCAAAATTATTAGAGGTGTCAGTGTAAGTAATATTCATTCCACCCAGTACAAACCAGTTTTCAGATTTGGCAGTGAACTTCTGAGAGCCTGGACTTGGGTTGCACCAGACCCTGGAGTTAGAGTGGACTCTGAGGAAAAATATAAAAATCGTCAAAGCATTTCATCCTATAGTTTGATAAGTTCAATAACATTATGTAATTAGAAGATATCTTATTCACCTTCTAATTCATTCTTTCTATGTCGCAGATAAAATTACAGAGGCCCAGGGAGGGAAATGATCTGCCTAATATCCCACAATAGGCCAATTGTGAAGCTGGACATTTGGCTCCTATAGAGACCTTTTTTCTTCCATTACACAGTAGAGATTCACTGCACTCCTATCCCATATCTGGTTCCTGAGTAATGACACCAAAGAAAAAACAAACACATGAACCTGCCCTTCAGGCTGATGAGAAAAACCGATCAGTTAATAGAATAATGATGCATGTAACAATGACTACAATAATTTAAAATAATAACACCAGCCAACATATATTGAGTGGAATCTATTATTCTTATAGAGATCCCAAGAGGTAGATGTGTAATTATCTTGAAGAGGTAAAAGGAAATAGGATACTGGAGGTTAAGTATCAACCAAAGTTATGGTCTTCAAGTAATGGAGCTGGGACTGTGTGTACAACTGGTGGTTTGGGTAATCAGAGAAGGGGAAACGCCCATAGCATCCTAGGAGGAAGGAAAAAGTGATGCCTGCACTGAGTTTTCAAGGAAAAATAGAAATTAGACAGGTAAAGAAGGAAAAAGAATGTTAGAGACTGAGGAAGAACATATACAAAGTTAGAAACGCTTGTGTCACATCAAACAACTGGAGGAAATTTACTTTTTTGGAATATCGGATTTGTGTGGGAGAACAATGACGGCTGAGGATTGGTCGGCAAATTTGGGAATCTCAGATTATGAAGCGTCTTGGTCAACACTTCTAAAGAGCTTAAATTTTATTTTAATGCAATTTATTAAGGGCAATGGGGTGTTTTAAACAAATGAGACAGCATGACCAGATTTTCATCTTAGATTGATATTTTTAATCAACAAGCAGAGGTAGAGTGGTCTGAAGAGCTTAGGAAAGAGTCAGGTAACCCACTGCAGAAGAATTTACATCGACAAAGATGTGCTGATGAGTACGCTCCATGGATAGGAATTAAGAGTCAAACCATAACTGTGGTACACCTGGCGTAATGTGTCTGCATGCGTTCACATTCATTTCATGTATACATATACATATTGCATATATTATGATGTCATAATGCATATAATATAGAAATAGATAATTTACATATATATGTACAGGCATAGAGTATAGATCAATTACAATTCTTCCAGTAACGCATAGTCACTCTTCTTACAACAAAAATGAAAAAGGATACTTTCTAAACACTTTAGTCAAACTTACAAAGCTTTTTGTGTCTGTTCCTGTTCACCAATCTGGCCTCATTCTTCACCAATGTACCCCCAGTCTACCCTCTAGGCACACTGTGCTTCGTTTTTTACCCTTTCTAAGAAGCTATGCTCTCTTTTATTTCTCCTCCCCTGATTATTTCCCACTTGACATTCAGCTCTCAATGTAGATGTCACTTTCTCTAGGAGGTAAGTCTGCCCTAACTCTCCATATTAACTTAGGGGGCCCTGCTATATGATTTCAAAGTACACTCTGCATTTATCCATCATAGCACCTATTGTACTCTACGAAAAAGCCTGTTCTCAGCATTGTCCATGTCTTATTTTTAGCTCCATGATTATTGCTCTCTTGTGTCTTCTTTACATCTTAATTCTTATTGCCTATGCCTAAACAGAGGGTAAGAAATGAGATTTATATGGCCAATAGTAGGCAACCAGTAAATATTTGTTTATATTTATTTTAAATAAAGAAGCAAACTAATGAATAAGTAAATAAGGAAATGAATGGAGTACAGATATACCAGCCAATAAAACTAAAATATTAGAGTCCTCACAGACTCCGTTACATCTCACTATTTGGTGGTATTTGAAGTAATTCTGAAATTTCTACCTTCTTCCCTATGATGCTGACCTGTCACTGGGTTTCTAAGGATCCATTCTATGGCAAGAAAATTCTCACTCGAAAATTTTTAGGAAGTGCTTGAAAGAGATGAACCTGCCTTTAGTCACCTGGAAATACTGGGTTGAGCTTTACACACTGAGCTATGACATGCACAGGCTAGAGGAGGCTTTTAAAAGTTTATTTTTTACTTTACTAGCACTTTTGTTGGTTTTAATAGGCCTCATTCAATCACTTTCAAAGAGTAGAATCATTGCTACTGCATCAGTCACACAAGTGATGACCAGGTAGCAATTATAATTTCAATACTTGATATTTTGGCAATTTTCAAAAGTTAAAATGTCTCCAGAGTGTCTAACCAATGTTTTAAGTTATTCTATTGTATTACATTATATTCTATTCTATCCTAGACTCCCTGGTTCTATTCTATCCTATTCTCTTCTAGTTTATCCATTTCCAATCTATTCTATTCTTTTTCATTTACATTTTCCATGCCATGACTCACACTAGGTATTAGCAAAAGTTGTGGTGTTAGCAAAAAATAAATAATCCTTGAACTCAATACTTCAGTAAAAATATTAATTTACAAAAATACTTCAAATATATGTTGATAAGTGCTCTATTCAACCTTGTGCAAAGTTCAGCTCTACACAGAAGAATCCATTTATTTTTATAACATCAAAATTATTTTCTTGGAGAAGATAATAAAAGAAACATTGTTTATAAGAGTGAGTAGGAGTTTGTGGAAAAAAAGGACTACAGAAGGTCATATTCTAGTCAGTGAAAACAGAATATTGAAAGCGATAGGTGAAACACAACGATAAGCTCAAAAATCTATAACTAATGACATTTTGCTAGTATACAAAGTGCAAGGTGCTTCTTCCTTCAGAAAGATTTGGCAGCCATCTCTGGCTTCTTCCAAATTCATCAGTCAACCACATTAAAAATAATAATAGTATAATACCATATACAATGGCATGTACTTAGGTGACTTAACAAATTCAAATTCAAAGTGAAAGTGATGTCTTAGTACTTCAAATTTCCATACATTTGGGTCTTACGTTTTTAATTTTAATCTAAATCCCTTAAGTACAGTGACTGCATCTTTAGTCATCTTCATAGCCATCAGATCAATATACACACTGATGTCAAACTGTGTGTAGGATTTTTTTTTTTTTTTTTTTTTTTTTTGCTATATAAAAATCTACATGCACAATGAGATACCATCTCACACCAGTTAGAATGGCGATCATTAAAAGGTCAGGAAGCAACAGGTGCTAGAGAGAATGTGGAGAAATAGGAACACTTTTACACTGTTGGTGGGATTGTAAACTAGTTCAACCATTGTGGAAGACAGTGTTGTGATTCCTCAAGGATCTAGAACTAGAAATACCATTTGACCCAGCCATCCCATTACTGGGTATATACCCAAAGGATTATAAATCATGCTGCTATAAAGACACATGCACATGTATGCTTATTGTGGCACTATTCACAATAGCAAAGACTTGGAACAACCCAAATGTCTATCAATGATAGACTGGATTAAGAAAATGTGGCACCAAACTGCTGGTACGAGCTTGAGAGGAAAGAGTTATATGGAAATGTGGAGATCTCCATACAGAAATTTGGATTTCCCTTTGAGTATTTGACTGAATACTTAGTTGAACCTACTATATAGCCTGCAAGTCTAGGCAAGAAATAAAATAAAGCAGTAAGAAGACAACTACTAGGGATATATTAGCTAAGCATCTATGAGCTGTGAGATTCTTAAGTTTGTACAAAGCAAGCCAGAATGGAGAGATATTATACATCTTAGATGAAATTCTAAACAACTTTCACCTTAGAAATAAGACTAATCAATTCACAGAGTATAGGTTAATCTACATGATCCTAAGAAAACTTACCAAAAAGCCCCAGAAGAAGAAAAAGACTTACATAAAATCCTCAGAAGAAATTAACTGCCTGGCAAAACAAACATCAACTATTTAAGTAAAGGCAAAATCCAGGCACTTAGTAATGAAGTATCCACATGTTCACGTACATAAATCAAGATTACTAGACTTGGAAAGAAGCAGAAAGTTTGACTGACAATCAGTAGAAAGATTACTCAACAAAAATGCCCACAAATAACACAACTAATGGAATTACCATACAAGGACTTTAAATCAGTTACTATAAATATATTCAAGAACTTAAAGGAAAATGTGAACATAACTAGAAAACAGGGATCTCAATGTAGAAGTAAAAATTATGTTTAAAAAACAAAATAAATTATAGATTAATAAACCCAATATCTGAAATAAAGGATATTAACTGAATGTATTTAACAGCAGACTAGATGCTGCAGAAAACATAAGCAGCCTTGAACGCATAGCCATGGAAGTTATATCGATAAACATTCTAATTAAAAAGCAGGGATTAAAATGACTTTAAATTATGAATATACCTTCAATGATCTGAGGGATAATAGCAAGCAGTCTAATATATGTTTAATTAGAGTTTTAGAAAGAGGGAAGAAAGAGATCAAGAAGAGAATATATTTCTTTAAGTACTGGCTAAAAATTCCCCAGTTTAATAAAAATTGAATAAACCATGTATTTAAGAAGCTCAATGGAACTAAGAAAGACTAACACAAAGAAAACTACATTTAGGCACATCGTGATCACACTGATGAAAACTCAAGACAAAGAGGAAATCTTAAAAGCAGTCCTCAGGAATAGTGACAACAATTATCAGTAACTTTTCATTAGAAACAGGCCAAGAGCATCAGAGAAATGCAAATCAAAACCACAATGAGATACCATCTCACACCAGTTAGAATGGCGATCATTAAAAGGTCAGGAAGCAACAGGTGCTGGAGAGAATGTGGAGAAATAGGAACACTTTTACACTGTTGGTGGGATTGTAAACTAGTTCAACCATTATGGAAAACAGTATGGCAATTCCTCAAGGATCTAGAACTAGATGTACCATATGACCCAGCCATCCCATTACTGGGTATATACCCAAAGGATTATAAATCATGCTGCTATAAAGACACATGCACACGTATGTTTATTGCGGCACTATTCACAATAGCAAAGACTTGGAATCAACCCAGATGTCCATCAGTGACAGACTGGATTAAGAAAATGTGGCACATATACACCATGGAATACTATGCAGCCATAAAAAAGGATGAATTTGTGTCCTTTGTAGGGACATGGATGCAGCTGGAAACCATCATTCTTAGCAAACTATCACAAGAACAGAAAACCAAACACCGCATGTTCTCACTCATAGGTGGGAACTGAACAATGAGATCACTTGGACTCGGGAAGGGGAACATCACACACTGGGGCCTATCATGGGGAGGGGGGAGGGGGGAGGGATTGCATTGGGATTTATACCTGATGTAAATGACGAGTTGATGGGTGCTGACGAGTTGATGGGTGCAGCACACCAACATGGCACAAGTATACATATGTAACAAACCTGCACGTTATGCACATGTACCCTAGAACTTGAAGTATAATAATAATAATAAATAAATAAATAATAAAAAAAGTAGAAAGAGAAGAAATGTATATGTTGGGGAAACACCTTGGATAATATTCTAAAAATTCATTTATAATGTTTGACTGCAATAAAACGCCTAAAAGCGTTGTGGGGAAGCAAATAAACTTTACCAAGGAAAAAAAAAAAAAAAAAAGAAACAGGCCAAGAGTATCCGGAAAATAAAAGAACAACATCTTCAAAGTTCTAAAGTAACATGGAAGTCAGCATCTAACAATAAAATATTTTAAATTAAAAATATTCCTTATGAATGAAAAAGACAGTCAAACACTAAAACAATTTGTCAGCAGCAAACATGTTAAAATAATATATAAGAAATATTAAAGGACTTTTTCAGGCTAAAGGAAAGCGATGCTAGGTGGGAAACAATCTATACAAATGAACCACACTAGAAATGAAACTTTGAAATATGTGTTTTCTCATTCCATAATACCTGTAAATATAATTGGATGTTCAGTGCAAAAAGCAATAACTATCTATGGTTGGATTTATAACATATGAAGAAGTAAAAAGTATGTAAACCAATTACTACAGGCAATGTGTTTTAAGTTAAAAGACACATACAGGCTACAAGTATAAGAATAAAAAATATTTATAAAGTGGTCATTGATTATAAGAAAACTGGCATGCTAGGAGTGCTGGGTTAATATCAGTCAAAATAAACATAAAAATGAATATTTCCAGAGAAAAATAGAGACATTTCTTAATAATAAAGATGGTAAAGTCAATTCACTGGGAAGACTGAATAATCCTAAATGTGCACGAACATAATAAGAGTTTCAAAATGAAGAAGAACTAATAGAAATAAATGGAGAAATATACATATTTGTTGAAAATTTTAACATTCTGCTTTTAATAATTAATATAATGCATAGAAAATCAGTGAGAATGTAGATGAAACAAACAACTCTCATATGAACTTGTTTTAATTGGAATTTATGGAAGACTCCACACAGCGGGAAACACATTATTTTCATGTATACATGGACCGTTCACCAAAATAAACCATTTACTGGGCTATAATAAAAGGATCAATACATTTATTGGGGAAAAATAAAAGCAAAGGTAGCATTGAGATCTGATTTCATTTTTTTACATAAATTGATTATAGCTGCATTGTCATTAAAATATCCAAATTAATATTATTACAGTTCAAGTTTGTTGTTCTATTAACTCTTTGTGCAACTTGGCACGTTTTTTTTGTATCCCTGAACCTCAGTTTTCTCAAGCATCAATGTTTAGTTTTAACTAGACAATGTCTCCTTAAATTAATTTCTACTATTATTTGGGAAAAGAGCACCCATCATGATGTTTTGTATATAGAAGAGCACCTCAACAAATATTTGTAAAAAATGTTAAATAAATTAATAAAAGAGAGACTTTGACAGTACTTTGCTGCATTTCATCCTTTACATTTCTATCTTTAAAATATGCCTTCTTTCCAAAGTGCAGTAGACTAAGTCCCATAGGATAAGAAATTGGAATTTCTTATCCTTACTTAAATACTTGCCCTTTCCTAATTTATTGTAGATATGGAAATAGAGCATAATTTTCAGTCATCCATTTATTGAAGTAATAGTGTGATATCATTAGGTAAATTACAGTATTTATTTGCTGGAGTAGTACATAAAAACATGTTGGCTTTTCTGTTATACAAAATGTTATTAAGGCCTGTGAAATATAAAATGGCAATAATGGAATTAATGCAAAAAAATCAAATTATTACTATCTTTGGGCCCTATCTGCATATAATATCTTGCAAAGTCCATTTTGCTGTTGAAAGTGTGAATTCTGGATTGGGTGTGGTGGCTCATGCCCATAATCCCAGCACTTTGGGAGGCCAAGGTGGGAGGTCACCTGAGGTCAGGAGTTTGAGACCAGCCTGGCCAACATGGTGAAACCCCATCTCTACTAAAAATACAAAAATTAGCCTGGCATAATGGCAGGCACCTGTAATTCCACCTACTTGGGAGGCTGAGACAGGAGAATCTCTTGAATTCAGGAGACAGAGGTTGCAGAGAGCCGAGATCATGCAGTTGTACTCCTGCCTGGGCAACAAGTGTGAAACTCCATGAAAGAAAAAAAGAAGGAAGGAAGGAAGGAAGGAAGGAAGGAAGGAAGGAAGGAAGGAAGGAAGGAAGGAAGGAAGGAAGGAAGGAAGAAGAAAGAAAGAAAGAAAGAAAGAAAGAAAGAAAGAAAGAAAGAAAGAAAGAAAGAAAGAAAGAAAGAAAGAAAGAAAGAAAGAAAGAAAGAAAGAAAGAAAGAAAGAAAGAAGAAGAAAGAAAGAAAGAAAGAAAGAAAGAAAGAAAGAGAAAGAAAGAAAGAAAGAAAGAAAGAGAGAGAAAGGGAGGGAGGGAGGGAGGGAGGGAAAAGAAGGGAAAGGAAGGGAAGGGAGAAAGGGAAGGGAGGAAGGGAAGGAAGGAAGGAAAGAAAAGGAAGGAAAGGAAGGGAAGGAAAGGAAGGAAAGGAAGGGAAAGCGAAAGAGAGAAAGAAAGAGAAGGAAGGGAAGGAAAGAAGGAAGGAAAGGAAAGGAAGGAAAGGGAAAAGAGAAAGAAAGAAAGAAAGAGAGAAAGAATAAGAAGAAAGAAAGAAAGAAAGAAACAAAGAGAAAGAGAAAGAAAGAGGAAGAAAGAAAATATGAATTCCACAGGATTGCTACCTAAAGCGTAAATAACAGTGTGTCAATTGTTTTAAGAATGAAAGAGGCCGGGCGCGGTGGCTCAAGCCTGTAATCCCAGCACTTTGAGAGGCCGAGACGGGCGGATCACAAGGTCAAGAGTTCGAGACCATCCTGGCTAACATGTTGAAACCTCATCTCTACTAAAAAATACCAAAAACTAGCCCGGCAAGGTGGCGGGCGCCTGTAGTCCCAGCTACTCGGGAGGCTGAGGCAGGAGAATGGCGTGAACCCGGGAGGCAGAGCTTGTAGTGAGCTGAGATCCGGCATCTGCACTCGAGCCTGGGCGACAGAGCGAGACTCCGTCTCAAAAAAAAAAAATGAAAGAAAGTATGCTATGATTTTGCAACTATTTTTGACTTAATTTTAGGATTAGAAATATTTAATTCAATATTCTTCAAAGTGTATTTTGTAAATCATAGCCACACAGGCTATCAATGTTATGAAGAGAGTAGAGAAGGAATGAATCCCAGACTCAAATAAGTTTTGAAAATATTGACCTAAATAAATTCACTGACTTAATAGATCTTTTAATATATTAATGTATGTTATAAATCTCTAAAAGGTGGAAGGGAGATCATTGTATAAAGGGATCCCAGAACTTTTCACCACGTGTATTAGAGTCCTGTGGCTGTAGTAACAAAGTAACACAAACTTGGTAGTTTAAAACAGCAGAAATGTATTCTTTTATAGTTCTAATGGTTGGAAGTCCAAAGCTAGCATATCAGAAGAGCCACAGTTTTAGCAAAATAGCCTCAAAAAAAGTTTTCTGCTAATCAATAAGTGTGCTTTAAAAAATGCTAAGCATTCACTAAAACACTTCAAAAAATATACAATGAATAAAATGTATCTTTTCTTTCGCTAATTTAGCACATTTAGTAATTTGGCAAATGTTTTTAAGAATGTCATATTTTTAAAGAACTGATATAAAAGTTGATGTATAAGATATGGTCCTTGCCTTTATGAAGCTTAGATATGCTTAGGAAAATAGATGTAAACATAAAAAGTCATCTTCAGAATAATAAGATAGTCTGTTAGAAATATAAAGCAAGAAAACAAAATATAAAAAAAACATGGTGATAACATGTTAGCAAAATAAAAAACTAAAATTAAGTTCTTATGGTGAATAAATGAAAGCATGGATTCAATGAAGAGTTAAAGAATCAAGTGGAAATATCAGACTAATGAATGTACATGGAAGATATTGGAAAGAAATATATTGATTAATATTCTTTTAACTTAAGGAATGTAAAGGAGTAAAAGAGAGTTGCCAATTTTTATATAATAGGAATACTGGAAAGAAGTTAGTGGGGGATGCATAAAAAGCATGCTTGAAGAAATAACAATTGAGACTGTCCTAAAATAAAACAGAAGCAAAATTACAGATAAAAAGGTCTCAGAGTGCTAAATCATGTGAAAAAGAAATCAAAACAAACAAGAAACAAGGAAATAAAAGAAAACTGTACAGTAAAATTAAAGACTTCAGTAAAGGAGAAAATTTTATCCAATTCCAGGGGAAATAAAGACCTGATCTATAGAGGAAGAGGAAACCAGGTAGAAACCAACATTGTGTATGAAGCACTAGATGCAAGAGGATAGTGGAGAAATATTTCCAAAGTGCTAAAAAAAAGTACATGTATATCAACTCTAAATGAAAAAGCCAAATAATCAGTCTTAGGCATAAAAAGTCCCAAAAGTTTTAATACAAAAATACCATTTTTGCAAACATTTTTATAAAAAAATATTACAAGTAGACTATTAAATTCAGGAGAATTATAGAAGATCTTGCTAACAAAGTTAATTAATTACCTTAATAAAAGTTATTGTCTTAATGATCTCTCACAAAATAAAAAAAAAAAAAGTGAGAAAAGAGAAAAATGTATAGGAATTAAGATTAAAACTCAATATGATACTATGAGAGGATGAAGGAGAAGAGGCCAAGTAAGAAGAAAATGGGCTAAAATGTTGTTCTTGATCATGGAAGACATGCACATTGAAAGTCTTAAAAATTGATAAGAAAATGGCGAAACAATATAAAATTTTTAATAAATGTTCTCTATCAGAAATAATTCAATATAATTTTTCTAAACTGTACAATAAAATTTACTCCATTAATTGGAGGCAGGAAGGAAGATGAAAAGGGAAATAACCATGGCAAACAGAACTGCAAAATAAAGTTACAGAAATAAGTAAAAATATAATCATGATACATGAAATGTTCATGGTTTAAATTTACTGTTCAAGACTCAGAGATTCTTAAACTGTACTTTTTAATGCCAAAATCCACTAATTTGTTATCTTTAAAAAAAAAATTTAAAAACAAAGGATATGGTGCATACAAAAAAATAGAAACATATATATGAGGATAATATGGACTACAGATGTCTGAGATAGCAATTTTTATAACATATCAATATAATTTTAAGTAAAGTCAGAAAAATAGTAAAATAACATAGGTAATGGAACAATAGATCAAAAAAGAAACAATATTCATAAACATACATGCACCTAAGGAAATAGACACAGAATTAATAAAACAACAGTATAAGAATATCAGAGAGAAATAAATGTGGCAATAACTTATAGGGTGAGATTTTTACATGTTCCTCTAACAGATCAAGTAGATTTTTAAAATAAATGAAAGTATTTTTAAAAATTACAAAAATATGATTAGCAGGCACTATCTAATAGATACATACAGACCACTGTACCCAACAAAGAATATACATTTTTAAAGGACATATAAAACAGTGACAAATATTAACATGTAAGAGATTACAGAGTTCTATTAAATAATAAAAAAAAGGGAAAGGGAATATAAAGTGTGGGAGTTGCAATTTCAAAAAGAATAAAAAGTTTGGGGTTTCAATTTTTTAAAGAGCTTCAGTGAAGTCTTCATTTATAAATTGACATTTGAATAAAGACTTGAAGGAGAGGGAGTGACCCATGTGAATGTCTGGGGGAAGAATACTGCAGGCAGAGATAACATACACTGCTTTATATTTAGCTGATATTTACAATTGTGCCTTATTGTGTATGGGGTGAGGGAGTTGATATGGTTAGGCTTTGTGTCCTGACCCATATCTCATCTTGAATTGTAATCCCTATAATACCCATAGGTCAAGGGAGAGACAAATTGAAGGTAATTGAAAGTAGGGGCAGTTTCCTTCATGCCGTTCTCATGATAGTGAGTTCTTCATGAGATCTAATGGTTTTATAAGGAGCTCTTTCCACTTCCCTCCACAGCTATTTCCTGCCACCTGTGAGGAAGGTGCCTTGCTTCCCCTTCGCTTTCCACCACGATTTTAAGTTTCCTGAGACCTCCCCAGCCATGCTGAAACTGTGAGTCAATTAAACCTCTTTCCTTTATAAATTACCCAGTCTCACAGTTCTTTATAGCGGTATGAAAACGGACTAGTACAGGAGTGAAATGGGAACCCACTCCCTGCCCTACAGGTGGGAGCCTGAACTGGTGTGGCCAATTTCGAGGGCAAATCTTGGTAGTACTAAGTGAAATTGCGTGTGTATGTGGCCAGGGATGTAGGAATCCTACTCTTGGGTATCTACTCCAGAGAAAGCCATGCACAAGTCTATCGAGGGATGTGCATGACAAATTTATTCATAAGATATGTATGGTAATAAGGAAGTAGATCAATCTAAATGTCTATTACCAAAAGTTGGGTAAATTATAAAGAAGAGGGTGATCAATACAAAGCAGAATTAGAGACAGAAGACAAAAACTAGATGCACTTAGAGGAATAAGGTTAAATGTTAAAAACACAGTATTTATTGAATAAATTAAGAAATAGGATAAGTAACAAATGTATAATTTTATTTGTGAAAATTAAAAATGTATATTTACATAAAATAACAAAATATGTGTTAAGCTTGACTGTATATCTAAGAAACATCAATATGCTAGTCTGGATGTTTTGAGGAACAAAGGGGAAAAGAGGAGGGAGAGAAAATGAATAGAAGATAAAATGCAAAGTAAAATAAAACAAGTATGAGGCCTTGAAAGAATCAAGATAATTACCATGAAATAGAGTAAGATTGACTCAATTATATGCTTCATCTAAGGTTGAAAACAAAAACAAAAACAACACAAACAACAAAACAGTTGAATATAAAATTATGCAAGTAGTATATAAAGATGAAAAATAAAAAGTTCAGACTGAAAACTAGAGACATATAGATCATATTTGTGTGTGTGTGTGTGAGTGTACACACGCACACTCACACACATTTCCAGTTGGTGGGATATAGATGTTTTATGCTGTTTTTAGAACTTTATTTATTTTGTATATTACCACACCGAAGCTCCTTTCTTATAATCAGAGACAAGGAAAAAAGAAAAGAAAAAGTGCCTAAAGGCATCTATATTTCATTTTGATATTTTCCTTTTTAATGTCATAACATATAAAAATGTAAAGTAAATTAAAAAGATATCAAGCAAAGAAAAAGTCTGATGAAATTATTAAACCAAATAGTCAAGAAAAGGCAAAGTCCTAACTTATGCATACCTCCTGATTATAAGACCAATACACAGGCAAGCTTGACTGCCTCTCAAAGCTAGTTTTTGCTACATTTTTAACTGTTTCTATAGCACATATCAAATTCAACATTTTACCCAAGCTCATTAGTTGAAAGACTAAATATGGAGCCTTTAGTTCTCTCCTAAAAGGGTCTCATTACTATGACTAATGTTTAAAAAGAGTATCATTACTAAGCCTGCAAAAATGGTCATGCCAATAATGAGATGGAAAAATCCAGACATGTGGTGCTTTCTAAAGAAATAATGATTTTTTAAAAGGGTAATTCCCTGATGTCAAGGCTTGGCCATTTTTAACTTCCACAAGCTATTTAAAAGATCAGACTTTTGATGCTAAATCAAGAAATCCAGTTTAGACCCTTGCAATTTTGCTGCCTTGGGTCACTAAAACATAGGCCGTAGCTATCCTGGAATTCCAAGAAATTCGCAAGTATAGAGCACTTGGTCCTAAGAGATGTTGGCAGACCTTTGTAAAATAAGGATGAAAGCAGCTTCATCCCAATACCTCTTACGGTATCCTTTGGTAGAGACAAAGTCCACCAGGACTGTTCTGGGCTGAAAACTCTAAAAATTATTTCAAACTGATGGTATTTCTTTTTTCTTAATAATACACATATCACATTTTATGCTCCTTTATAAAGATTTCAATTTTCTCATCTTTCTGTAAAAATTTAATTCATCTTCTCTTTCCCCTCCTTCCTGTCCTCCTCCTCCTCTTTTTTCACCTTGTTCTTCTTCCTTCTTTTCATCACCCTCATCCTTCTCCTCCTTTTCCTGCCCCTCTTCCCTTTTCTTCATCTTATTTTTATGTCTTCTTACTTGTTTTTATTACTTTCTTCTTCATCAGAAAACTAGCTTCTAACTGACTCAAATACATTTCAGGAAGTAGTGCTGGTTATCAACAAAAGAGTTATTATGATGTCACCATTTTGATTATTTTAACAGACATATATTGAATATCAACCATGGCCAGTAACTAGGCATACCATTTTCATAGACATGGCTACATCCTCTGATGCATTCTGTCCCCAAGATCCTAATTTTATAAATGGAAAAACCAGTGTACATTGTGTATTTCACATAGGGTAGATTCTATGTTAAATTCTTTACTTAAATCATTTTACAAAATATTAAGAATACCCTATGTATTATATCTAATTAGACCATGATACAAATGAAAGAATTGCACTTCAAGAATATACTACATTTCACAGGTCAGTGAAGAAAAAGAGTTAGAAAAAGATATATATATATCTCAACTGAATCCAGATTTGTCTCATGCCAAAACAAGTACTCTTTCTACTACTAATTTCATTGCCCCCAAGAGATTGAAGGGAGATAATTTAAGTGGCAGAACTAAGTTTAAGACCCACTTATATCAGTATAATTGACTTTCTACTTTAATGCATTGATACTTTTCTATAATCTTATTTCAGCTTAACATGGAATTATATATTATTTTTGACATCCAGACTTTGAAATTTTTTCTATTTGTTTCTTCAGCTGGGCAATGTAAAAAAACAAAAACAAAAACAAAAAAACAAAAAACCAAAAAAACAAATTGTTGTCAACATTAATATGAACTCATTATAAAATGATGACTGGCAATTTTTGTCCCAGTGGCATATGGAGGACAAAATCTCAGTTCGATTCAAGAAACATTTATCGGTTGGGTGCAGTGGTTCACACCTGTAATTCAAGCATTTTGGGAAGCCAAGGGAGAAGGATTGCTTGAGCCCAGAATTTCAAATGAGGTTGGGTAACTTGCCCAGACCCTGTGAGCTGTGTTCATGTAACTGAACTCCAGCCTGGGTGACAGAGAGAGACCCTGTCTTAAAAAAAGATCATGGAGCATCTATTACGTGAAAGGCACTGTGAGTCTTTCAGGATACAAAGAAAAAATAAAACTGTCTCTGATCTCAAAAAACAAACAAACAAACAAAAACACTAAAACAGATAATCACAATTAAATGTACCCATGCCAAGTTAAGGTTAAGCCCTGGGAGCTTTGCCAGCATAGCAGACGGGAGCCTAAATGTGCAAGGTGAGATGAAGAGATGGCAAGGGAGATTCTCTTGAGAAGACAGTTGATGATGAATGTCAATAACAAGAAAAAGTCAACTGGATGGAGAAAAGAACAGAAGGCTCTCAGAGGAAGTACTGTGAGCAGAGGCCTAGGGGCAAGAAACACGTGGAGAATTTAGAGGATGGTGATTAGATTAGTTCATCTTAAGCTTAGAGGTCTTGTTGAAGACTACTGTGAAATGATACGTGGAGGTTTTCCCTGAAAGGCCCTTTAAGTGAGACTGAGAGACCCGGGATGAATTATCTGGACTGAGGATGGGGTCGTTGTGAATTGGGATTGCTATTAAGAGCCATAGATCAGCAGTGTTCTCCTTCCTCTATTGTACTTAAGAGAAATCTGCATCCTAGAGAGAGAAAGTGAGTTTCTCCAACTCACATCTAGTCAATTGGCAGAGCCATTTATTCAGTCATTCAATAAACATAATGGTTATTGAGTGCTGCTGATGATAAGGATACTGCAAGACCCACAGTGTTCTACCTTCATAGATTTACCTACCACTGAGCATTTAAAAATAACTACCATGTATTGAGCTTTTACAATGTACCAGAAATAGTGATGAGCTGTGTAAGTAAATTATCGTAATTTTAATAGAATTAATTTTAATATAATTATCTTAATACATAATAGAATTTTTTAATAGAATTATCTTAATTTTAATATGATAATTATCTCACATTACCTACTTCCCACTAGATTCTAAACTTGTAAGAATAGGCAACCTGTCTTATCTCGTTTCATTGATGTATTTTCAGAGCCTAGAACCTTCCTGGCATGTAGTAAAAGCTCAATAAATATTTCCATTAAAAAGTCCTCTTTATTAATTGGCCACTTTTGTTAAACCCATTTTTTCATTAAGATTAAATAATCCTTCTGACTCTCAGGCCAGGGTTCTTGGCTCTGAGCAAATCTTTCCTCTCCTCAGTACCCATCCCATCTCTTTTCACTCTCTGGGAAGCCAGATAAACAACCGCAAATATAATCTCATTTTCAAAGAGCTTGATCTTTCCTCCCAAGGCCCTGACATAATCCCCCACATGTGCAGGAAGGCAAATATGTTTCTCAGAAGCCTCTTCTAAGCAGGAGGCAATAGTCCCATGGTATGGCTTGCAGGTGGTACCCATTCTAACATCAGGGAGAGAGAACTTGGAGGGAAGGTTTCCGCTTGGGACAGGATGGTAGAGCCCTGTCGGGGAAGATTCCCAGGGAACTGTGGAAAACACCCTACAGATGAATCTGAGGGTGGTTACAAGGGCCCACCTCCAGAGGCTGCGGACCTGATGTAGGGACTGAGATGTCATCAACCCTACCAGAGTGAATGCTGTGTGACTGTAACTTCGTGCACATACTACTCTTTAAGCCCTCTATAAGATTCATCTGTGACCCACGGCTGCTTGCAGAATTCCAAGCCACAATTGGTACCACTTGACCTCCCCAACTCCACCCCTCACTGCATCCTACATACCCCCAGCCCACCCTGACAATCCTCTCCACCAATTCTTTGACTTTTCTTTGAATACTATGTTTAAAATACTAAACATGCATTTGGAATCTAGGTAGTTATATGATCTCAAAGTTGGAAAGAAGCTAAAAGGTCGCTGAGCCCAAATGTCCCATTTCGTACAGAAAAAAGCCCTTCGAAGTGGATTAAATCCTGGATGGTTAAAATGATGTGAACAAATCAATGTTTATTAAGGAAATATTTAGTTTTTTTTTTTTTTTTTTTTTTTTCCTGTTACATGGAATAAGCACACCTCAGAGCCAAGATGGAAAAAGAGGGAATCTTTGGTAAACAAAGATTGACTGAAACAGCAAAGTTTTTTTATTTAACTGTGCATTAAACTGGTGGTTGAGTGAAAAATTTACAAAGCAATGCAGAAGACTTCATAAGTAAATGGAATACTTTATATAAATAAAATTATAATGTTCCTTCACCTCTTTCGACACAAACACAAAAACCCACGGAAGTTCACTAAAGTGACTAAAATACACAGGACTAAAGACAATTAGAATTTATTGAATTATCAATAGAATACATTAGATTTTTAATTTTTGTCAAGCTGTTAGATGTAAAGTGGTCTGTCACTGTTGTTATGTTTGTTTCTGTTTTGGATTGTTCATTTTTACTTTTCTCTTATTATTGGTGAGGTAAAGCATATTTTTATATTTTTAGGCCATTGTAAGCCATTATGTTTTCTATTCTGTCAATTGGCTATATATAATCTTGGCTTATTGAAATTTACATTTTTATTGATTTTAAAGTTCTTTATATATTATGGATACCATGAAACACTTCATAATAAAAGATTTTTAAAAGACTTACCTGTAACAAGTCCATTAAAGTATTTATTTTGCCCGAGACGTATTAGTTGTTACTATTTTTCGCGTCATTGAAGAAGATGATGAGCCATAAGCAGCAAGTTCATTACATAGGTCACATCCCTGCAATCTAGATTCAGGAGTCTGCATACACCCACTTTTTTCACTGAAGAAAGAGCCCCAGTCGCTAGTTCGAGAGATCGCCTTCATCTTATCATTGTATTTCTTTGAGGAGTACAGGTTGCTTGTGAATCCGAATCCGCTAGCACTGAGCCTTTGGGAAGAGAAGTAGGAGAAATAAAACCAGAGATTAATTAAATTCAGCATATCTTTGTTTTTTGTCTGTTTTTTTAAATATAATTTTGTTTTATTTTTTGTTGAAGTACAATCAATAAATATTGCTCAGTATATATTTAAGGTGCACAATGTGATAATTTGATAAATGTGTACATTGTGAAATGATTATCAACATCAAGCTAATTTATACATCTGTCACCTTCTTTCATGTGTGCATGTGGTGAGGACACATAAGATCTACTGCCTTAGCACATTTCAAGTATACAATACAGCCTTGTTAACTACAGTCACCAACATTATTATGCTATGTTTGAGATCCCCAGAAGTTATTCATCTTATAGCTGAAAGTGTGTACATTTTGAACATCTCCCTATTTCTCCCACCTCCTACTCTCTGGCAATCACCTTTCTACTCTCTGCTTCTGTGACTCTGACATTTTTACATTCCACATGTAAGTGAGACCATGCAGAATTTGTCCTTCCATATCTGGTTTATTTCACTTAGCTTAATATTCTTCACGTTCATCCCTGTTGTCACAAGGCAGGGTTTCCTTCTTTTTTCTGGCCGAATATACTTCATTGTGTATATATGCCACACTTCTTTTATCTATTGATCCATTGACAGACACTTTGGGTGTTTCCATATCTTGGCTATTGTGAATATTACTGCAATTAATGTGGGTGTGCAGATACTTCTTTGGCATCTTAATTGCATTTCCCTTGCAATGGAATTAATAGCCATAGTGGGATTTATGGAGCATTTTTTAGTGGTTCTACTATTCATTTTTTGAGGAACCTCCAAACTGTTCACCTTAATGGCCATGCCAATTACACTCTTACTAATAGTCTAAGGGTTCCCTTTTCTCCATAGCCCCACCAACACTTGCTATCTCTTGTCTTTTCGATAATAGCCATCCTAACAGGCATGAGGTAATATCCCAATGTGATTTTTATTTGCAGTTCCCTGATGATTAGTACTGTTGGGCACTTTTTAACATACCCGTTGGTCACTCATATGTCTGTTTGTGAGAAATATCTATGCAAATCTTTTGCCTATTTTTAGGCTTGTATGTTGTTATTTTGTTTTGTTTTCTTAGAGTTTTACTAAGTTGTATGAATTTTTAATACATTTTTGATATTAATTCCTTATCAAATGTATAGTTTGCAAATACTTTCTCCCATTCTGAGGGTTGTCTTTTCATTTTGTTGATTGTTTTCTTTGCTGTGCAGAAACATTTTAGTTTAATATAGTCCCATTTGTTTGTTTTTGGTGTCTGTGATTTTTGTGTCATATTTTAAAAAATCATTGGCAAGACCAAAGAGATTTTTCCCTACATCAAAGAGCTTTTCCCTTATGTCTTTGTGTACACATTTTACAATTTCGGGTCTTACATTCTTTAATTCATTTCTAGCTAAG
This sequence comes from Macaca thibetana thibetana, assembly GCF_024542745.1. Lineage (NCBI taxonomy): Eukaryota > Metazoa > Chordata > Mammalia > Primates > Cercopithecidae > Macaca > Macaca thibetana. The sequence goes on along the minus strand of NC_065592.1, from coordinate 23,909,351 downwards.
TTTTGCCTGTGATATAAGAGTTCAGCTCTATTCTTTTACTTGTGGATATCCACTTTCCCAACACTATTTATTTAAAGACTTTCATCACTGTGTATTCTTGGAGTTTTTGTCAAAGATATGACCATATAGGCATGGGTTTGTTTCTGGGTCCTGTATTCTGTACCATTGGTTCATATGTCTATTGTTTTAATGCCAATGCCATATTTTTGAAATTACTATAGGTTTGTAATATAGTTTGAAATCACGACATATGATTCCTCCGGCTTTGTTCTTGCTCAAGATTGTTTGGGCTATTCAGGGTCTTTAGTGGTTTCAGGTAAAGTTTAGGACTGTTTTATCTATTTTCATGAAAAAATACCATTGAAATTTTGATATGGATTGCATTGAATCTGTAGCTTGCTTTGGGTAGTATGGATATTTTAACAATATTACTTATTCCAGTCCATGCACATAAAACATCTTTCCATTTAGTTGTATCTTTTTCAACTTCTTTAATCAATATCTTACAGTTTTCACTGAACAGGTCTTTCATTTCCTTGGTTAAAATTTTTCTTAAGTATTTTATTTTATTTCTGATGTTATTGGTAAATGAGAATATTTTCTTAATTTTTTAAAAAATAGTTTAATAGTATATATAAATGCAACTGATTTTTGTCAGCATCTCTTAATGAAGACACTGAAGAAGGGACAGAAGAACTGATATATAAGCAATAACTGCAATAGGAACACAAATTTTCTAGACAAACTCAGATTTATAATTTGCAAAGCACTTCATATTATTAGATCTTATCTCATTGGATCTTCCTAGAAATAGCCTTAGTATTTTCTCTATTTCACTGAGAGAGAAATCAAGGTTTGAAGGAGTGTCTAACTAAGTTCATACAGCTAACAATTAGCAAGGCAGGGGTTCAAAATTATTATCTTCTAGTCCTAGATCCTTTTGTCTGTTATTTGAGGGCAGATATATTTTGATGAATTGGCATATAAGCTGCCTGTGCTAGAGCTTCAGTTCACTAACAGAACCACAAAATATATTTTATAATGTAAATTGCTTGTCCTGTTAAAAGTGCATTTACTTTCCCAATTTTTAAAAAGTGAAAGGATGAGCGCAAAAGCCAGTAAATTAAAAAGTAAAATTCTCTGCAAGCTAACCTGACACATAAGAGTCCAGATGTTCATCAACTTCTATTAAAGGCCATTTACACAAGAATTTCCTTGCTCCACACAAGCAACCACATGAATTATCATTGCAATAATAATAATAATAATAATAATAAGACTTGCTTTATTCATTCTTCACTAACCAGCCCTGGTACAGAAGCCAAATAGAACGTTTTACTTCCCTCAAATACACATTTTGACATATGCATTTTTATTTTCTTAAGAGTTGTCATTGTTATGTTCTCACAAACTGTCACCAAATGACTGACTCTGTGAGGCTTTTATTGATCTTGGGGGTCCACTCATAATGCTGCCCTTCAGAACCTGAATGAACTCAGATGCTCAGCCGCAGTTTCCAGAATCCATTTCTCTCAAGTCCCGTGGTCCCCTAGTAAATATCTTTTTTTTAATGTCCCCTTTTCATTTTATTTTTGCTCATTGAAATACCATTTGGTTCAAATGAAAACTTAAAGCCTTTTTCCAATACAGTCCCTTCTCTTTTGCATGTGCAAATGTCACTCTCTAACTCATTGCCATCAGCACACTATACCAGCTGCTTGGGAAGGCCTTACCTGCCCTATGAGCCTACAAGCTCCTTGAGGGAAGGGACTGATAGGTCAGAGACAGCCTTTTGTAAGTCTGGACTATGTTCATGTTAATGCTCTTGCTCTTTGTTAAGGGCCAGATTCACAGATATGCTGTAGAGGATGTGCTGTGTTTTCCTGCACGTGTGGTGGGGGATGCAGCTTCCGTTGAGGCTCTGAGTAGCAAGCGATGACCATAAAGGCATTTTACCACACCCTTCTCATCACCTCAGCAATTGGAAACACTGATCCCAAAGGAAAGACAATCACGGAGTACTCAGGGTAAAGAGACAGAGTGCTCACTCATTCAACAAATATCTATTGGGCATCTTCCATGTGCCAGACACTCTCAGGGGCTGAGGATAGGAGGCTGGAGGAGGGCCTGAGACTCATAGTGCTTATAATAAGAGGATAGGTATAGACAATACATCAAATAAATAAGTGAAATGAGTCACATGTTTAATGGGAGAAATTGTATGCAAAAAAATTAAATAAGATGATGAGAGTTAACATTAATTTGATTGCACATTTCAAAATTGCTAGAAGAGAATAAGTTGAATGTTTCTAGCATAATGAAAAGCTAAATATTTAAGATGTTGGATATCCTAATTACCCTGATTAGGATTGTATGAAGGTATGAAATTATTACATGTACTCCCAAAATATGTACATCAAATATGTATCAATATAAATAAATAAATAATAAAGCAGGAAAATGAGACAAGGCTTCAGTGGGAATATTATATAAGGTGGTCAGAAAGGGCTTTCTTGAGAAGATGTCTTTGGAGCAATGACCTGAAGAGGTGACGAAGTGACCCAGGCACATATTTATGGTACCTTATCTCTAGTCAGAGGAATAGTGAGTGCAGAGGCACAAGGAAAGAGCAAGCATAGCATGTTGGAAGAGGGACAAAGAGTCTAAGATAGTTGGTGTGGAGACAGAAAAGAAAAGGTTGTTGACATCATGGGGAGGCAGATTGGAGAGGCATTTGTAGGCCATTTTAAGGACAGGCTTCCAGTTTGAGCAAGCTGCAAAATTTAAGAGAGTTTTAAGCTAAGGAGAGCTGTTATCTGATTTATGTTCTAAAAAAGCTGCTTAGTTTTCTGCCTTGAAACTAGGGGAATGGGATAGCAGCAAAGACATTATTAGTTAGGAGGCTCCTGCACTAATCTAGCAAAATACAATGGCATCTTGCTGTGGAAGGGGGATAAGTGGATGAATTCTGTATTCATTAATGGATTGGAGATGATGGGGAATGTTGAACAAAAGAGGTCAAAGGTTACTCTAGCAACTGCAGGTTAGAACAGGCACTTCATGAGGTAGGGAAAACTACTAGAGAGCAAGTTTGTTTATTTGCTGTATGTGTGGAAGATAAAAGGTTGGGTTCTAGTCATGTTAAGTTTGGGATGCTGATTAGACGTACACAAAGAAATACTGATCAGGCAGTTCATTTAATAAACAAATCTGAAAGTCCAAGAAACAGGTCTGGGCTAAAAAATAAAATGTTTTATATTTATCTGAAATAAGAATGCTTTTTCACCCAAAAATATTAACCCTAGATAAGAAAGTGTCCAAAGACGAAGACCTGGGCATTTCAATATTAAGAATTCCAAAGGAGACTAAGGTGTGAGCAGAAAGAACAAGAAAAACAAGGAGAGTTTGATGTTCTAGAAATAAGCGAACATAATATTTTAAGGGAAAGCCATTATAAGGCGACTATAGCTTCTCAAGAAAACATAGTTGGTTGCTTGGTCCTTTAAGGCTGCTGCATCTCAAAACAGCCTGACAAAGGTAGGATAGAAAAATGGAAAAAGAAATGTATCTATCAATGTCCTTCTCTGTTTCTGTTTTCCATTGACAAAAGTCTTCCTGGTGGGTAGATTCCTGGTTTGACTCTACCAAGTATCATCCAGGTGAATGTGAAAAGGGTTTTATCACCCAGCCTGTGTATGTGGCCAGAGGCTCCATGGATCCCATCAAGGCTGGAGCTTCCGGGGCTCTAACTGCAGTGGGCCTGATGGAGGCCATTACCAAAACTAGTCCCTCACCCAGGAAAAGGTGAAAGCTGGGCTTTGTAACCATCAGAATAGTTTGAACCACCTGTGGTGCTATTCTGGCTAGCAAACAAGGCAAGTGGATGAGCTTCAGGAAGCACTTAACACCAAGTAGATATGGAATGTGCTTAAACTTGGTCAGTTTCCTCTGTGAAGGGAGAAGTCATTCATTGCATTGCTGTTTTCTTTCTCAGTTCCACCAAAACAAACTCTTATTTGTCTTTCTTGCTTAGTCGTATATCATCTCTTTCATAAAGCCTTTCGAAACAATTTCAGCCTTTCTTCCTCTTTTCTGTCTCAGTGCCTGAACTGGTCAATCAAGGATTTTATTTTGAATTTAAAAATTCTGGGAATCCAGGTTTGATTCTACCACCTATCAGTCAAGTGAATCTGAGTAGACCATTCTTCCTTTCTTTACATCATGTCAATTTAGTACTTTGTGTAAGCTAGAGGAAATTATATTTGCTTGCAGTATCACCTAAGAAGATCATTAGATTACCACATGTGATAATACTTTTATAAACCATAACATTGTGTACATCATCATCATCATCATAATTCTATCTTTGTTTCCTGTGAATGAGACCTTGAGGCCAAGAATGACGCATCTTCTTTTATCTGTCCCCCAAATTTCTAGTGCAATGATAAGCCACTCAATGACAACTATTGGCCCAAACAAACTTGGAAAGGAAAAAAAAATACAAATCCTTTGCTTCAAATTCTTTGTGGAACTTGGTTAGCCATAAATAAATAAATAAGCACATGTAAATAAATTACAAATCCAACTGTGTGCCTTGCCCTGAACTCTGTGTTTGACGTTAAAAACCAAGCCTCCCTCTTTTAAAATTGAAATATGAAACATTATGTTTGATTTTTTTTTCCCTTTTCGATACAGAGCTGTGGTTGCAGAAATAATTTAATATACTGCACTGCATTTCTCCCACAAGTGTGCCAATTCTGATTACATGTTTCCAGATGCCCTTGTTTGTTGTGGTTCTTTCACTAGTACCTGGCCAAGGAGCTGAACGGCTTATCTCTGTAGGTAGCTCTGGCCAGCAACACTCAGTCAATAGGTGCTCTACGTACAAAGAGCACCCGCAGGATCATTCACACTGAGGTCAGCATTCTAGAGTCCTCTGGACTCCCAAGCTCAGCACCTGTACTTTATGTTTAAGAGCCAAGAAATTGAGGAAGAAGTTGAACTGGCCAAGATAGTCCAGCAGGCAACAAGCCTAAAACAGATTTAATAAAAGATCTCATTCCTTTCCACCATGTTTTTGTGAGATATTTCATGGGAATTGCCACTTGGGATGTGCATACAGCCAACCTGGAGCATGGCCAACCACAAGCTTAAGGCTTTCAAAGGCTAACTCCTGGTCTATAGGCAGAAAACCTCAAGGAGTGGAGACTGCTTCCAAAATTCTCCAGCCCATGAGCTTTTTGCAACAGTGTGAGAGTGGGCACTAGAAAGTATATTGTTCGAGTACAGAGATTTAAATTCTAATTGAAATGCAGCAATTTATTCACTATTACCTTAGACAAGTCCATTTTTCTCTGCAGGCCTCAGTATTCCCATCTCTAAAATGAGAGGCCTCGGGTATCTAAGGCATTTTTCAGTTACACTCTTTTGTAATATGCTCCATGGAGGCAAACAGCTGTGTTATATGGCAAAAAAACAGCGTTCAATCTTGAGCCACACATCCTGGGTTCCTGTTGGCTGTAGTTTTTACTACCTTCTGGCTACATGATTTTATCCAAGTTTTCCCCTCCTTGAGCTTCAGTTTCTCCAAATATAAAACAAAGAAGGAACTGAGCAAACACGCCAATCTCCATTTTGATATTCTGGCATCCTAGTTCACTGTACTCCTTTGTTTCGTATTGGACAGCAAGGCTGTACCTTTTCTCAGCTGCCACATCTAGAGAAAAAGAAATCTGTGAAAACTTCCAAGGGGCAATCAGAGATGCTCTCTTTAAACCCTCTCACCTCAGAAAGGCTCGAAGTTTGAACTTCTCTCCCATAATCACTTTGCTCAGGAGAAAAGATTAAGGCATAGTCCTAGCTATAAGGATGCAGGAAAATGCGCTGCTTTGAGGTGAATCAAAATCTTCACCTTCTACTTTTGGTTTTGCACTTACCTGTGTGTATTGGGGAGTGGCGGTAGGGTTAAGACTCAACGTTTACTTTCTGAGTTTTCCAATTATTAACTGTTGCCAGCTTTACATATGCATTTAGTGTCCCAATTACATCTTGGGTTCCAGCCCAAACACAGTTGCTCTGGTTGCTCCCATTGCCTAGAAAACCTATCTGTCTTCTCTTGCCCATTGCTCTTCAATAGCAGATAATCATGATCATACTATTACTGCTAATAATAACAACAATAATAAAACAATTATCACTTACTAAGTCATCCTTATGTGCATTATAGTACAGTGTGATTTATATACATATCACATCTCTCCTAAAGTTGGACTCCAAGTAAATATTTTTTGGTACCTCTCACCTTGCCTAGGACAAGAAGAATGATAGGCACTCAAGAAATGATAGATTCAATTATCTCATTTAATCATCACATGGGATTGGAGGAAAATATGTCAAGAGATGCTCAGAATCTTCTCAAGGTCACACAGCTAATGTAAATGTCAGAGCTAAGATTCAAACAGAAGTCTGCAAGATCATAAATTTCATCAGGATCTGTATTGCAACAAAGTACTTGCATAAACTTCAAGCTTTTTTTTTAAATCTCTCAGGGAAGAAGGCATCAGGTTGTAATGAGAGCTGGACAAACTGGGAATAGCTAGTAAAAGCAACCTGGACATCGAAGTTTCTACATGTGTATTTTGGTAGAGAAGTTGGAGGGAGCAGTGTACATGGTAGCAGAAGAATTGCTGGTCAAATACCCTTTTCTCTTCCACTTGAAAGGCCTCTCTCTTTTAAGTACATATTGATTAGAGTCCAAATATCTCAATTCTATTCTTAGCCCAGCACCTTAATTACAATGGATTCTCAGTTAAGCCTGATGGTTCAGTTCCCCACCATCCTCCACCCCAAACCCCTTTTAACACAGAGATCAGAATAATGCCTCAGAATGGCTTTCTTTTTTAAAGAAATGATGATCTATGAGAAAAATATATTAACAACATTATATTCATGGTAAATATTTTAACCTTAATGACTCAGAGTCATTTTTCTTGGCAGACAAAATTTCAATGCCTAACTTAAAAAATAGAGTTATGTAATATTTATGGTTAAATAATAATATTGATAACAACAGCAACAACAACAACAATAATCAATTTTAAGCACTTCCTATGTAGCAGACACTATGCTAAAATAATTATATGCATTATTTCATTAAATACAATCAACATCCTATAAAGTAATTACCATTATTATTTTTACTTTGTAAAACTTGGCCTTAGAGAAGTGAATAAATTTACCCACAGCAGCTAGTGAGTGAAAGAATTTGCAGTCTTTCTGGCCCCGGAGTCTAAGTTCTTAATTATTGACATAAACTGATTCTCGTAGTGAGAAACAGGATGATACTTCAAGAGCTGTAAGATATAGATTTGGGAATCAGAGGGGTTAACTCCCAAAGGAAACAGACATAATATGAGTAGAATAAGAAAATGCACATGCGAGTGCCTTTGCTTTTTTAAAGGATTAGAAAAATTTAAGCAATTGCTCTGTATGTCATAGAATTTTACATCAGGGACAAGGAGACCTTCATGACCACCAGCAACCGACCTTAATGCCTCTTTCACTTGAATATCACTTTATAGTTATCCGGCAAAGCTTATTCCACAGTACAGTTTCATAGTTTCTTGTGAAGTAGCTTAGTCAGACTTGGACACTGTAGTGCAGAATGCTTAAGTGTTTGGCTTCAGATCACAAAGTTAATACATGGAAGTGCCAGGTGTCAAATCTTTGTCATTCTGTTCCAGTTACAGGATTCTTTCTTACAGATAAAAAAGAGTTTGATGAATTTTAAGCATCTTGACAAAAAGTTCAGTTATTTGGTAGCTTTGTCAAAATGGTTTTTAGAGACACTGGGGAAAAATCAGAGAGAGCAAAAATGTGTTTTGGATAATTCATCAGAAATATTATAACAAGATTTAGGTCTTTCAGAAGGAACTACACACTATTAAATGCACCAAATCATGACCAGCAAATATGCAGGTTTTCTGGCTTTCAAGAGCTGAAATTAGGTAGCTTCTCCTGAACATGGGGAAAAGGATCCAGAATTTTCCTTCTTCACAAATACTCAGGAATGAAATCACAGAAGATTTGGAGGTCAAGGACTTCAATTAAAATCTTGCACAGTTTTCTCTACAAGATTGTGAGATCCATCACTAGATCCTTTTGTGATATTAAGGCTGAGTTATGAGTATGAATTTAAGCAATGGGAACCACCCTGTGTGTGTACATCTATGAAAATGTTCAATCCAAATGGAATCCAGATCACAGGGGAGGAATATGTCTGAGAGGCAGCATTGTTACTTATACCACAAATCATTTTTTTCCTTTCCATTTTATAAATTCCACTCCAGGATGAAACATTCAAGCTGTGGAAACATACAAGATCAGTTTCTCTTAGTGGCTATCATGGACATACTGAAGGAAGATGAGGACTGGCCTTGAGCTATCTTGTGGAAGCTCATTTGGGGTGTCAATTCCAGGCTTGTGTTTGAAACTTAGAATTTGGGGATGTCAGTTCTAGGCTTCTATGCAACTTAGATTTTTTTTGTGTGTATGTTTTTTATTCTATCCTGGTGATGTTTTCCAGACTGAATGCACTATTGTGGTTTCTATAGAAAAAGAGGAAAACTGGAATAATAATACTCCATGGTGTTTGTAGTTTCCTGCTCCATGTGTGGAGTTAGAAAGAGAAGAGGAATGAACGTTAACATAGTGTGGGCTACTCCAGCAGAGCAGGGGCTTGGGGAAGGTCTTAGGAATGGCTTTGGGAGGGTAGGCCCTGAATTATGTGTTGGTGAAGAGGTTAGGATAGTCAAAGCACCACACTTTGATTACTTTCTCTACTTATCTCAAGGTCTGACTCCCTGCTATTCCTCCAATATGACAGGCATCCTCCTGCCTCAGGATCCTTGCACCAGCTGTGATCTCTACTCAGAATACTCTTCTTCAAAGCTGACTCCCATAACACCTACAATGCTTGTTCAAATCCCATTTTTTTCAGTGAGGCTCACTCTGATGACCCTATTTCAAACTGCAACTTGCATCCTCCCTAAATCCTTGTTTCCCCATACTTACTACTTTCTAACAAACTTGTGTATTTATTTAAATTTGTTTTTAGTTTCCTTTTAGAAGGTATGCTCTGAAAAAGAGAGGATTTCCATCTACTTTGTTCACTGATAAATCCCAAGCACACAGAATAGGGCTAGCGTAGGATATAGGCACTCAGATATTTTTTAAATAAGTGGTTAATATTTTTCATATTGTTTCCTTTAATTACTTTTTTATCACATTATGATGTAAAGCCTATCCATATACTTCCTTTTAAAGTTATTTCTTTCTGCTGGGTGTGATGGTTCATGTCTGTAATCCTAGCAATTTGGGAGGCTGAGGTGGGCCTATTACTTGGAGATCAGGAGTTCAAGACCAGCCTGCCAACATAGCAAAACTCTATCTCTACAGAAAAATACAAAAAATTAGCCAGGCCTGGTGGCACATGCCTGTAATTCCAGCTATTCTGGTGGCTGAGACAGGAGAATTACTTGAACCCGGAAGGCGGAGGTTACAGTGAGACAAGATCATGCCACTGCACTTCAGCCTGGACTACAGAGTGAGACCCTGTCTCAAAATAAAACAAAATAAAATAAAATAAAGTTTTTTTTTCAAAAGATACCAATTTAGTAAACATGCTCAAGGGATACAACTGTACCTACGTCCAAGTCATTTTAGTTTTACAAATACATAATTAGTCAAATCAAAAAAGGCATGTCTGACAGATGAATGAATGTTAAGTCAATGCTAAATAACCTTTAAGGGGAAAGGGTGAGGAGGCAGAGGTGCTTGTATGTATCATCTTCCAGGAGCCAGGCATTGGCAAACACCACTATTACAAATAAAAGCCTGAGATTCTGAAAACTTAAGTGACTTATGGAGGTTACACAGCTAATAAAAAGAAGCGGTATAATTTAGATTCATTATTCCTGACTCCAAATCCTATGATTTACTGCAACATAGTGTACTATCTTCAAACTGTAAATTCTTCAGAAATGGTTATTGTAGACAATTTACATGTTGGATGCAGTGATGTGCCATGCAGATACCTCCATGCAGATACCTGGGAAAAGGGACTCCTTTTCCCAGATGTTGGGATTGCTGTTCACTCTCAGCTCTCCAGCTACCAACTGCCCTCTACTGCAGGGAGCCTCCTCACCCTAGGTCACACCCCTTCCCAGGGCCAGCCCATATCCAGTATTCTTCAATGTGGGGTACAAAAACATGGCCCTCTTGCCTCATGTGGAACAACTCTGAAGGCCATCCCAGCTCCAGCACTTCTGGTGGGACTCATGGAAGCCTCTGTTGTGACTTCATGGGACCCAACTCCTCCCTTTGCCCAGCCCTAGTGCCTTCACACTCCCAAAGGTGTATCTCCCAAAAGCACCCCTTGATGAACTTCTAACACACAAATCTCAGCCTTGGAGTCCATTTACAGGGAGTCTGATCAATGTCAATATATTAGGTGGTATTGTTGTGTTCAGAGATTAGTGAACTCAACAATACTAGGAGCATATTCCTTAGATAAGGTCCCAGACCATGTGCACTGTTGGGAACTCCTAGTTTCACAAAATTTGAGGCACTCTCTCCTAAATTCCAGAAGCACTTCGGCAAAAACAAATATGATACACAATTTCACCCTTTTGAGATCACCTGTTAATTTGACTACCTTGGTAGTACATCACCAATTTGACAGTTGTATTTGTCCATTCTCACATTGTGATAAAGAAATACCTGAGACTGAGTAATTTATAAAGCAAAGAGGTTCAATTGGCTCAAGATTCTGCAGACTGCACAGGAAGCTTAGCAGCTTCTGCTTTAGGGGAGGCCTCAGGAAGCTTCCAATCATGGCAGCAGGCAAAGAGGGAGCAGGCATCTTACATGGCAGAAGCAGGAGCATGAAAGTGAAGGGAGAGATGCACACTTTTAAACGACCAGAACTCACGAGAACTCACTCATTACCATGAGAACAGCACCAAGGGAGTGGTGCTAACCCATTCATAAGAAATCTACTCCCAAGATCCAATCACCTCCCATCAGGTCCCACCTCCAACACTGGGGATTACAATTCAACAGGAGACTTGGTAGGGGGCAGGAGGGGAGGTGGACACAGATCTAAACCACATTAGCAGTCATCACAGCCAGCAGGTAACTTACTCTGAAAGCTCCTACATTCAATAAATAAGATCAACTGTGAGCTGGGAATTATGCTGCAGTACAAGAAAGTCAAAGGTGCATAAACCTAGTTCTATCCTCAAGTAGCTCTTAGTTTAGAAAATGATACTCTAACTTTTGTTCACCAGAATCACCCAACAAGCTTGTTAAAAATTCTCATGCTTTGTCTTGGAATCAGAACTAATAATGATTTCTGCAGGGTTCTAATATTAATATTGTGACACAAGTGATTCATGAACCACTTGTGGAGAAATTCAAATCCCAAAGATGACATAAAACATACATTGCTAGGTCTAACCATACTAAACACCAGATACTGTGCTAGAATCTGTGAAGAATTTTAAAGAGCACATGGAATGTAGTCCATATCCGTGGACTATAGTCCAAAGTACATAAAGACATATAATCTACTAGGAGTGATAATATTCCAATAAATCTATGTATGTTTAATTTTAAAAATTACATATTAGGTAACATGCTAGCCTCCAAGGCAACACAAAGGTGAAAATACATGGTTCTCCTCCTCAAAAAGTTCCATTAGCGCTAGATAAGTGTAATTAATTTCTGCCTTCACTCATTTACCTATTTGTTGCATCAATTAATTCATTTCTTTATGCATTCAATAAATATTTACAAAATAGCTGCTAAGTGAAATGTGCTATCATCATGGCAGGAAAATACGTGGTAAGTACCTACAGAAAAGTACCAATATCACCAATATCATAGTATGGGAGGGTTGACACCTTAGCTTGCATACATTTTTCAATATCTAAGTCTTGGATAATTCAAATGCTGCCTATGGCAATGAAATGCAGTCATCTTAAGGTAGTAATCACTGTTAATATATGTGTAATTGGATAACCCTAATTCACTTTAGCTTAAAAAATCTGTGGGCGGGAATTGGTGGTAAGAGTTTTCTTTGGTTTGGCTGATTCAAATGAACCATTTTTGAATTTGGAGAATTTCGTAATCACTAGCCTGACTGGCCCGCACTAGCAGTTTTCTGGATTTCTAGGAAAATCTCTGGTATGCGTCATAGTGAAGAAGTATTCCAACAAAGAAAGGGGATAAATGAAGAATCACAATCATTCAGAAAGAATTCACTGAGAAATAGAGATCTGCGTGGTGTAACTGAGAATTGCACAATGCGATTGCAGGGCATGCGGGATGCATGACAGGTGGGGCTGCCTGCTCTTCCCCCTCGCCCTCCTGAGGCATCAGGGTGAATCAATCTGAGATCTCATTTCTATAGAGCACAGTTGGATCACAAACTGAAAACATACCACAGACATCCACTACCAGTTAATTAGAATTGGCATAAAATATGTTATCTAGTTTCCATTCCTACTGCTGCTTTTTGGATTTAAGAGTGTGGAGACTGGCCAGTCACGGTGGCTCACGTCTGTAGTCCCAGCACTTTGGGAGGCTGAGGTGGGTGGATCACTTGAGGTCAGGAATTCAAGACCAGCCTGACCACAGTGGTGAAACCCCGTCTCTACTAAACACAAAAAGTTAGCCTGGCCTGGTGGCGAGCACCTGTATTCCCCGCTACTTGGGAGGCTGAGGCAGGAGAATCACTTGAACCCGGGAGACGGAGGTTCCAGTGAGCCGAGATCATGCTATTGCACCCCAGCCTAGGCAACAAGAGTAAAATTATGTCTTTAAAAAAAAAATGTGTAGAGATTTTGAATTTAGGTTCAGTTCTACGAACCGGATATTTCCAGATATTTTCAACTGACTTAGTTTCTCTTGATATTAGCTCATTTGTCTTTCTGGTAGATTACCTATCTAACTAATGCCTGTGTGTGTTTATGAAGATTGGGGCAGAAAATAGGTGACTCAACATTGAGAAAAGAAAGCGGGCAAAGGCCAACCTGCTCATGAATAACAGGGCTTTGTTTGACATGGTCCCTGACTTCCTCACTTCTGTGCCTTCTCTCCACTGGATGCACTGGCCCACCTGCAATCTACCTTTTGGATATTTTGAACTCCTATCATTTTCCTGAACTTCTATTATTTTTCTTTCACTTTATCGCTTATATGCTATAATAAATGCTGTTTTCTTTGTCTGAATAAACACCTCTTTCTTCACCCCTTGCCAAATTCAGGACTACTTATCGCTTGACTACGCAATGTATTGAAATTCATTCTTTAGCTTTCATGGCCCGTCCTCTGACGTTCTTGTTAGTGGCATCCGTCTGGGTCATACCACACATACCACATCCTTCCACCACTCCCTGTAGTACCCTTATCTCGGCAAGAGCCTTTGACTGTATCTCTTTTGTAATACACATTTTGTGTAACAAAATTACATGTTAGATTTTATAAAGCAAAGAATAATTTAAAAGAAACTCATAAAAAATAGTGAAGGTTTGGTTATACATTTATCCCATTACCATTTACTAAGTCACTTCTCTATGCCATGAAATGAAAAAATTAAGAAGAAAATAGCACTGCCTTTCCCGTCAAAGTGTTCACAGCCTAGTAATAGAGACAGACTCAAAATATTTGACTTTAAAATAATGAGGAATTGGGTACTAATAATTTGTTCATATTAATGGAGTACCTGCAGACTTCATCTTTTCAGGCTGCTATGACAAAATATTAATAGCTTAAACTGGATAATTAATAATCAACAGATTTTGTTGCTTGTATTTCTGGAGGCTGGGAAGTCCAAGGTCAAGGCACTAACAGATTCAGTGTTTGGTGAGGGCCTGTTCCTCAGATGGCACTTTCTGATCCTCACATGGTGGAAGGGGCAAGACACCTTTCTTCAACCTTTTTTATAAGGGCCCTAATCCCATTCATGAGGGCAGAGCCCTAAGGACTTAATAACTTCCCAAAAGGCCTCCCCTCTTAATGTTATTATATCATGTTGGGTACTAGGTTCCAACATACGAATTTTGCAGTGTGAGGGAGGGGTGCACAAACATTCAGACCATAGCAACTGCTATTTGCCAGGCACTGTTCTAGGCAGTGGGGTGTACAGGTATGCAAAGCCAAGCCTCACACTCAGTGAGCTTCTATTACAGAGCTTTCAGTGGGAAATCTGAAAAGCCATGAAGTTTACAGGAGGAAAAGCCTTATTCTGCCTAGGGTGGGAGTTTAGATCTGGCTTTTATGAGGAGATGACATGTTCACTGGGCCCAGTGGAGCAAATGCAGTACTAACTTTTAAGGGTGAAGGAATGCTCACTTAATTATGGAGCATCTAATGCATGATGAATGTGGTTGTAGGGAGCAGAGTTCCTGGCATGAAGTAGGTACTTGATAAATGTATCATATTTGGATAAATAACCCAAATCCAAAAATGAGTACTCATTTGAGAGTCCCTTCCCTCAAGGATCATGCAGTCCAGTGGAGAAGTTCATTCACTCTCATTCACTCATAACAATATGGCAAATGAAAGGAGAAGCCAAGAGTGGACAGAATGGAAACTCTAAAACATACATTCCTCTCCTATCACCATCCTCCCAAACATCCGCTAGTCCCTCTGTTTCCTCCTCTGAAAGCTTATATTCTTCTTGGGAGTTCTGAGTTCTCTGGTGTATCTGTTTCTTTTGCTGGGTGCTTCACCTTGGCTTCCTCCCAAATGCCTCCAGCAAATGTTTATTTTTATAAATGTTGTATACACAGGGCAGAAGATAGAGAAAGGGGTGAGCCAGAGTCATTTACGAAAGCACTTTGGCACTCTGCTCTGGAAATCATTTCCGCAGGAGGCTACCCTGGACAGAGTGCACTTACTCTCAGACCTCCCATCCCCACTTCCAAGCAGAAGTCAATGCAATTTTTATTTACAGTCAGAAGCTCCATGAAATTCTGAGCCAAAAGGCTTCTTTCCTGAAAAGCTGGTAGTGGCCTCCAACATTCAGCTATCACCTTTAACAGGAACTGTATGCTGTTTGCACCAAACAAATAACCAGGCACCTGGGTCAGAAGCAGAATTAAGGACCTAATTTGTCTCCATCCATGGATATTTAATCGACACCTACTTGTGCAAATCCTGTCACAGCCACTGAGAACACAAGACATAGGATCCTAAAAGAGCAGGAAGAGGCTGTCTTTTATTGATGACATATCATATATTGTCATGATTTACATACATAAAAAAGATATTATCATCCCGCTTTACAGATTGGGGAAAGGAGGAAAGAAGGAAAGGGAGGGAAGGGAAGGGGAGAGGAGTGGAGGGGAGAGGAGGGGAGGGGAGGGGAGGGGAGGGAAGGGAAGGGAAGGGAAGGGAGGGGAAGGGAAGGGAAGGGAGGGGAAGGGAAGGGAAGGGAAGGGAAAGGAGTAGGGGAGGGAGAAATGGAAGGAGGGAGGAAAGGAGGGAGGGATGAACAGAGGTAGGGAGGATTTGAAGTTCTGTAACTTGTATAAAACCCACAGCTCATGAATAAGCTTTCTACTCTTTTTCTCTTCATCACTCTTAAATCACACTTTCACCTCCACCTCTCCACCAAAATTGTTGTTATCAAGGTTATTATATATAAACCTAATTATTATAATAATGATTGACACCCACATTGCTAAACACAAAAGTCAAACATTAATTCTCATCTTGGTTCACTGATTAGCAACATATAATACAGTTGACTGCCTCCTTGTCCTTGAAACTCTTTCTTCACTTGGCATCTGAGACATCTTACATGATCTCTTGGTTTTCCTGGTGCTTCACTGCCAGCACTTTCTCAGTCTCTTTAGCTGGCTTCTGCTTGTCAACATCATCTTCTGCTATTGAAGTATCTCAGAACTCAGCCCTTGGACACATTGTTTGTTTTATATACATTCACTTTCTTGGTGACCTCCTTCCGTCTCATGCTTCAAATCCCACCCGCATACCAATAGCTCTAATGTCCTCTATTCTGTACCACTTCTCTAAACTTCAGCTTGATATATACAACAGCATACTTGCTCTCTCTCCTTGGGTGTCTCAAACTTATCAGTTTCAAAATTAAATTCCCATTTTTCCCCACCAAACCTACTCCTCTGATAGACTCCCCAGTCTCAGTTCATGGCAACTTCATCTTTCCTGTTGCTCAGAACAAAAAGCCTCTTTTGGTTACACCTCACACCCAATCTGATGGCATACTGGTTTGTGTTACCCCCAAAATACATCCTGGATGCACCAATTTCTCACCATCTGCCCTGTGACCAGCCTGCTGCAACTCTCAGTCTTCTCTTATCCAGTTTACTTCTTGGAGGCTCTTCCTTTGTATTTGCCCCATACAGCCTGGTCTTAACTCAGTCACCAGTGTGATCCTAATAAACCTGTTAGACTTCTTGTTCCTGAACTCACAGCTCTCCAAAGGTCTCTCGTTTTATTCAGAGTAAAATCCAAAGACCTTAAAACAACTGAAAGGACCATACTCCCTGTTCCCTCCCTGAACTCATCACTTATACCCCACCCCCATCCCAGCCACTCTGCTCTGGCCACACTAGCCTGCCTGCAGTCCCCTCTATCTGAAATTCTGTCCCCCAGAAACCTACACAGCTGATTTTCACATCTCCTTCAGGTCTTCACTCCAATGAGACTTTCTCAGCAAAGACATACTTGACCACTTTTCTTAAAATTAAAATCCTATCCCAACATTTATTTTGTTTCTCTCTCTTGTTCTATTTTTCTCCATAGAAATACCTCCATCATGTATTCTATATATCTTATTTGTTTTGTGTATTTTATCTCATTTCCCACACTAGAAAGTAAGCTTCTAAGGGCAATACTGGTCCTCTCCACTGATATATATATGTAACTAATCTAATAATACATAAAAAATAAATATTAATTGACAGTGAATAATTGTGAGACATATATCTCACAGCACTTTAGAGAAGCATATGTCATGTATGGGAACTTCAATTAATATTTATTAAGTAAATAAATCCAAACAAGAAAGAAAAAGAGAGACATCACTGAGGCTTTTCATAAGCAAGGAAGACTTTGTGGAGAAGAAAATAAAAATAATTTTTGAGTACTTACTGTGTGCCAGATACTATGCTAAGTGTCTTACAGCTATTATCTCATTAAACTCTCTTAATGACTCTGTGAAATAAGTTCATAAAATCACTGTGTCCATTTTACAGATTAGAAAACTGTTGTGTCAAAAGGCTAACCCACTTTCTCAAAATCCGTGCAACAATTTGTATAAGATGCCAGGAGCCAGACCTTTAACTCTCTGGTTGCCAACCATGGGGTACCATTTTAGAAATCTCTCTTAGAGATGAAACTATCCTACTTGAATTAAAGAGAGAAAAAAAAATAAAAAAGAGTTACATTTGAAAAGAACAACTGTTTATTAATTTATTTCTTTATTTATTCAATAACTGTTATTATTAGCTCCTTAAAGCAATTCCCTTATACTGTGTGCTGTACCCATCGGATGGAAAAATGAATGAAACATTGCCTGCTCTCAGTGAGCTTACAATCTAGCACAGCCTAGTTAGTGTAAAATTATCAGTATTTTATTTATTTTTGTATTATTATTTTTTTTTTTTCTGAAACAGAGTTTCACTCTTGTTGCCCAGGCTGGAGTGCAATGGCACGATCTCGGCTCACAGCAACCTCCGCCTCCCAGGTTCAAGCGATTCTCCTGCCTCAGCCTCCCAAGTAGCTGGGATTACAGGCATGTGCCACCACACCCCTCTAATTTTGTATTTTTAGTCGAGATGGGGTTTCTCCATGTTGGTCAGGCTGGTCTCAAACTCCCGACCTCAGGTAATCTGCCCGCCTCGGCCTCCCAAAGTGCTGGGATTATAGGCCTGAGCCACCGCGCCCGGCCAGTTATCAGTATTTTAACAGCTTTGTGCTTTAAGAGCGCAGAGAAGGGAGCAATTGATTTCCTTAGGGATGTAGTTATACAAGAAATATCTCAAAGACAGATGGCATGTAAACATAAGCCCACAAAATGGATTACACCATTGCTAAATGCAGAAAGTGGTTTTCAGGCAGAGGCTGTAGCAAGAGTATGGGATCTGCTCAAGGAAAAGAGCTTAGCAGGTAAAAATAAGGAGATGAACATGCCTTAAGGGTGGTAGGAAGCCATTGCCACGTTTAATCTGGGTTGTGGGCTGGTCAGATCTGTGCTTCATTGAGGTCACTCTGAGAGTCATCAGGGAAGATGGATGGCAAGGGATAAAAAGGGAGACAGGGTGCTGGGTTAGGGCCTTGTGACATCTGGGAGAAAATGGTGAAATCAGAGTTGATATGATTAGGCTTTATGTCCCGACTCAAATCTCATCTTGAATTGTAGTCCCCGTAATCCCCACATGTTAAGGGAGAGACCAGGGAGGTAACTGAATTATAAGGGCATTTTTCTCCATGCTGTTTTCGTGATAATAAGTGAGTTATCATGAGATCTGATGGTTTTATAAGTGTTTGATAGTTCTTCCTGCATTGATTCTCCTTCCTGCCACCTTGTGAGGAAGGTGCCCTGCTTTCCCTTTGCCTTCCCCCATGACTGTAAGTTTCCTGAGGCCTCCTCAGCCGTGAAGAACTGTGAGTCAATTCAACCTCTTTCCTTTATAAATTACCCAATCTCGGGCAGTTCTTTACAGCAGAGTGAAAACGGACTAATACAAGTGCTAAGTCAGGAGAAGTGAGAATGATGACTCAGGTATCCATACTTAGAGAATTAATCAGTTATCCTCAAATGTGGATGTCCATTGAATGACCCAGGGAGCTTTTAACAACTCTGGAACCCCACACACAGCCCAAACCAATTACATCAGAAATTTTGGTCATGGGGCAGAGTATCAACAGCTTGTAAGGCTCCACAAGTAATTCGAATGTGTAGCTAAGTTTGAGAATCACTGGTTTATGAATTACTGGGTCTGGATGACTAGTTGCATATGACTGGGAAGAAAGAAGGAGGACATAAAGAGAGATTTTCTAGCTCACATGACCTGGGGAAACGCTATTGGTTTAAGGTCTTGTCTCCTGAATCATAGTGGCTACAACAGGTGCTTGATGATAGCCTTGGGCAAATGATATACTTTTCGCCTAGAAATAATGGTAAAGTCACCTTATGGAATTACTGTGAGGATTAAATGAGATAATACATATAAAACACATAGCATAGTGCCGGAAACATGAGTGCTCAAAATTTTTATTGTATAAATTATTCAATTACGGTAGGCAAGAACAAGTCTACAGGGAAAAGAAAGATGAGTGATATCTAGTAGTTGTTTGGAAATAATACTTAGTGTTCAAAAGGGAGTTCAATGCTATAGGTACAAAATTGGTGTAGTTCAGTGGTATTGTTTAAATCATATAAATATATCATTCAGGGAAAGGGTATAGTGAGATGAGAAGGCGAAAGACTAGTATATCAGTTAGTTCTAATTGTTCTAAGCCTCAGGTGTCTTTGCTGTAGAGTGAAGATAATAGTATCATGTTTTATAGCATTTGTGTGGTATTAAATGACACAATGCAGGTAAAAAACATTAAAAATATGAGGCATCTAGAGTGCAAGAAGCCAGATGAGAAGAAAGGGAAACAATTTTCGGAAAAGTAGTTGTCAAGGAATAAGAGTTTGAGACTTGGAGGAACAATCTTTCATGTTAAATATACAAAATAAATAATTTTGGGATTTGGTGTTCCCTTTGGTATAACGAACCTTTGAATTAAAGGGTATTTAGATAAGTATTAATTTATAGTCCAACTTTAAATATGAGCTTCCTAGCACAGAAAACAAAGAGGGAAATGCAATTAGTTACATGATTGAAATACTACTTCCCAAGAAGAAACAGTTATTTACCTGTTTTGAAGCTGGAAATCAGTTTTGTTCCTAGGTCCTAATTGAAGGAAAAATGTGTAATATAATGGAGCACAATACCCTCTTCAATATCTCTAAAAAGCTTTTAAAAATGAGCTTTATGAGGCTGCTTCTCATAAAGTCTCTCTGTTTAATGCCACCCCATAAATGCATATTTACTAGGGACCAAATGATAATATTGTTTAATAATACCATAATGAAATAAGCTACCATTTAGCAAGCATTTATTATGTGTCAAACACTGTGCAAAGTATCTTATTTACATTGTTCTTGTGCATCATCAGAAGAAGAGAGAGGGCAAATGTTATCCATGTTTTCCATATGGAAAATCTGAGGTTCCATGAGACTAAATGACTGCTCAAGCTTAAACCACCAGTAAGTAGCATGGCCAAGATTTAAAACCAAGTCTACTCACCTTCAAGACCTGTGCTTTTGATACTGCTCTGTTCTTGCATTTAACCTACTGTTTTCTAAACATGGTTTGTTCGTTTGTTTGTTTGTTTGTTTTGAGGCAGAGTCTCACCCTGTCACCCAGGCTGGAGTGCAGTGGTGTGATCTTGGCTCACTGCAACCTCCGCCTCCTGGGTTCAAGCAATTCTCCTGCCTCAGCCTCCCGAGTAGCTGGGATTACAGGCACATGCCACCATGCCTGGCTAATTCTTTTGTATATTTTGTAGAGGCGGGGTTTCACCATGTTGGTCAGGCTGGTCTCCTCCTGGACTTCCTGACTTTGAAATCCACCCGACTCGGCCTTCCAAAATTCTGGGATTACAGGCTAGAGCCACCGTGCCCAGCCTTGTAAATATTGTTTTCAATGACAGTGGTTAAGGCACAAATCTACTGATTTTATTGATAAGGAAAAAGAGGCTCTGAGAGGTCAGAAGCTCTAGGATCCCATGAGTTTTTTGACAGCAGGTACCATATGCTGAGCCCCTTCCAGATGCCATTTTATTACATTATGCCCTGTCAGATATAAGTTTGGTTGATATGAACACAGAACATAGGTTCTTATGTTCCATCCTGCTTATGGACAGAGGATATTTTCAGAAAAGTATGGAAAATGTCAAACAGATGATTTAGTCATAAGTCCTGACCCCTACGTTATCAAACAAAAAACAAAAAACAAACAAACAAAAAAAAAGATGCTACTTTCTAGTTTTGTTTCTGAACAAAGTACTAGTTTTACTTTTATTATCATTATTATTATTATTATTTGAGACAGAGTCTCGCTCTGTTGCCAAGCTGGAGTGCAATGGCACAATCTTGGCTTACTGCAACCTCTGCCTCCCCAGTTCAAGCGATTCTCCTGCCTCAGCTTCCCCAGAAGCTGGTACTACAGTCATGTGCCACCATGCCCAGCTAATTTTTGTATTTTTAGTAGAGATGGGGTTTCACCATGTTGGCCAGAATAGTCTTGATCTCTTGACTTTGTGATCCGCCTGCCTCGGCCTCCCGAAGTGCTGGGATTACAGGTGTGAGCCACCGTGCCCAGCCCAGTTTTACTTTTAAGATGAGTCAATAGCTAACGAGAGAAGACTGAGTGGAGGAGTCTTCACCCAGCCCATCCGGTTCAGCAACACACAATAAGGGCACTTTCTCTCCAGGGGAGCAACACCAGCCATTGCTGTCTTGAATCATTTTCCCTTACCTCTCACAATTTATATTCTCTGACTCTCTTCAGCTACAAAGAAAATTTCCCCCTGAACTTCAAACAACAGAGCTCTGCCAAATACTCTGCCCTCATCAGTCTTCATTTAAATGCCAGCAACATGACCCTATGAATAAAGGTGGTGAGTTAATAAATCAGCACCCTTTTAAAGAATTTTCTTTTAGTTGACACAGGAAATTGGAATGACCACTTTAGAGGAAGAGGAAGTGATGAAATAAAGCAGATTTTTTGACCTGAGGACAGCCCAGCTTCAAATCAGGGCCCTGCTCTTTACCAGCCCTACGACCTAGAGCAAGTCCCTTACTGAATGAGTCTTGGGTTTTTGTTTTTGTTTTCTTCTTTGTATTAAGGGAAAATTAATTGCACTGTTTCCTATAGTAATTGAGAGTACTGTTGCCAGCTGGGGTGGGGGGCTGTGTTTTCATGTGGAAGATGTCGATGATCAAACATTTCTAGGTCCTCTCCACCTCTCACACAACTTGTTGGAACAAGGAGCTGTATTCATAGCTCAGCACCATCCCTTTCCTCCTTGGAATCTTTCTGTCTTCACAGAACCTTTGCCTGGGTGTGCCCTCTGCCATGCAATGAACCGGGCAGTAAAGGCCCTGGCCATGCCAGAGAGACCTGGGGATGTCCATGATTGCTGTGACCAAGTGGGCACATCTAATTCCAAAAGAAGCCTACTGCACATTTCATATAGCTCTTTCAGTAATAAAGCCAGCATTTGGCTTCCTATCCACTCAACTCATTTGTGTAACTTGGTTATACAAATTCAGAACTTGAGAAGCTCCCTAGAATCCCAACAAGTTTTAAATAAAATAGCGTAGATCAAGTGATTAATACAATGCTCCTGGTGCTCTTTGGAGGCATACTTTCAGATTCTCTTCCTTCTAATGTAGATTTTGTGTGTCATTCTAATTGATGCACCTGCTTCCCATTATTAGCAGTTAATTTCTAATTATTAAGATTTTGTCTGGTACAAGGTTCTATATATCAGACTGTGTACAATGTAGAGGTAAAAAAATAAAATTTTTTTTAAAAAAACAGAGTCAACCTCACTTCCCCGGATTTATCAGGCTACAGATGAGAAAAAGAAAAATGTATACATGTTTATACAAAGAGGTAGAAAAGAAATACAACACAAGAAAGAGTCAGATGAACTGCTATGAAGGTTAGCACATAGAAGGTACAATTGTTTTTATTCAGTGAGGAAGCAATTTGGTTTTTTTTTAAATTTTATTTTTTATCATGAAATTGATATGAATAAACTCCAACCCTTTTTTGGGCCTCTGGTTCTGCATCTGGAAATAGAGGAGGGCTATTGAATGTCATGGTCTATTAAGATCTTCCTGGGCTGACATGCTCTGCTCCATTCTCTTCTATATCTCAGGGTATTGTAAAGACAGAAATAAGAAATGCAGGTTCAAGGTTCCTTATTGGGACTAGGGGGCAGGTTGAGGAAGACCCCTGACTCCCAGGGCCCACCCTACCTCTGCAGAATTTCATTTTCTCCCAAAGCATCACCCAAAGAGATTCATGCACCTTCCTGAAGACATGCCACCACTCCCATCCTCCTTCGTACTGTCTGCACTTTGTCTTTAGCCAAAACTGAAACCAGTTTCAAAGGTAACAAGATGTGTCCCTGGTCTTAGTCCCCCTTGGGGTGAGGTTTGCAGTTCCACATGTTTCAATAGGAGAGGGGGTAAAGGATGGGATGAGGGGAGCAAAAACTGGATTCAAAAGAGAAGAACTATTTAGTTCAGTATCCTAAGAGTTCAACGCTGAGACTTCAGGGAATCCAGCCAACCTCTCTCCCCAGTAAATACAAAATAGAAATAAATGACCCTCACTCTCATTCCCACCCCTCATCTCAGAGACCACATTAACGTAACAGAAAGAAAAAAATACTATCATGACAATAACTATTCTTTACTGAACAGATTATATGTGCCAGGTACTGGGCTAAGTGCTTTATATATTGTTCTATTGAGTCCTTGTAATATTATGAGGTACTTCTATTATTGTCATAATTTTATACATGAGGAAACTGAGGCACACAGTATCGTAGTAACTTGCCCAAGGTCACCAGGCTGGGATGGAATACTTGTCTGTCTCCAAAACCTCTACTATGGCATCCCTTCTACGATATCCATGTATGACAGAACGATTTTTCTCCTGTTTCCTTGCCTGAAAATTGGCTCTTTTCCTTTTCTGTCTGCCTTCTTATCACCATCATGCTGACATTGCTCTGGTCCAGGGCATCACCACTTTCATCCCACTTACGTTAGCCCCTTATCTCCACTTCCTCGACATCACCCTGGTTCAAGGCATTTTCACCTCTCATCTGAACTGGACACTCTGGGCCTGTCTCTTGCCAATTCATCTCCCATCATGTAGCATATGGGATCTTTCCCAAAACCAACATCGGCCACAGGTCTGACCCTTACTTTAACTCTTCAGTGGCTCTATTAGGCATGGCCTCTTTAACATGTAAAACAAGGCTTTCACATTCCAGTTTGTGTACCCCTTCAGCCTCACTTATTGCTAGTCTCTCTGTCTCTTTCTGTGTGTGTGTGTTTTACACTTTATTCTCCACTCACAATAAGCTTCTGCTGCCTCCATTAAGTGGCATAATTTTTTCTTGACTCTTTAATTGAGCATATGCTGGTCCCGATTCCACCCACCTCTGATAATTCTTTCTTATCCTTCAACTGTGAATTAGTGTTCATGGAGGGCATCCCTGTGTGCTCCATATTCAGGATAGATGCCCTTTCCATGTGCTTCCACTCATGCCACACAGACCTTTGTCATACCATCTCTCCTGCATCCATATTTACATGCCTTTGTGTGCTTCACTCAGTTGTCTGCTCCATTACAGGAAGAACTGTCTCTTTTTTATCACTGTGCACCTGACTTCATTATATTTGATGAATAAGTAAAGTAGTAAAGGAACAAATTAGATAAATTTAAGTTAGAAATCATGAAAATTAAAACCCCATACCATTGTTTCCTTTGTGCTCCAAAGTTTCTTGACAATTCAAAATATAAAAGTGGCAAACACACAGAGGGGATTACAACTTGCGTTGAAGTCACTAATATTATTAGTGCTTCTTCTTATTAGACATTTGCTTCCTAAAGACAGCGAAACTGGATGAATTAATGCTTCATCAATAGCCCCACAATAAAAAACCATAAGTAGTTTAGATAACAGAAAAGAAGGCCTTTCGCCCTTGAATGCACTTTGATGTTCACTGAGGTGGTAAGAATCTCTCAAAAGCAAGGGGAAAAATAATCCTCAAAGTTTCTTAAAACAAAGAGATTGAAATTTGCAAACTCTACCTCATTAAAAATACTGTACAGTTTCAAGTCCTCTGAAGACTCTCAATAAAATTGAATCGAATGTGAATTGAATTAAGCAGAACACCTATGAATGACTCATTTTTTTCCTCAGAAAAATTTAAGGAGCTGTAACACCTGCTTATTGTCCTAAGATAATGGAAATGTCTAGGCATCAGCCATGGAGAGAAGGGAAAGAGGTGAGAGAAGAAAGATAGATTACAATCAAACAGAGGTCAGTTCAAATCCCAACCGTACCATTACATAGCTGTGCATCCTCAGGCAGCTTACTCAAATGAGCTTTGCTTTGCTTGTCTTTAAAACTGGAAATATTGACACTTGTTTTTTGGAAATTACAAGTTTATTGTAAGAGTAAAACATATGTGTGTTATAACTCTAAATTAGAATATACATTAAAGAAATTACTTGTCAATCCATACAAGTCATGCAATATATTGCCATGTCAACGTATTTGGACTTATTCATCTCCGGAATTGCCTTATGAGTGGTGTAGTAAACTCACTACTCTCTCTCTCACTCTCACTCATTCTCTCTTTCTCTCACTTTCTCTCTCTCTCTATATATATATATGTACATATGTGTATATGTGTGTGTGTGTGTGTGTGTGTGTGTATATATATATATATATTCCCTGCCTGAGATTACATAGTACATGGAGGCAGGAGGCAGGATGAGGAGGAGTATTAGCATGGATGAGACACCAGAAGACTGAACTTCAATCCTGGTTTCCCTGAATTCCCTTCTGTGTGACCTCAGGCAAATCATCCACTTTCTCAAAGCCTTAGTATTATGGGAATTTAATATATAATGTGTTTCAGTGGGTTTTGCAAAATACTTCATGAAAGCCTTGGTTCATATTATTTAAAGCAGGGGTTCTCAACTGGGGGCAGTTTTACACAAACACCCCCTAGGGATATTTGGCAATGTCTAGAGGCATGTTTTTACATTGTAGGGAAGGGGAGTGCTACTGGCATCTAGGAGGTAGAGGCCAGGGATGCTGCTCAACTTCCTGCAATGCACAGGGCAGTCTCTTTTCACTCCTCAGCAAAGAATAATCTGGCCCCAAATTTCAGTAGTATGGAGTTGAGAAACCCTGATTTAAATGTTGATATAATGAAAATTTAAAGGTGGTCTCTTAATAACAACATTCAAGAACATTTGTTTATTTCTTAAATTAGCAATTAATGATAGCCAGCGTGATCAGTACCTCATGGTGTACTGTTTCTTCTCCAGCTTTATTGGAATATCATAGACAAATACAAGTAATATGTATTTTAGGTGTTCGATTTTGTTTTGATATACTCATATACTGTGAAATGATTAACATCATTCATATGATTTGGCTGTGTCCCCACCCAAATCTCATCTTGAATTGTAGTTCCCATAATCCCCCACATGTCACAGATAGGACCCGATGGGGAGGAGGTAATTTAATCATAGAGGAAGTTAGCCTCATGCTATTCTCATAATAGTGAGTTCTCATGAGATCTAATCGTTTCATAAGGGACTTTTCCCCTTTTTGCTTGGCACTTCTCCTTGCTGCTGCACTTCACTCTGCACTTCACTCTTCACTCTGCACTTCACTCTGCACTTCTCTTTCCTGCTGCCATGTGAAGAAGGACATGTCTGCTTCCCCTTCTGCTATGATTGTACATTTCCTGAGGCCTCCCAGCCATGCTGAACTATGAGTTAATTAAACCTCTTTTCTTTATAAATTACCCAGTCTTAGGTATGTCTTTATTAACAGCATGAGAATGGACTAATAAAATCATCAAATTAATTATAATATCCATCAACTCACATAGTTACCTTGTGTGTGTGTTGAGAACATTTAAGATATACTCTCAGCAAATTTCGAGTATACAATACAGTATTTTAACTATAGTCACCATACTGTACATTAGATCTCTAGAACATATTCATCCTGAGTAACTGGAAGTTTGTACTCTTTGATCAACATCTTCCCATTTTCCCCACCCCCACCCACCTCGTGGCAACTACCATTCTACTCTCTGCTTCTCTGAGTTTGATATTTTTAGATTAAAAAACACATAACAATGAGATTATGGTCTCTCTATTAAATAGTAATGGGAAAACTGGATATCCACTTGTTGAAAGAAATTAGACTTTTATCTCACATCATGTACAAAAATTAACTAAAAGGGATTAGACTTAAACATAAGATTTGAAACTGTAAAAATCACTGCAGAAAAACATAGGAAAAATGTTTTCATATTAGCCTGGGCAATGATAACATCCCAAAACACAGGCAACAAAAGCAAAAATAGACAAAGGGTATTGCACAAAACTAAGAAGTTTGTGCATAGCAAAGGAAATAATCAATAGAGTGAAAATACAGCTTATGGAATGAGAGAAAGTATTTGCAAAATGTACATCATGTAAGGTGTTAATATCCAAAATGCATAAGGAACCCAAACAACTCAATAGGAAGAAAATAAATAGCCCAATTTAAAAATGGGCCAGGACCTGATTAGACACTTACCAAAGAGGACATACAAATGGTCAACAGGAATATAAAATAATTCCATACATCACTAATCATCAGAGAAATGCAAATTGAAACTGCAGTGAGATATTACTTTATACCTGTTAGAATGCTATTATTTAAAATAAAAAAAAAAACAAAAAACCTAAGTGTTGGTGACAATATCTAGAAGAGTGGTCCTCTGCACATTGTTGGTGGGAAGGTAAATTGGTATAACCATTATGGAAAACAGTATGTAGGTTCCTCAAAACATTAAAACTAAAACTCCCATACAATCCAGCAATCCTACTCCTGGGTATATATCTAGAAGAAGAAATAAAATCAATATGTTGAGGTATCAGCAGTCCTATGTTCATTACAGCATTATTTGCAATTGGCAAGATACCAAATCAACCAAAATATCCATGTATGAATGAATAGCTAAAGAAAATGTGGTATGTATATACAACAGAATATCATTCAGTCTTTTAAAAAGAAACCCTGCCATTTATGACAGAATGGATAATCCTGGTTTTTTTCAGATTCACCCATATCATGGGAGAAGATATTATGATTCTTTGACATAATGTCCTTTCAAAAGAATGTGTTTCTGTGTGAACACACACCACGTGTATGTGTGTTCAACATGTTCTTTGAGTGCTTTCTGCTTTTACCTATAAAACAGAGCACCCCTGTAAGGTAAATAGAGCAGAAAGTATTATCCCCATTTAACAACTAAGAAAATCAATGTCCAGAGGCCGCATGACTTGACTGAAGTCACAAAACTGTTAAGTAGTAAGGATTATTTTTTGTGTGTGTGTCTGGACATCGGAATTTAATAGCTATATAGAAGCTGATGCAGATGGGCATTCATGCTGAGATTTAGTATTTGTTTTGATTCAACATTTCAGTTAAAATCAGCAAGAATTAGTTAGGTATTAAGACTAAGTTTGTCATACCTAAATGACGCAATTCCTGCCATCAAATTTTCAGAGATTTGGATAAATTTCTAATCTAAATATTGCATGAATGTAATGATGTTAAGGAAAAGTTGATTTCAAAATTACTGGGGTGAACAGGTGTTCAAATAAATGTTCTAGGAAAACTGTGTAATCACATGAAATTTAATTAAAAAGTTAATATAAATAATGAACTCTTTCCAACATAACATATGTTATGTACTCCAACATACATATATACAAATATGTGGTATATTCCCAAATGGATTTCAAGTCCCTTGTAAATAGTGACTCTTTCTCATAAAATGGTTAAGATGGTGCTTGGCTCATATTTGGTTCCTAATTTAAAGAAAATGTTTAGGGAGGGGAGGAGGGCAAAGAATAAATATATTGAAAAGCTCATCTATAAAACCAAGGAAGGATTACATTGATGGAGTAATAATTATATTTAAAATGTGTGGTGGATTATTACTTTTAAAGGGTCTTCTATTATTTATAACATCCCTCCAAATAAATAGGACTCCCCTCACTGAATGAAATGCATGCATTTCCATATATAAATTAAATGATCTGTCAGCATGGAATTGAGAAAAGTGAAACAAATCAAACTGAATTTCAACCCTGTAGTGGACTTCATAGAGTTGTCCTAAACCTCTTGGAACATTATTCAAATAACCCCTAGCTCATTGAAGTGCATTGTGTTTCTTCACTTCACTTAGAGGACAGGATTGCTGTGAAATTCAAATAAAAACCCCTCTGTGAAAGCTGAACCAAGAGGTAACTAGCATCCTAAACCTACCTAACCTTCACACAGGCACCTGCCAGTCAACAGTTCTCCAAGAACTGATGAGCTCATGATCAAGAACACACCAACTAGGCAGAAAAGGAATCTTAAATGAGCAGCTTCTTAAAAAAGGAGAAGAAATAGAAGAAGAAAGATGATGGAAAGGAGGAAGGGATATCCAAAACAGATTAGAGAGAAGAGAAAAAATACCTTCAATCATTTGACACCTCTAATTTCTCCCTACCAGTCATGCCCAGACTTCCCTTTCTTCCCACAGCTTAGATCCTGGGTGCCCACTTTAAAGAATTCCTTTATCAATAGAGTATTTTTACTTCCTCTACTATGCAACATTCACTGATTTGCTTTATTAATGTTACAGTCTGAACACTGCTGCTGAAAACTGGGAGAATTTTTTAAAATGTCCAACCCTGTGAATTGGGGCTACAACAAACCTTACTTGAGCTCTCAACACTCTATGGATTTGTCTGTTCAACACAGAGGAATCATTCATGTTTCTCCTACACTCTCCTCTCAAGCTTCCTCCATGGCCACTATTTCACTGACCCCAAGCGGGTCTGGAAACTCTACCAATTCTTGGCTTTCCACAGGTAAAACCTCCCTTTATTAGTAATAGAATCCAGGACAGGAAATTTATTCAGTTTTCTCCCACAAGTCTTCAAGTTAAGCTTCATTCCCATTCATTTTCCTCTCCTCTCTTCCTCCCAACCCAATATATGGCTGTGTCCCTTGCTGCCTAAGGACAGTCCCTCTATCTGTGCTCTGGTGAACTTCTCCAGAACTTGTCCCTTTGAGCTATCCCTATGCCATTGTGTGTCGTCAACCCCATCCCTGTTTCTCCCATGAATCCTTTCTATCAGCACTACACAGAGAATATGTTCACCCATGTTAAAATACTGAAGTTTCTCCCAGATAACAAACCACAAAACAAGCTGAGTATGTGTCCTCTTCCAGTTACTAACATTTTTGTTTTCAGCCCTTTGGAACCTAACTTCTATAAGAATTGTGCATACTCCTAGTCTCTCATTTCTCATCCCCTATTTTCAGATCAACCCATTATCATCTGGCTTTCTTCCCTTCATTCATATCTCATCCCAATGGCACATGCCATTGTGCAATATGTAATTCATAAATATTTGGTGAATGAATCAAACTTGTTTTGCCCCACCTCCCCACTATCTTCAGCCAAGTTTATCAAAAACCTCACTGTTGCTACATCCAACAAACGTTGCTCATTTCTTATCAAATGGGCTTATTCGCAGCATATGACACTGCTGTCATCATGACTTCTGGATTCCTCTTTTTTTCCCCTATAACAGCTCTATCAAGCTATAAATCACATGCCTTAAAATTCACCTTTTTTTGAAGTGTACAATTGAGCGATCTGTAGTATATTCACAGAGTTGTGCAAGCTTAACCACTATCTAATTCCAGAACATTTACATCACTTCAAAGAAACCCCATACCCTATAGCAGTTTTCTTCTTCCACCCATTCCCTGGCGACCACTAATCTACTTTCCGTCTCTATGGATTTGACTACTCAGGACATTTTATGTAAGTGAAGTCATTTAAAATGTGGTCTTTTGTGACTGGCTTATTTCACTTAGCATAATATTTTCAAGATTTATTCATGTTGTAGCATGTATCAGCATGTCATTTTTAAATGGCTGAATAATATTCCATTGCATGAATATATATATATATAAAAAACATTTTGTTTATTCATTCACCTGTTGATGAACAATTGGGTTGCTTCTAACTTGTTACTATGAATAATGCTGTTATGGAAATGTGTGTACAAGTTTTTGTATGAAAGTGCATTTTTATCTAGAACTAGAAATACCATTTGACCCAGCCATCCCATTACTGGGGATATACCCAAAGGATTATAAGTCATGCTGCTATAAAGACACATGCGCACGTATGTTTATTGCAGCACTATTCACAATAGCAAAGACTTGGAATCAACCCAGATGTCCATCAGTGACAGACTGGATTAAGAAAATGTGGCACATATACACCATGGAATACTATGCAGCCATAAAAAAGGATGAGTTCGTGTCCTTTATAGGGACATGGATGCAGCTGGAAACCATCATTCTCAGCAAACTATTGCAAGAACAGAAAACCAAACACCGCATGTTCTCACTCACAGGTGGGAATTGAACAATGAGATCACTCAGACACAGGAAGGGGAGCATCACACACTGGGTCCTATTGTGGGGAGGTGGTAGTGGGGAGGGATAGCATTAGGAGATATACCTAATGTAAATGATGAGTTAATGGGTGCAGCACACCAACATGGCACATGTATACATACGTAACAAACCTGCACATTGTGCACATGTACCCTAGAACTTAAAGTATAATAATACAAAAAAAGAAAGTGCATTTTTATTTTTCTTATATACCTAAGACTGAAATTGCTAGGTAATATGGTAACTCTGTGTTTAACATTTTGAAGAACTGTCAAGTTTATTTCCAAAGGAGGTGTACCATTTAACATTTCTGCCACCAATATATGAGGGTATCATTTTCTCCACCATTTTCATCCTTGTCAAACTTGTTACTTTTTAAATTTTAGCCATCCTAGTCAGTGTGAAGTAGTGTCTCACTGTAGTTCTGTTTTGAATTTTCCTCATGTAGTATTATGTTGAACATCTTTTCATGGGTTTATTGGCCATTTATATATCTTTGTTTGAAGAGGAATGTCTACTCAGATACATGCCCATTTTTTAATTGCATTATTTATCTTTATTATTGAGTTGTGATCATTCCTTATATATTCTGGATGCAAGTCTCCTATGAAATACATGGTTTGCAAACACTTTCATTATCTGGATTGCCTTTTTCACTTTCTTGGTGGTTACCTTTGAGGCAAAAACTTTTTAAATTTGATCTTATCCACTTTGCCTATTATTCTGTCTTCACTTTTGCTTCCAGTATCGTATCTAAGAAACTTTTACCTAACTCAAAGTCATGAATATATACTACTATATTTACTTATAAGAGTTTCATACTTTAATCTCTGATATTTAGGTCTATGATACATTTTATGTTAGCTTTTCTGTACAGTGTGAGGAAGGGTCCACCTTCATTTTTTTCCAGATAGATAGCCAGTTGTTTCAGCACCACTTGCTGAAAAGACTATTCTTTTCATATCGATTTGTCTAGGCAACCTTGTCAAAAAATCAATTATATTGTAAGGATTTATTTCTGAATTTTTATTTCCACTGTATTAGTTTATAGCCTATCTTTATGTGAGTACATTTTCTTAAATACCATACTTTTGTTGTAAGTTATGAAATTAAAAAGCATGAATTTTTAACTTTATTTTTCTTTTTAAAAATCATTTTGGTCCTTCTTGGTCGCTTGCATTTTCCTATAAGTTTTAAAATCAGTTTGTCAATTTCTGCAAAAAGAGGCACTAGGATTTTGATAGGGACTGCACTGATTTTATAGTTCAATTTGGGAAGTACTGCTATCTTAACAATATTACATTTTTCAATCTATAAATCTGGTTAAATTTCAATTTATTCAGGTCTTCTTTAATTTCCTTCAGCAATGTCTTGTAGTTTCAGTGTACATGTCTTGCATTTCTAAGCCTCGTGGACTATGTATTTTTTAAAAATTAATTAGTAAACTTTGGTACCGCAGAATTTAAACTAATAATTATAAGTTACCTGAATATACTCCCAATGAAGAATCTTTCTGTGTTTTTATTTTATTTCTTTAATATAGGAAACTCTTTTAATCCATGTATGATATTATTTAGTTTATAATTATGTGTTTGGGCCATACCTTCCTGTTTCTTAGTGTGTTTCACAGCTTCGTGTTGAAAACTGGACGTTTTCATAATCTAATGTGGCAACTCTGGAAATAAGATTCCTCCCTTCCCAGGGTTTTCTATTGTTACTGTTTGTTGTTCCTGCTGTTTGAAGTTTGTTTGGTGACTTTCCTCAACTTATTATTTAAAGTCTGCACTGTGTTGTGTGTGGCCGCTGAAGTCTCTGCTGAGTTAGCTTAGTGGTCAGCGAATGATTGGATAAAAATTTGCATGAATGACTTGAATCCATAGGTCTCTCACACTTCACCATGGATCTCTGAGTGGATGTGTTGGGGCACCATTTCAACATTCTGCCAGTTTTCAACTCTGCCTTAGCTTTCAGTTCCTGCTTATGCAGATTCTCAGTGTCAGCCAGCATAAGATATTAGGATCTTCTCAAGTCTTTCCTGGGCATTCTCACAGCCCTGCACATGTGCATCGTTTTGCAGATGCCCTTGAATATGTTGGAGTCTTTTAAAGCCCCCGGTAAATGTTTCATTTTTCAGCTTTTTCCTTCAAGATTCTTAGCCTCTTATTTGCCCTAATTGATACAACTGGTATCACTATCTCAGACAGCTTCAATTTAAATGAAGGACACTGTTCATTTTTCACAAACACCCTGGGGATACAGCATTTCCCCAGTGAATGAGCGCTGAGTCAGTTAAAATAAAGCCAGTCTGAATGAATGGGGCTTTCCAGGGAGTTGTCAGGCAGGTCAAATAGTGATAGTTCTCTGGAAATGGACTTTTGGGAGATCTCTAAACACTTTCTATCCCCCCAGTAGCTGTAAGACTGCTGGTTTTCACAATTACCATGCTTGTGAGGCAATTGATTTTCACTGCTACTGTGCGGGAAAAGAGAAATAGGAATAGTGGGGCCGGGCGTGGTGGCTCAAGCCTGTAATCGCAGCACTTTGGGAGGCCGAGACGGGTGGATCACGAGGTCAGGAGATCGAGACCATCCTGGCTAACACGGTGAAACCCCGTCTCTACTAAAAAAAAAAACAAAAAAAAAAAAAAAAAAAAAACCAAAAAAAACTAGCCGGGCTTGCAGTGAGCTGAGATCCGGCCACTGCACTCCAGCCTGGGCGACAGAGCTAGATTCCGTCTCAAAAAAAAAAAAAAAAAGAAAAAAAAAAAAGAAAAAAAAAAAAAAAGAAATAGGAATAGTGTGTGTTAAAATGCTACAAAGCTCTTTGCTATTCTTACAGAAATTCAGCTATTTTGGCCGGGCGCGGTGGCTCAAGCCTGTAATCCCAGCACTTTGGGAGGCCGAGACGGGCGGATCACAAGGTCAGGAGATCGAGACCATCCTGGCTAACACGGCGAAACCCCGTCTCTACTAAAAACACAAAAAATTAGCCGGGCGAGGTGGCGGCGCCTGTGGTCCCAGCTACTCGGGAGGCTGAGGCAGGAGAATGGCGGGAACCCGGGAGGCGGAGCTTGCAGTGAGCTGAGATCCGGCCACTGCACTCCAGCCTGGGCGACAGAGCGAGACTCCATCTCAAAAAAAAAAAAAAAAAAAAAAAAAAAAAGAAATTCAGCTATTTTTCTTTAATAAAGATTCTTCAGATTGTTACAAGCTTTTAAGTTTTACAGCTCTGTAAAAGTTTATTTTGTCAATTTTTTTAGTGTTCTTTTTGCTGTTATGAAGTAAATTTTCAGAAGTCTTTATCCAGTTTTCAGAAAGTGTTCCTTCTCCTAATTATCTCTATCTCTCTGGCTACTCTTGGGAGGTTTAAAGGCTTTTCTTCTTAATGCATATGGCCCATAACTGGTGGTGGTGGTTGTTGTTAGAATTCTATGTTCGATGCTGTCCCCTGCTCTCTCACCTTTAATCAAGTCCTTGGATATCCTGATTCTCTGCTATGGCTTCTGCTAGCATCTTTGTGATGGTAATTTCTCATTTGTAACTCCAGCACATGTGCTTCTCCTGAACTCCACACTCTTTTATCTAAGTGTCTGTAGATAACTCTTGAAAGACTCATAGGCATCTTAAATCCAATCTGTTCAAAACTAAATGCATCATTAACGTTTTCCTCCAACCCCATATCTGCATTTTGATGTTCTTTATCATAATTAACAGCACTACTATATACATAGTCCAAAAAATCAACCAACAGCAACCCTTCATACTGCCTTTATCCCGTATAGCAGCTCAAGTGGTATTGTATCTGATAATCCCATTTTCCTGCATTTTGATAACATTGCTTCCCATTTCTTGGCCACTTGCTACATTTAGAAAGGAATTAAAGTGCTTTAATGAAATCTACAAAGAACTTCAAGATTTGGATTCTGTCATGCTCTCCGGGATCATGTTTTTATAATCTGCCAGCCACCTTGAATTTTCATTTTCATATTTTACTTTATCTTTGGTATTTGCAGTCCCAAGAGAAATCTCCGTGTGCTTATATTAGATCTCACATATTTTTGCTTATGCTGCCTTGAGTTGGATTCTGTCACTTGCAACCAAAAATCCTAAATAACAAAATAAGCTTCAGAGCATAACTACAGCGTTAGTTATCTTGCTTTACCCATTATTCTAATTTTTCTCACTAATATATCTACTCTTAGCTGAGCTGATGAGGCTGCTGTCATACCCAGTGTGGTCCAGACTCTTCCAGTCTATCTTCTTGTTATGTTCTTGACAGATCTCATCAGCAAACTCTCTCCTCACAGCTCATATTATGCCAAAAGATCAGCCTTACCCATTAATTTAGTCTCTGAATAGAGAGTTGCTGTCTCTCTCTCATTTTATTTCTCTTCTCAGACAAAATCCCCCTTTTGTCAGGAAGAAAAAAAATGGTGTGTTTACTAGCTAAAATTTGCAACTAGTATATGAACTGTTATTGTCCTAGAAGCAAAACCCGATTAGACACTTTTCTCTTTTCTACATCCAGTATATGTAGATTACATAACCCCTTTGAGAACTGTAAAATGGCACACAATGGTTATTATTTATTCTAACTGCGGGGAGGCAGATTTGGGTTCTGGAATTATCATTTGTCTAAATTCATGTTCATTGATCATGAGGGCAGTTTAAGATACAAATTGTTCCTTGGCTCTGACAAGCATGTGTTGCTAACCTGTTTCCTCTTACTGGCTAGTTCCTGACTTTGAGATAGTGGTTTTATCATTCCATCTCACTTTCTTTCTTTCCTTTTTTATTCTTTTTTTTTTTTTTTAACTTGTAAAATCTGGTAAAGTCCATCAGAACTTGAGGATTGTTAGAATTAACTCTGTAAATGGACACAAAAAGCCTAATATGAGATCTTGCCAGTGATAGTCATTCGATAGATGACAGCTCAGGTTATTGTCATCAGCATGGTCATTCACCATGTAACCTCTGCTGTTAACAGATTTCAGACTGTAATCTTTTGTTTCTCCTTTCTAATCCTGAACTTCCTCTGACTGTTCCATTTTGGTTCCGAGCAAGCAGGCCGCTTGTGTCTGAATCTGGCAGATCCTGAAATCTCTGTTTGGCTTTGTCAGACAAGTTCAGGCATGTACAGACAAGTCCATGAGTTTCTCAGAAGGTTGACTCTGCCAAAGCCAGAACACCACTCCCCCCCTTTCCACTGGGTCTTGTGCTCCAAGCTGTTGGACATAAGTTTGTGCTTTCGAAACTTCAGTATTTACACGGAGTCTGTGCCTCTGATTTACCCAGTGTCCAGCTGCTGATACTTATCTTGAAATTTCTAAGTGCAAGGCTGCAATCAAAGCATCAGGGGACAGAAATGAACAAATAAAGATGTTTGGGGACTGCCTGCTTTTCTCATGCGATTTGCACATTTTTCTTGGCTTGCGTAATCTGAGGAGGCTGGGACCATAGGCCCCTTCATTCCTTGGCCCAGTGGCTGCACATGGCAATGTTACAAATACAGGAGCTGGACATTCAGATGGGGCCTCACCCCTGCTAGGAAAGCATCCACCTCTGTGCCTCCCAGACAGCGTTGACGCATTCAGACATGCTGGACAAAGAACGTACAGTCTACATTCCCTGGCCTTTGAAGGGAAGATGTTGCAATGTACAGGCAGTTGGAGTGTTTTGCCTAATTCATCAAAACATTCACATTTGCTAGTAATACAATGCATCTATGATGAGAAGGACTCAGGGGAAAGCACTGTGGATTAAGGGTAAAATGGCTCATGTCCCCTAATTTCTACCATTCGGCTAAGCTTTGAAGCAGCCTCCCTTCATTCATGAAAGTGTTGCAGGGTTGTTAAAAATGCATGGGCTTTGGAACCAGATGGATCTGTGGTTCAGACTTGCTAGCTGTGGGATCTTGGGCAACATACCCTTTCTAAAGCGTCTGCTCTCATCTGGAAAGTCAGGGCAGTAAAACTAAACTCAGAGAGGTTTTACAAGGATTCTTTGAGATAATGTATAGTGCTTAGCAGGGTAACAGACACAGTAAGTGCTATAAATGAACTTTTATCATTCACCTACTTTTTAGGTGCCTACCATGTGCCAGGAACCTAACCAGGCACTTAGCATTTCTTTGCCCTGAATTTGGTTGGACATTGCAATGGGAGTTGGAATACAAGGAGAAGCGTATTTTGAAAGAGGCAAAGAAGACTTGACTTTAGACCCAGCATCACCTAAAACCAATTCATATGGCTTCGGGCAAGAGATATTTCTCTAGACCTCAGTTACTTCAGCTGAAAAGCAGAGTAACCATTTCTGCCCTAAGAACCAAGGGAAGGCATAATTATTATTATTACAATTATAATAGATGGCATTAATATAGAGCTTATTTGCTTCTTAGCACTTTCTAAGCATTTTACATTTACTGATTTATTTAGTCTTCACAACTACCCTAGGAGAATTATTACACAGATTCAACCAACAAAGGAATTAAGAGACCAAGAAGTTAGATGATTTATTCATAGATAGCAATCAGAAATCAGCTAGTCTGGCTGAAGAGTCTTTTCCCTCAATCATCACACTTTGTACTTGGTGGACAATAAAACCTTGCACAAATATGAAGATTTATTACTATGCTGGAAAATTTTACCCAAAAAACTAGTATTTTCATCTGATCATTGTAGGCTCCAATATGGTTATTTTTAAGAGATCTGAATCAATTTCTCTTTACTTTTTCTCAGGATTTTATTATAAAAATTTTCAAATAAATGATATAGTTTAAGTATTTTTATAGTAAACATACATATACCTACCACTCAGATTCTATAACTAACATTTTGCTATTAATATGTCTTATCACATATCTCTCTCTAGATCTTCCCCATCTCTCTCCATCAATCCATCTTATTTGTGATATATTTAAAACTAAATTGGAAGGCATCACTGTGTTTCACCCAATTCTCCAGTATGAATGTCATTAATTAGAATTTCATCTACTTTATGATCCATTTTGTTCTTTTCCAAAATGAATTTTAGGTTTCATATCTGCAATGAAGATTTGTAAATCTCAGAAAATACTAAGAAATTGGTATTTCTTAGTAAGAAAATACTCAGAAAATGTTAAATTAACAACAAAGCATGGGACAGTCTACTTTTAATATTGTAACTTCATTAATATTATCATTATTGTTAGTATTGTAGTTGATTTTCACACCTGATTTTTCAATCCTAACAGCCAGTCTGCCATTCAGCTGCTATTTTTCCTGTTCAGACCTTCCATTTCATCCCCAGACATAATGACTCCTGCTCAATTTTTCCCACTTCCACCCTCACCCTCTTGTGCCCAAATTCAACCACAGTTTGCTCTCTGCCAGACCTCCATATATCCAGTGGATTCCAATGCTACCACAGAATTCCACATGGTATCCAAGTATCTGACTGACCCAGCCAATTATTACAATAGCACCTTATATTTAGTTGGTGCTGGTTCATTATTTCATTCAGTAAGTATTTATCAAGAGCCTATTTAACCAGGTGACCAGGAAGAGGGAGGGCAAAGCATGAGCTAGGAGCATTGAGTAAATAAAGAATTAGATCAAGTAACTCACATGTATGACATAATTTCTATGTACACAACATTGCTATCAAGGAGTTTATAGTCAAGTCAGGGGAAGAAAACAAATGCACATGAAACAATTGGAGACCAGCTGTAGAGAGAGAAACAAGCAAAATTTCTATGTAGTCATGTGGAATGGTTTGTATGAATGTCTGCCAAAGAGATGTAGAATAAAAATGCTTTTAGGATTCCACTTCTGAAGAGAAATGAGACTGTAAATTAATATTGGTTCGATCTAAGGCCATGTCCTAATAGAGGGAATAAAAGAGAGTTTTTAAAAAAATAGAATTATTACATAAAATGTTTTTTTTTTTTTTTTAAATTATGTTGGGCAATTGATAAAATGTCTTAGAATATGTGAAGAGGCTGGCCGCGGTGGCTTATGCCTGTAATCCCAGCAATTTGGGAGGCTAAGGTGGGCAGATCACCTGAGGTCAGGAGTTCAAGACCAGCCTGGCCAACATGGTGAAGCCTTGCTGTCTCTACTAAAAATACAAAAATTACCCAAGCGTGGTCGCAAGTGCCTGTGATCCCAGCTACTCTGGAGGCTGAGACAGGAGAATCACTTAAACCCAGGAGGTGGAGGTTGCAGTGAGCCGAGATCACACCACTGAACTCCAGTCTGGGTGAAAAAGTGAGACTCTGTCACAAAAAAAAAAAAAAAAAAAAAAAAAAAAAAAAAAAAAAAGAATATGTGAAGAGATTGAGCGAAGAGTCAAAAACTTAAAGCTGGAGCCAGAGCCAGATGCCACAAGGATGAATTCGATACAGTGAGAAAGATGGCTGTGATTCAGAGATAACATCTTTTCTAGTACTGTTAGAGCTGAAAATGTTTGGCAGCATATTGTGTACCCAAATCAGACAGAGATGAGTGGTAACATTCTACTTAATTGA
This sequence comes from Macaca thibetana thibetana, assembly GCF_024542745.1. NCBI lineage: Eukaryota > Metazoa > Chordata > Mammalia > Primates > Cercopithecidae > Macaca > Macaca thibetana. The sequence goes on along the minus strand of NC_065592.1, from coordinate 23,869,382 downwards.
CGAAGAATCAGTAAACAGAGATTGGACCCCAGTGAAGTAACCAAAGAAAAATCCAACAGAAGAAGCCAATGATTATAAAGACTGAAAGAACTATCAGTAGCAAATTCAAGAAGTCTTATGGAATGAATACAAGTTGGTGACCTGATTCTGTTGCCTTCTAGGTATAAGAACTCCAGTTTTATGAGCTCCAGCGTTCTAAGTTATAAAAGTAGAATAGAATTTGCTCTTGAGGGGTGTTGTATGGATTGAATGAGATGCTAAACAAAGCATGTGTAGCATAGGTCCTGATTGAGAGAGCTTGCTGATAATTTCAGTTTGTTTTCTGAACGTGGGTCCTTTCAGCCTAGGGAGTATAGAATTGTGGGAATTCCCACTGAACATCATGAGGCTTTATTGTGGCCAGAGTTAACAGATCTGGCCCATGTTCTACATTGCCCTTGAGCATGTGTGATGACTTTGAATGAATAATTTTTTAAAAAAACAAAAAGGCACCTTTTGTTGAATATTAGTTGTTTACATTTCTTCCTCAGATAAAAATAAAAATAATAATAATAATAAAGCCATCATTTCACCAAGCCTGTGCACATAGGTTGGTGAATACAGCACGGATTGGGTTTGAGCCCCAACTCATCCTCTCAGCCATGACAACCCCTCCCTGTCCATGTTTCAAGAAACTTTATTGGGAGAAGAGAGAAATTAGACTATCTGATACACCAAAAAGGAGTTAGTAGGTAACATCAAAGGAGCCATTCAGAAACTAAGAACCATCTATTTGGGTGACTGGAATTGACTGAAGGCATTAGAGAACTTCCAGTGTCTTCTCATCTCTAGGATTTGAGAACTAAGACTCTATATTCTATTGTAGCCTCAACCCCACCACATTATACTACCCTTTGTATATAAATAGGGTTACATTAAAGGTGATAATCTATATTTTCCTTTGCATAACAAAGGATTTTAACTCCAAACCTCAATTTGTTAACTCTTTGAAGACTATAGATGCCATACATAGGTTCACATGAAGCCCATTCACTCCAGGTACTTTATGATATTCACTATGTTTTACATTTACATTTACTTCCCCATTTCCCCCTCTTTCATGTTAGATCATGAATCCATTTGGAGACGAAGCCTCAGGACTTCCAAAGACACTACCTTGTCAGGATGCTCCTAGAAATGGTATTTCTAGATGTTCTGCATTTCCAGGCACTCTCAAAATGCCAAAGTTTGACTGCATGCTTCCCAACAGTGAGCAGGAGTTTATTTGCATCCATTCAGTGCCATGTTTCTCTTCCTGAATACCAAAGATGCCATCTTTGTACTTCTGTACCCCACAGAGACCCTGTGTAATTACCTATAACCTCAGTCTCTGGGTCATGCCAGACATATCATAGGCATGCGGTTGTTCTCACCATTCCACTTTCTTCCTTCTGTAAAACCTTCTCCATTCCATCACCTCCAACTAGTGCAAAACTACGCATATAAATAAACAGGTACCCAGACAGTTTTCAAACATGTATGAATCCCAGTGTTAGCCACAGTTTGGGCTCATATTACTACATAGTAAATCAGGAGTATTTGTGAAGTCCTACACACGATGGCCAACTGAACTGTGTTTTGGGGATAACATTTTAAATGGAAAATTGGTTGATCCTGCTGTGCAGAAGTGCCGTCAAATATGGATAGGTTTACTTTTCAAACATAACTGATTTTTTTTAACAGAATAAAACAGTCTCATTTTAAACATTTTTAAAATTTCAGATCAACAAAAAAGGAAAGATCAAAAGAAAGAGAGAGAGAAAGAAGAAGGAAGGAAGAAAGGAAGGAAGGAAGGAAGGAAGGAAGGAAGGAAGGAAGGAAGGAAGGAAAGAAGGAAGGAAGGAAGGAAAGAAGGAAGCAAGCTAGCTGCAGAAAAACTCACTATCCAGACAAGACATCTGCTCAATTTTGGATTGTATCATTCCAGAATTTTCCACAACATACTTAACTAGCTTCTAATTTTTTAATTAAAACATTTCTAACATTGTGCTATTTTAAACCATAAACATTCCTATGTCTTGAAGGAGATTCATGATTATCAACTTAGAATAAATTTTTAGAAGTGGAATCAGTGCCACACAAGCCCACAGCCAATCGTTTGGCAATTTTTGCCACCTTCATTTAAAAAGTGTATCCCAGGCTGGGCACAGTGGCTCACACCTGTAATCCCAGCACTTTGGGAGGCCGAGGCAGGTGGATCACGAGGTCAGAAGATCGAGACCATCATGGCTAACACGGTGAAACCCTGTCTCAACTAAAAATACAAAAAATTAGCGGGCATGGTGGCGGGCACCTGTAGTCTGAGGCTGAGACTACTGCCTACTCAGGAGGCTGAGGCAGGAGAATGGCGTGAACCTGGGAGGCGGAGCTTGCAGTGAGCCGAGATCTCGTCACTGCACTCCAGCCTGGGTGACAGAGCGAGACTCTGTCTCAAAAAAATAAATAAATAAAATAATTTTAAAAAATAAAAAATAAAAAGTGTATCCCAAATCCCAGTACCACTCATTTCCCCCTCCACTACCCCACTGCATCTCCCCTTACTCCATCACCCACATTCATTACCCTCATCTACTCCTTCTAGTCCACTCCTCTCCCTAGTCCACCATCTCCTAGTCCACCTCTTTCTGGTCCACTTTCTTTAGTGAGTTTCACCATCGTCTATCACCCAAATCTATCATCCCAGCCCATCTCTCCCAGCCTACCTTTCTTTAGTCCATTTCCACTTCATTCATCACTCTAGTCCCTCACTCTGTTTCATTTTCCCCAGTCTACCTCCCCCAGACTATCACCCTAGTCCACCTCCCCTCATGAGCCTTTATTTTGTCCATTTCTCCTTTGTCCATCACTCTATTCCGTCACCCAATTTCACTTCCCCCAGTCCATCACTCCAGTCCCTCGCTCTGTTTCACTCCCCCTATCACCAACGTAGCCTCACCAGCCTCGTTACTTGTTTCCCTGCCTCTACATGGGTCCTTCAGTTTGTTGTCCACTTAATGGAATGACATATATATAAAAAAGACAAGTCAGATCGTGTCAATCTCCTAGAACACTTGGAATCAAATCCCCATCATGGGCTCACAGACCTTCAAAAAACTGTCTAAGCTCTACTTCCATTCACAAAGAACTAAAGGGGATAGTTTTAACCTGACCTGGCCATATTATTTTTATGTTTCTTAACTTCATCACAAAATAATGTTCTTAAAAGTTTACTCGTTAGTTTTTCATCTAATTACAAGTTTTCCTAGAAAATGACTCAAAATAAGCATGATATAAACACGTTTCTCCATAACCAAACTTCCTTTTCTACATATATAACTATTTAGAAGCAATGTGTGTGAAGGAAGAAATGAACATCTTTTTAAAAAGCCCAAGAAGGTAAAACTTGAGAGACTGCTTGGTATATCAGAAAAAGCTTAATCTCTGGAATGAGACCCATTTGAATTCAAATTCTAAAACCATCATTAACTCATTGAGTAGCCAGGTAAAATTTTAACACCTGGCTGAGATCTACTACCCTCATCTATAATATAGAAATAATTATCACTTCTGTTTCTGTGTCCTAGTTAGGATTAAATAAAATACCAGCCATAAAAGCCACCTAGAACTTTGTCTGATGTGGTCAATAAATAAAGACTGGTTTTATCTGCATTCTTATCATATTGGTGACTACAGCTCTTCATTCCAAAACCTTGTAGAGAAAGGACATAGTGGAATAAAGAACTGTCCTCCAATATATGAGGTATCATTTTTATGGAACAAGGGGATGCTGTTAGGACAGAACTAAAGTTACTGTTTAACAGACCCTGACCATGAAGAAACTTGGTTCTGCCAGGTAGCACTACCCAGCAAATAATGGGACTCCCCAAAAAGGAGTTTAAAACTGAAGCCCTCAAGAGGAGGCAGGAAGGACAGTCATAGGTAAAACTAGATCCTAGACAATGTCACCCCTGAAGTGTTATCATCCTTAAATTTCTTTTTTCAGTGCACCTCTGTGTTGCTTGACAATGGCAGATACTTGAAAGAAGATTTTCCCAGAATCTCTCAAGCCATAGCTCTCTAACAATCTTCTTCTCCATTGAGATAGAAACTTGGTGTCCATGTGCAATTATGAAACTTTATGAACTCCAACATGCATTTTTAGTATCTCAGTAGTTTGCCAGGAGCGTAAAAAATGCCAATATTCTGTGAACATTCTTGTTTACTAATATAATTTAGAGCTCCTAAGTCCTTTGATTGTCCCTAGATTATAATAAGAAAATATCACTTCTGGTGTTCTGGTACTCCCTATGTAAGCCCAGTTTCTTCTTTTAACAGCTTTCCATCTTCAGTAGTAAAGTCACTGCAGTAAGCTGTTTGTTGGCTGGAGACTAAAAGGAAGTAGAGGACTTACTGATGTCTACCCAGTAAATAGTGCGGTTTTGCATGTTCTCTATAACAGCTGGTATGTATCTATAGTCTGAGTCCTATAGTAAGACATCAGAATTTAACCGGCCTGCTCAGTCAAAACACGTGGCATAAGAGAAAAAGATGGCTCCAGCCCCTGTGAAACTCTTGCTCACTATGTGACCTTGAGCAATTTGCTCTCTCTCAATCTCCATGAATCCTAGTTAAGAATATAGGCTTTGAATTAGGACAGATATCTAATGCATGCGGGGCTTAATACCTAGATGACAGGTTGATAGCTGCAGCAAACAACCATGCTACATGTATACCTATGTAAAAAACCTGCATGTTCTGCACATGTATCCCAGAAGGTAAAGTAAAATAAAAAATTTTGAAAAAGAATATAGGCTTTGAATCACACTGATCTGTGTCCAACACCTGGCTCTGCTACTCACTAACTTTGTGACACTGGTTGATTTTCCAATCTTTGAGAGCCTGAGTTTCTTTGTTTCTAAAATGGCGATTATAGCAATCATTCATTCCCCATAGAAGAATTCCTCTAAGACTATTATGGTCATAACTCATAACTGCTAATTGCAATACCACATGTACAGTGCTTAATCAAGTGCCTAGTACACTGTAAGTGCTCAGTAAATGTTCCATCATTATGATAATTAGAGAAACATATTCTAATCCTAGAGAAACCCTATGCATATCAGCTAGTGTCTTCAATTCTGTGTCATTAGTTGAATATCTGGCTGCGACATCGCTATTTTCTCAGTCATTCAAGCTAGAAATGTTTATTTAACAATGGGTCATTTGGGCTCCTATCATGAGTCAGGCACTTTGTAAATTGTTGGGATATTTTGACCCCAGGACAGATGTATTTCTTCCTCCCATAGTTCTTAGCACTTGCAGAGTTGTCACACAGTTACCAAAATCAATTGATTTTGTTGCCTAAATATCTTTCAATCCCACCTTCTCATCTTACTCCATCTCACTCTCACTAGCTCCTCAGTGCTAGTTCGTTATCTCTTTGCTAGATGATCACAGCAGCCTTTTCACTATGCTTCCTTGATTCCAGCCTCACACTTCTCCAATCACTCTTCCCAATCAGTCACAAAGTAGTGCTTTACTAAAATACAGGCCTCATGCTTCCCAGAACAAAACTCAAACTCCGTGGAATTTTATATGAGGTCCTTCATTATCTGCCTCTGTTGACCTCTAGCTTGTTTTTTGACCACTTTCCTACATGGGCAGGCTCAGGCCACACAAAAGCAACTTAAAATTACCTATTGTGCATTTGCTTTTCATGTTTCATGCTTCTGTGTCATTGGAGATGCAGTTTCCTCTCCTCAGAATACCTCTCTCCCTTGCTTCCTGGGAAAACTAGTCCTTTAATATTTATTTCAAATGTCACCTTGAGTGTGACTCAGAGTTGATCACTTCATCTTTTGAGCTATCTTTGTTCCTTGAGCCCACCTCCAGAGTAAAACTTACTACTCTTGGTGGTTGTTTCTTTTCTTTCTTTCTTTCTTTCTTTCTTTCTTTCTTTCTTTCTTTCTTTCTTTCTTTCTTTCTTTCTTTCTTTCTTTCTTTCTTTCTTTCTTTTTGAATTATTTAATCGTTATCAGCTTAAATGTCATCTCCTCTGTGAAGACTTCACTGACCACTCCCTACCCCCAGGGACCCCAAAGCCATAAATTTCCATGCTATATTGTTTTTCATATGACTCCTTGCTATTTACAAGTATAGCTCAATGAATCTCATAATCTTTTGCAAAATAACCATATATGTATATAACTATAAAGCAATTAGCAAATTTTCTCATACTAAACATTAAGAAACAGTACGCATCTCATTGTATGTAAAAACAAAACAAAAGCATTACCATCTCAAGTAAATATTGGATTAAAAACATACTGATTATTCAAACCTTAAAATTCTCCACAGTTTTATCCCTAGGTGAAGCCAGATCAGCAAAGAGTGGTGTCCATGGACCATATTCTTTAAGGTCCCTAAAGATTGTCTTTATGGAATTATGATTTAGCACTAATTTTTCAGTGTTCATTCAGACTAAGGCTATATACAAAAAACAGATATTTGCAGAATATCTTTTGGACTCTTGGTTAAAGTGCTGCTGAGAACATCTTCCAATGTATTCCTCAGTATCTTTTGTGACAAATTCATCTCAGAAGTGGAATCCAGGATGACGTGTGTATCTGTCTGTACTTTCTTCTACTAGATGCCAAAAGATAGATACCCATTATGTTTCTCTCCTTGCCTAGGGTTACAGGAAGCTCAATGTTAATTTTGGCACTCAATTGTTGAAAGCTTACTCAACCAAGATTTTTAAAAATATGCTTTTGTTTTTCCTTTACTAACTCCTTGCTTCTTTTCTAGCTCTTAATATACGTCTTTTCTCCCCTACTGATTAAAGGATTTGTGGCAAAAGGAGAATAAAGAATGTGGTAGTAAAAGCAGCATGCATTTTGCCTTGTTTTGTTCCCTTTTGTTGTTTTTCATTTTATTTCAAAATGATTTCAAACCTACAGAAAAAGTTTCACGAATAATATGAAGATTTCCCATATACTTTCATCCTGATTCTCCAATCATTAATATTTTGCCACATCTGCCTCTCTCTTTGTCTCTCTGTCTGTGTATCTGTTTCTGTGTGTGTTTCTGTATCTCAGTATGTCTACAGTACACACTCACACACATTTACACACACACACACTTTTTTCTCCTGATTGATAGTTAACTGCTCACATCATGGCCCTTTACCTATGAATAATCAGGGTATACATACTAAGAAAAAGGATATTCTCTTACATTACTAGTTATACTGTCAAGTTCAGCCATGTAGTATTTGTTTATTATGTAATATACAGTTCATTCTCAGATTCTGCTAATTACCCCAAAATGAAGAACATGTTTTTGTTTGTTTGTTTGTTTGTTTGTTTTTGAGGCAGAGTCTCCCTCTGTCCCCATTGCTGGAGTGCAGCGACAAGATCTTGGCTCACTGCAACATCCACTCCCCAGGTTCAAGCAATTTTCCCACCTCAGCCTGCTGAGTAGCTGGGATTACAGGCCTTACCGCCATGCGCAGCTAATTTTTGTATTTTTAATAGACACAGGGTTTCACATGTTGTCCAGGCTGGTCTCGAACTCCCATCCTCAACTGATCCACCCACCTCAAACTCCCAAAGTGCTGAGATTGCAGGTGTGAGCCATGCGCCTGGCCGGAAGCATGCATTTTGGAGTCACACAATACTAAATTTCAAGGTCATTTCTGTCCGTTGCTAGTTGTACAACTTTAATCAATTCTACTTTAAGTTATTTCACTCAAAATCATGATAATAACATCTCTAGGTGTGGTTTTAAAGATTATGTGTAAAATAATATTCACATAAGCGTATCTACCACATTGCTTAAAATTTAACAGGAAACAATTTTAAATTATACATGTGTCTCCTCAAATCCTTTGGGAAGTGGGCAACAAATGTACAAATGGGCAAATGATAAAAAGGTGAAATAACTATGAAGACAACAAGATTTTTCATCATCAAGTGTGTAGCAAATGATAAAAAAATTGACTCTGATGGCTTAGAATGGCTTCATAGAGAAAATAAAATGCTGAGCTTTAAAGAATGCATAGGATAGAGATAGAAATTCTCTAAAGAATAGCCAGGCACAGTGATTCATGCCTGTAATCCCAGCACTTTAGGAGGCCGAGACAGGCAGATCACTTGAGATCAGGTGTTTGAGACCAACCTGGCCAACATGGCAAAAACCCATCTCTACTAAAAATAAAAAAGTTAGCAGGGCATGATGGTAGGTGCCTGTAATCCCAGCTACTTGGGAGGCTGAGGCAGGAGAATCACTTGAACCCGTGAGGTTGGAGGTTGTGGTGAGCCAAGATCGGGTCACTGCACTCCAGCCTGGGCGACAGAGTGAGACTCCGTCTCGAAAATAAATAAATAAATAAATAAATAAATAAATAAATAAACAAAATTTTAAAAACATTCTGTAAAGAATAGAAAGAGGATATTCTGGATAGTGAGACTTAGCAGGAAAGAGTAAAGTGAGGAAACCCAAAGCAGGCAAACCTCACTGCAAGTTTATCAACAAAAGTACCCCAATATGTATTATAATAATAAAAGTTAAAAATTCTGAAGACTCCTGCTCATACGATTGAGAGTCACTGAGCACACAATGAAAAGTTAATTTCCTAGAATATTAAATGGGAAAAGAGGGATGATGTTTGATACATTTCCTCCCTTCCCTGATTTCAAGTGATTGAAGATGTAAAAATGCAACCAGGAGTAGCTCTGAGAAACACCAGGATTACCTATACACCCTTCTGAAACTGAGAAGCAGATTTATGGAATCAGAACAGGGACAGGACTGGGTGCTTAGCACCAATTAGGGCTGCACATGTGAAGAAGGGAAGAGAAAGATCCAAAATCTCGCAAGATAGGAGGAGAGTGTAGATCAGAACCCACCACCTTCTCTGACTCCAAATATAATGCTCTTGGCTTGTCTGCACACCACTTCTTCTCCATCTCCAGGTCACTGCATTTAATTCTATCCCATCTGAGTATGTGAAATGGAAGCTTATTTAGAAAAATCTTTTTATCTGCCACCTCCTGAATCTTAATTCATCTTAGTGCCAAAATGTATAGTAATCCACAAAACTGAAGAAGGCTGCATCATGTTTAGGACTTGTTCCTTGCTCATTTGGATGGCTGGATTAGAAACAACAGAAGAAAGAATGCTTGTCTCTTGTGAGTTTGCCAACTGAGTATTTGGATTCAGATGGATCACACGCAACACATCAAATTGTTTTTAGCTCAGTAACCAAACATTTGATTTTTTTTTTATCTGCACTAATTCCAAATTTTATAACGTTGTTGAAAGTTGCTTGTGGATAAGTTCATACATACTTGAAAAAGACACAACCAAAATACATTTCTACTTGTCGGGTGGGGCTGAGACAAAGGAAAGTGTGTTGGTAGAATGAGGGTAAATACTTCTTCCCTGGCAACAGATTTTCTAAAAAATCTAGAAAAGATGTAAGTGATGATCTATTATGGAGATGAATAATAGATTTTAGCAGACAACTACTCTCTAGTGGAAAATGTTATGAAGAATCCTGAAGCTATACTCCGGCAATGCATGAGAGAGGGTCTCCATAGATTGAGGATTTCTGCCATGAACATAGGAGGTATCAGTGGCACACACAGATCAAGCATAAACCACCTCTGATCTGACCTAATGAAATCCTTTTCTAATGACAGACAGGGACAGTGGCTAAACAGACTCTGTACTTAGGTACAGAGCCTAGATTTCCTGACTTCACTTTCATGGTTTTCATCATTCTAGCACAACTTAAAACGTGGTATCTTCCAGTTTGACAAAGAGAAGACTCACCAACATCACCAACATATCAAGCAGTTTCTTCAAGTGTTTTTTTCTTTGAAACAAAACCAAAACAATCAGTAATATAAAGTTTCCTCCTATTCTTGAAAAAAATGGTCCAGACAGGCTCATAGACGTCAATGTGGCCTTGCCACAACATCTCAACTCTTAGCCACACTCCCAAGAAGAACTTGTAGATTCCTCATAGATGTTCTCAAGTTAGAAGGCAAAGCACAACCCTTTTTGACTTTTTCTAATTGATGCTTGTTTGCAGAAAGAGTAAACAAGGCCCAGATTTTTATTCATCTGTGAGGATGTGGGTAGCTAATTTTTCTTTGAGCCTGCCAGGTTCTACATTATATAAGGAAGACTTTTAAAAAGAGGAGCCCTGCATTAATTTAGAGAGAAAGCAGTTAGACCAAACATGCTTGTAACATATGGGAAGAGGCACAGAAGGCATGAGTTGTTCTGGACAGATGAGCAGAGGAGGGAGGGTGGGGTAGCAGAATTCTCCCTCCAATTTCTGATCACTGTGGCTGATCTCACCCAAACAACCTCTTCTTAGAACTTCAGAGCCACAACTGGACAGAAAGCTACCTAGTCTCTCTGCCTCCCACAGTCTCACTCTCTTCTTTGTTTTTTTTTTTTTTTTTTTTTTTGACAGAATCTGAGCCAAATGGCTCTGCACTTTCCCTGCACTGATTCAGAGCATATTCAAGTCATCTAGGGAAATGCATCTCCCTACATGCACTCATGCAGAAAAATAAACATGTAATACTAAAATAAAATTTAGGTTTGACCCCGATTTCTAGGATCTACTGTGTCTTCCAGGAGGGGATAATGGTATAACTTGGGGCTACATAAAAACAAGTCCTAAAAGTATAGCTTATAAAATTAAAATGGTAGAGGCTGGGGTCAATGCTCATGCCTGTAATCCCAGCACTGTAGGAGGCCGAGGGGGGTGGATCACTTGAGCTCAGGAGTTCAAGACCAGTCTGGGCAACATGGTGAAACCCCGTCTCTAAAAAAATAATAATAATAAATAAAATTAAATTAACATTAAAATGGTGAATAGTGAGCAGTCCAGTGATCTGCCACCTAGGTTGGACTTGACCTAGAAGATATGAACACTAATCCTGTCTTTAACACACACAAAATAGCTGTATGTTCTTGGGTGAGTTATTGCCTTTTCTGGGGCTAATTTCTGGCTCTATAAATTATCTCCGCCATCCAGCTTTGTTGCTCCCAGTCTCCTACAGAACCCTATATTTGCTTCCATTGTCCCATTGTTCCTGCTATACTAGGATATGATTATGTGCTTGGTCTGCATTTTAAGGTGGAGAGAATCTGGGCCTTAGAAGCAGATTTGGATTGGATTGCTGACACCAGCCCCCAAGTGTATAATCTTGAGCAAGCCATTTAAGCCATGCCTAATTTATATAACGGGGAGTAAACACCATGGCATAATGTCTCCTCACCAAGGTTCTTTTAAAGGTTAAAAGTCAGAGCACATATAAAAATGCCTAACTATGCATAAGTTTAAGATTCGCAAATCTTACCTTCCCCCATCTTTCCTTAATATGTAGCATAAGCTGAACATATGGTGGGTATTCCACAAATCTTATTAGGGAGAATGAAAGGGAAGGAAAAAGAAGGAAAGAAGAGAAAGAAAGAGGCAGATGTGGAAGAAAAGAGGAAATGGTATTAATCATGCTCCCCTCATGAGCCTGTCAGTTTCTAAGAAGCAGCTATGGCATACTCATATCTCCATCTTCAATTCCTACTACCAACATTAGTATTTGCATCTGCTCAATTAATATTTTAAACTAGACATTATTAATCTTTAAAATGAGGAAATGATATATGCTGTGTTTCACCCTATAGGTGTTCTATGAGGATCTAATGAAATGTTGATTGTGAAAGTGCTTTGTAAACGGTGAGAATCCTGATGACTGAGTCAAGGTCTAGCATGTATTATTAGGCCACACTATTTGTCTCAAGTACCTGTTTGCATCATCGAATAAATTTAGAACTGAGGAACCTATTTAAAACAGCACTCGGAAATAAAGGAAAATATACAGACAAATTTCATAGGACTTTATGGAAGGGATGCATAGAGAACAGAGATAAAAACCGGATTAGAAAAAAGAATTAGACCATGGGTTGGCTGAGAAAGAATCATATATTACATTATATAAAGAAGACTTTTAGAAAGAGGGGCGCTGCATTAATTTAGGGAGAAACCAGACAGACCATACATGCTTGTAGCATATGGGAAGAGGCACAGCAGGCAAGAGTCATTCGGGAAAGATGAGCAAAGGAGGGAGGGTGGAGAGGCAGATTTCTCCCTCCATTTTCTGATCCTTCTGGCTGATCTCACCCAAACAAAGTCTTCTTAGAACTTCAGAGCCACAACTGGATGGAAAGCTCATATAGAAGCTCAGAACAATATAGGGCATGGGGAGAAAAAGGATGGGGAGGGTGGGAAAAGTTGTCTAACTAAACCCTGTATCACTTTGGGACCCAAACAAGCAGCACTGCTCTCCAACTTCCCCAAATGAAAGAAGGCATACTATCCTCCATTTGCAGGAAGGTGATGAACTACCACATAGGACTGGGGGGATGAATACCACAGTAAGTAAGTGTAGATCTGGGCCTGGTACAAAGAAAACATCCAAAGAAGATGCCTGTGTGGACAACTTTGTACCAAATCCTCAATGCAGAGGTGAGAGAAAATGCTTTATCAAAGGCCTTGGTAGTAGACCCTAGTGGTTCGGGGCAGGTAGACTGCACTGATTAATAAACATGTAAGACAACTCTGAAAGCCAAAAATTATAGGGTTGGGAAGGGAGTACATGGTAAAAGGATAGAAGAAACTTGATTTATTTTTGGTATATCTTATTGCATTAGAAGCCAGTTTTAATGTAGCTATGTCTTTTTTTCCACCTTGAAGCTTCTAAGTAATGTGGATATTTTTTCATTCATAGACAGCATTTGCCTGAATCAACAAATATACGAACTGTTAATTTAGTTGTCTTGATTTTTATGTTTCCCTGTGGCTTTGCAGAGAGCTGGCCTAATTATTATATATATATTTCACTTCACATATCGTTAATGTCACCTAGTTGAGGCAGTTGTGGCCAGCTTCATTTTAGAGATTAGTGTCTGCTGCCTAAAGCAATCCATGGATTTCCTGAGGCCAAACTGTTGTGATCCTAGAGATCCTTACAGGGAAGTAAGAGCAAGTTCCCTCTTCCCCATGTATTTTTCCAGAACCAGGATGACCTCGGGAACTAGATCTCATAGGAGACGATGCATCTCTAGGTGGAGGTTACAGTCTGTGAAATGTAACCACGAGGGAGAGGGTGGGCAAGAGATATTTCCTAATGGTCAAGAGCATAGGCACTGGAACATTGTACCTGAAATCTCTGGACTCACATCAGTATGACCTTAGGAAATTTAGGGATTGCTTTAGGCAGCAGACATTACTTTTTTTTTTTTTTGAGATGGAGTTTCACTTTTGTTACCCAGGCTAGAGTGCCATGGCAGTGGCAGCTCACTGCAACCTCCGTCTTCTGGGTTCAAGCAATTCTCCTGCCTCAGCCTCCTGAGTAACTGGGATTACAGAGGCCCGCCACCACTCCTAGTTGATTTTGTGTGTGTGTGTTTTTAGTAGAGATGGGATTTCACCATGTTGACCAGGCTGATCTCGAACTCCTGACCTCAAGTGATCCACCTGCCTTGGTCTCCCAAAGTGCTGAGATTACAGGCGTGAGCCACTATGCCCGGCCACTAATCTTTAAAATTGAGGTGACCATAACTACCTCAGCAATATGGCATTAAGGATATGTAAAATAAATAATATAAAATAACTAGATCAGTAATTAGCAGGAATAAGTTCTCAATAAATGACTAATAACAATACTATTGTCACTTCTGTGGTTTTTTGCCAACAAAGATCAGAATTAGGGAATAAGTTTGACCAAAAGAGCTCATCCTTGCCCAGGAGACAATCCTACCTTACTAAAGGATTCCCTCCTTTCAATTCACTGAAATTTCTGAGCTCTTAATATTGATGAGGCATTACAAAGGTTATAAAGATTATTGAGGCTTGCCTTTTTTTTAATCACCAGAGCTCAAGATCCATGAGATGAAAAGACACATTAACAAAAATTCTGTGAGACAGAGCAAAGAGCAATTGCACTCAGTAGTATTAAGTACCGTTTTGGTCATTCAAAAAAGGGAATTATTTTACCTGACTGGGGAGTTAGAATAGGCTTTATGAAGCAGGGAGGTGTTTGACAGCACTGGAAGAAAGCATGGAGTTTGGATAAACTCCATGCTTTTGGGTAAGAAGGAAGGACATTTTTGTTTGAGGAAACAAAGTGCAAAGATACACAGATTAGCTTATATATTATAAAAGGGTTGAGAAATGAGGCTGAAAATGTAGGCTAGGAGTACAGGGCAAAAGGTCCTAGAATTTTCTAAATACTATAGGCAATGGAGGAACATTAGACATCTTTCTTGAGGGGATTGTAAATTATCTGAAGATGGAATATTTGAATATTTCAACATCATAATGTTTGAGCAAATGGTAGATAGTGGATGGATAAATGAAGACATGGATGGATGGATAGATGAATAAATGAATGAAATAATGGTTATGGAAGATATACACCCAACTGTCTTATACTCATCTGCTTGCCAATTAAATCATAACATTTAGTAAATATTAAATAAATTAATTGTTCACAGACTGTGCTATACATTATTTGTGTTTTGAACTTGGAGTAAATTCTCTCTTTATCATATTAAGCCCAGGAAAGACTATCTTGCCCATACTTTGGAGAGATTCATTTTCTATGTACTGTACTCTATCTATTGGAAGTCAGGGATTTTTTTTCTTAGTCATTTTTGTTGAGTCATTGTCTTTATTTTTATAAGAAGGAGCACAGTTCTTTAAAAATTTGGACCCCCAAAGCCAATTTTTATGTTTCCCCAAGCACTGCAATTGAGGCCATTCTGCCTGGCTATTAATACTCTAATGGAACATTGTGCCCTCTTACAGAGGGGAAATCAGACATTGTGCTGAGCTGATTAGAAGTGATGGCATGGAGCTTCTTCCTGAGAACGGAAGTCTTGTAACCTCAAATACCAAGGACTATAAATCTCAGCAATATATAATGGTAATTGGTTTGAAAGGCCTAATCGACACAGAGAACGGAAGCCAAGTGCAGAATACTCAGGACTGGAAGCTCCAAGCCTCTGCCTCCTTCCAGAAGGAGATGTGTCATTTTCTCCCTCGGTGCTAGGAACAGCAATAAAGGATTTCAAAAGTTGAGCCTCGCTAAATGTCCAGACTAGAAGCCCTGGGGGGTGGTCAATAGGGTCTCAGATTGAAGTCTACCTGCAACACATTAATCTGGGGACCTGGTAAAAGCACAGATTCCTAGTTATCATGTTTAACATATTGAATCAGAATCTGTAAATTTTAGCCCAGTGATTAGTGGGAATTTTAACAAGTTTCCAGCTGATTCTTATGCACAATGATGTTTAAGGACCATATTGGCAAACATCAACCCCTATATACTCCATGAGATCTTCCTACATCCCCTACCTCTATATTATAATGAAAATATCTCTGATCTTGAATTTAGCCAACCCATGCTTAAATTTCATGTGAGCCACCTACTTAATGAGCAGGCTTTAGGAAAGCTCTGCTTTCTTTAATCATATTTTCTTCATTTGGAAAATGAAGAAATTAATGTTCACCAAGCTGGATTCTCGTCAGGATCTAAAATGATTTGATAGTATATGAAAATGCTGGGACATGGCAGAGATCCAATAATGGTAGTCATGAGCTTGAAAACCATGTATAACTTCAAAGGGCATTAAAGACAGATTTGGCTATGCACCTCTGAATTTAACGAAGTCAAATCTGTTTTGAATACAGACACAATACAATTGAGATAGAAAGAGTTGGAAAGACCTTGACTGGACTTCCAGTTTCATTGTTTATTAGCTACAGAGACTTAGGCAAGTCACATAGCTTCTTTCAGACTCCAATTTGTCATCTGTAAAATGGGCATATACCACCTGTTTCTCATACTGTGAGAATTAAGGATATTTATGAAATGTAGTTGGCATGTGTATTAGTTCGTTCTCATGCTGTTATTAAAAAATACCTTATACTGGGTAATTTATAAAGAAAAGAGGTAAAATTGGCTCACAGTTTCATAGGCTGTACAGGAAGCATGGTGGTATCTCTTTTGCGGGAGGCTTCAGGGAGTTTTTACTCATTTGGGAAGGTAAAGCAGGAGAAGGCATCGTATCCGAAAGGAACAGGACTGAGAGAGGAGGGAAGTGCAACACACTTTTAAACAACCAGATCTCATGATAACTCACACACTATCATGAGAACAGCAGCAAAGGGATGGTGCTAACCCATTTGTGAGAACTCTGCCTTCATGATCCAATCACCTCCCACCGGGACCCACCTACAACACTGGGGATTACAATTTGACATGAGATTTGGTGGGTACACAGATCCAAACCATATCATTCCACTCTTGGCCCTTCCAAATCCCATGTTCTTCTCACATTGCAAAATATAGTCATGCCTTTCCAATAGTCCCCCAAAGTCTTAGCTCATTCCAACATTAGCTCAAAAGTCCAAAGTTCAAAGTTTCATCTGAGAGAAGGCTAGTTCTTTCTGCCTATGAGCCTGGAAAATAAAAAAATAAGTTAGTTACTTCCAAGCTAGAATGGAAGTATAGGCATTAGGTAAATACTCCCTTTCCAAAAGGGAGAGATAGGCCAAAGGGAAGGGGCCACAGGCCCCATGCAAGTCCGAAACCCAGCAAGGCAGCCATTAAACCTTAAAGCTCCAAAATAATCTATTTGACTCCATGTCTCACATCCAGGGCACACTGGTGCAAGGGGTGGGCTCCCAAGAACTTGGGCGGCTCCACTCCTGTGTCTTTGCAGGGTTCAGCCTCCATGGTTTCTCTCATAGGCTGACATTGAGTGCCTGTGGCTTTTCCAGGCACATGGGGCAAGCTGTCAGTGGATCTACCATGCTGGGGTCTGGAGGATCGTGGCCTTCTTCTCACAGCTCCACTAGGCAGTGTCCCAGTGGGGATTCTATGTGGGGGCTCCAACCGCACATTTCCACTTTATACTGCCCTCCTAGAGGTTCTCCATAAAGGTTCCACCCCTGCAACAGGCTTCTGCCTAGACATCCAGGCTTTTCCATACATTCTCTGAAATCTAGGCAGGTGTTCCCAAGCCTTGACTCTTGCACTCTGAGCACCCATAGGCTTAACATCATGTGAAAGCTGCCAAAGCTTATGGCTTGCGCCCTCTGAAGTAATGGCCTGAGCTATACCTGGGGCCATTTTAGCCACAGCTGGAGCTGGAGTGATTGGGATGCAGGGAGCAGTGTCCAGAGGCTGTGCAGGGCCGTGGGGCCCTGGGCCTGGCCCAGGAAACAATTATTCCCTCCTGAGCTTCTGGGTCTGTGATGGGAGAGGCTGCTGTGAAGGTCTCCGAAATGCCTTTGAGGCTTTTTTCCCATTGTCTTGGCTATTACCATTTGGCTCCTTTTTACTTATGCAAATTTCTGCAACCGGCTTGAATTCCTCCCCTGAAAAAGGGCTCCTTTTTTTCTTACCACATAGTCAGACTGCAAAAGTTTTCCCAAGTTTTACACTCTGCTTCACTTTTAAATATAAACTCCAGTTTCAGATCATTTCTTTGCTCATCTATATGAGATAAGTTGTTAGAAGCAGCCAGCTTACCTCTTGAACTCTTTACTGCTTAGATAGTTTTTCCTCCAGATACCCTAAATAATCATTCTCAAGTTCAAGGTTCCACAGATACTTAGGGCAGGGGCACAATGCCTCCAAGTCCTTTGCTAATGCATAACAAAAGCAACTGTTAGTCCAGTTCCCAATCAGTTAGTTCCTCATTTCCATCTGAAACCTTCTCAGCCTGGATTCACTGTCCATATCACTATCAGCATTTTCATCACAACCATTCAACACGTCCCTAGAAAGTCCCAAATTTTCCTTCATCTTCCTGTCTTCTTCTGAGCCTTCCATACTTTTCCAACCTCTGCCCATTACCCAGTTCCAAAGTTGCTTCTACATTTTCAGGTATCTTTATAGCAATGCCCCACTCTGTATTAGTTCATTCTTACACTGCTATAAAGAAATACCTAAGACTGAGTAAATTATTTTTAAAAAGAGGTTTAATTGTCTCATGATTCTGCAGACTGTATAGAAAGCATGGTGACATCTGCTTCTTGGGGGGCCTCAGGGAGTTTTTACTCATGGTGGAGAGCAAAGCAGGAGCAGGCATCCTATATGCAGGAGTAGGACCAAGAGGGAGAGGGACGTGCTACACACTTTTAAACAACCAGATCTCAGGATAACCCAGTCACTGTTATAAGAACAGCACCAAGGGGATAGTGCTAACTGATTCATGAGAATTCTAGCCTCCTGCTCCAATCACCTCCTACCAGGCCTCACTTATACCACTTGGGATTACAATTCAACATGAGACTTGTGGGAACACAGATTCAAACCATATCAGTATGTATTAATTCTAACAGATAAAACCAGTGATTATGCCACAAGCTGGCTTGAGGTGGGACTACTGTAGCTTCTCTTCACCTTCTTTAGCCACAGTCCAATTACTTCCTGTTGAACAACTGAAGTTTTCTCAATTACATATAACAGTTCATGGAAGCTAAGTTTTATGTTCCCAAGCTACCTTTTCCCAAACAGATAGCTACATAAATCCCTTGCTACACACACCTCAGTAATGAAACTATGGAATCACTACAAACTGTACCTATATATTACTTAATACCTATGTATATTAGTCCAATCTTTCATTGCTGTAAAGAAATACCTGAAGCTGTGTAATTTATAAAGAAAAGATCTATTTTTCCCATGATTCTGCAGGCTGTACAAGAAGCATGGCACCAGCATCTGCTTCCAGTGAGGGCCTCCTGAAGCTCACAATCATGGCAGAAAGTGAAGGGAGAGCAGGCAGTCACATGGCAAGAGCAGCAGCAAGAGAGGTGGAGAAGGTGCCCGTCTCTTTTAAAACAGTGAGATGACGCATGAACTGAGAACTCCCTCATCACCAAGGGGATGATTCAAAGCTATTCATGAGGAATCCACCCCCACAATCCAATCACCTCCTACTAGACCACCTACCCGACATTGGGAATCATATTTTGACATGAGATTTGGAGGGAACAAATATCCAAACCATATCCCTATGGGCACTTGAAGAAGAAGTTAACCTCTCTAAGCTTCCCTTTCCTTCTCTGTAAAACAGTTACAGTGATTGTACCTTTATTATGTACCTATATTAGCTAGGATAAGTAATGTTTGATGTTATAATAGATAAACCTTGAAATTCGAATAGCATTCTTATCACAGTAAAAGACTATTTTTTTCTGATGATTTCTGATCACTGCCTATAAAAAAGTCACTTAACTTCTCTGTTCCTCAATTTCTTTGTTAGTCAAAATAACAATGGGCTGTTTTTAGGAGTTATTTGTCAATGCCATCTTTCAATGACCTGGGTTCCTTCCACTTTGTTGCCTCTACTTTCAACACATTATCTCAAAGTTTACTGTAGAAAGAGAAGGGAGGACATTAGTATGGAATGCCAGAGACTCAAGTGCCTTGGCCCAGAAGTGACACACATCCTTTCTGCTCATCTTTTGTTGAACAGAACCATTCACATTGCCCACCTAGATGCAAAGAGGGGCTAGAAAAAGTCCCTGGCAAGGAAGCTGTTTACCAACAACAACTTTCCTTTGTGGAAAGAGAGCACAAATCTCTGTAGAAGGAGAGCACAAGTCTCTGTCTCAGCCAACATTACTATCTTGTAAGGTTGTTGTGAAGACTAAATGGGAAAACAAACATCGAATGCTTAGCACAGAGCCTGGTACATAGAATATAATCAATAATTGTTAATGGAAGTCATCATCTTAAAACTGCAAGTTTAATTTCATTCTTTGAAAACACTGGTGGAATCCTTTGGATACTAATGTATTTATTTTTTATTATTTTTATTATTATTATTATTTTGAGATGGAATCTCACTCTGTCACCCAGGCTGGAGTGCAGTGGCATGATGTCTGCTCTCTGCAACCTCTGCCTCCTGGGTTCAAGCAATTTTCCTGCCTCAGCCTCCCAAGTAGCTGGGATTACAGGCATGCACCACCACACCCGACTAATTTTTGTGTTTTTAGTAGACACAAGGTTTCCCCATGTTGGCTGGGCTGGTCTCGAACTCCTGACCTCAGGTGATCCACCCACCTCGGCCTCTCAAAGTGTTGAGATTACAGGCGTGAGCCACCATGCCAGGCTGGATACTAATTTAAACACCAGATTGACTATCATGATGATCTATCTGATTTTTGTTTAATTTTTATTAATTTATTCAAAACACATTTATTGAGTGAACCAGACATTTCCTGTGACCATGCATTATGTAGAATGGAAAGAAAATGAGCATTAACATGCAGAGAATTACATAAATCATTATTTAAATTACAGTTTTGATGTTACATGAAATGGAAGTACAGAATTTTTTTTTTAATTGTTTCTATCTAGAGGACTTATTTAGGATATCGAATTTAATAGTCTTCTCTGAGACCCGAAGAATAAATGGAAATTAGCCAAGTGAAGTGAGGTACAGGTTTTAGGCAGAAGGAATGAATGTGAGTTTTCACTTCTTACTAACTCTGTCCATCATTCAGTTTGGACAGCAGACCTGATGGAATATTCCAAAGCATCATCAGCTTTAAAAATATAAATACATTTTAAAATTCTGGTAAATGTCTACAAGGAAAACTCACAACTTACAAAGAACACATAACATCCAAACACTTTAGTAGCCCCAAGGAACTTACAAATGTTTTCATCCACTTACAAACATTCTTCTTCTCTAATCTTTGGAATTGTCGACTGGTTTTTCTGTACGTAACTTTTCTCAGCCTGGTTCAAACCTCTGAGTGTGTTTGAAACAGAAACATTTCTGTGATTTATACTACCCTTGGATGAATATCTGGTCGTCACCAGTTCTATCACAGCTCTCAAAATGCAGAAATAGTGTGTGCATATAGATTCCTAAGCACACACACAACCACACACATGCATTGTATTAGTCTGTTTTCACACTGCTATACAGACCTGCCAGAGACTGGGTAATTTATAAAGGAAAAAGGCTTTGTTGACTCACAGTTCAGCATGGCTGGGGAGGCCTCAGAAAACATAATCATGGCAGAAGGGGAAACAAAGCACCTTCTTCACAAGGTGGCAGGAAGGAGAATGAACGCAGGGGGAACTACCGAACACTTATAAAACCATCAGATCTCACTACCATGAGAACTGATCTCATGGAAAACTACCCCCATGATTCGATTGCCTCCACCTGGTCTCTCCCGCGACATGTGGAGATTATGAGGATTATAGGAAACTACAATTCAAGATGAGATTTTGCGTGGGGAAACAACCAAACCATATCATGCATGCACACACAGAGTAGGAAAGTGTCACTGGGGGTGGTAGAGAGCTAAGTAGACCTAAGGAATTCAGGCCCAGGCTCTGCCACTTACTAGTTGTAGGGTCCAAATTTCTTAGCATGGCATTCAAAGCCATTCATGATTTGAAACCTACCAAAATTTGACAGCTGAGCTCCTTCCACCATTCTCCCCTCTGTGTGCCCTTGGTTACAGACAGAGCAAGCCTCTACAGGTCCTTGGCATTTTCTTTATGCATTTTTTTTTAATACATGGTGTGGACATCCACTACCTGAGATGCTCTCCATAAGCTCAGGCTTCTGTCCTCACCACTGCCACACACACTTCTACTCATCTCCTACTCAGTCTTAAGATGGATATCAGCCCTTTCATTAATCATTTTCCAACCTTGATTTGCCTCATACACTGCACCAAGTAAATTAGGTTCCCATTCTCTGTGGCCCTATCCCTGTACTTACCACACTAGTGCTATTTTCTAACCACTTATGTGTCTTCCTCTCTCAGTAATCAATACAATTACCGTGGCATGGGCAGATTGTGTGTGTGTGTGTGTGTGTGTGTGTGTGTATACATATATATAGTTAATCTCGGCACCTAGCATGGGGTCTTATACATGATATGGGCATTTAACACAAGGTTGTTAATCAAATGCCTATTCTAGTCATTTGTCCAGCCCAAACCTCAGTTTTCTCACCTGTTGAAATGAAAAATCATACTTTCCCTATGTAGTTCATCTATCCTCACACTAAATGAAAAAATGTATGTAAAGTGCTTAGCAAAGATTCTGTCACATGGTAAGGAAAAGTGAGTGATTGAATCAGCAAACATTGGAGTGCCTACTATGTCCTGGATCACGAATGTAAAAATATTTTTCCAGTGATAAGCACTCATAAATAGAATCATACATTTAATAATCACAGTGTGATTGTTACAATATTAAGACAAACAAGTACATATGTTTTTTGCCTGTTTAATTATAATAATGCTAATAATATGAATAATCCTGTTCAAGTTCTTGAAGAATAATGAGGAGAGTAAGAAATGTAGAGTTTGCAAACATTGGAGTTCTGAACCAGATGATAGCACTCAATGCATAACCAGTTATGAATTCCAGGGTTAGTGAATTTAATACATTTTATATCATTGCAAATGTTTGCTCTACTCCCAGGGAAGATTAAAAATAAAAAATTCCTGTGTTTGGCTCAGGAGCTTCCTTCTCTCCTGGCAGTATGCATCAGACTAAATGTCACAAGAATATTTCAGCATATGTGGGTAAATATTTACACTCATTTTAAGCAGATATTCCAAATTCCTTGTTGTTTTTCAGCAGAGGCCTAAACCTGGTGGTAAAAGTCATGAATAGAACTTTTTCATTCTCACTAAGTGAGAAGGGGATTTTCAGCATTCTTTCCTCCAGGGTGCTCTATTTTTCTCCTTCCATTCTCTTTGGGTTGAACTATTGGAAGGGAGAACTGGCCCTCTGCCATGGATCTCTCTACCACGCCACTTCAAATTATTGCTCCACGGTCCCTGGGAGCCACTAGAAGATTCAGCTGCAAGCTCAGGAAAAATAAAAAAAAAAAAAAAAAATATATATATATATATATATATATACACACACACACACAGCAAAATATATACATATGTATATGTATATGCAAAATACAATGTTTCGGCCTTGGATTACAAAATGTGGACAATGACTAAGCTTCTGATTCTATGAGCAATGAGGAATAATGGCTGGAACAAATTCAAGATTGTACTTGTTCTAATGTGGAGAGCAGAAGGGTATATCAATGGGAGAACACTGCTGGGATGACAGGTTGATACTACACAAAGCTTGGGTGATAGAGATTTTTGTGTTTGTGGTACACTGAAATGCTGTCTCTGTGTGTGTGTGTGTATGTGTGTGTATGTGTATATTTTCCTGGAAATTTCCCTTGCTTTCCAAAATCTCCCAATAGTAGAAGCTCTCCCTTGCAGAAAAGGCATAAAGATCTCTGTTAATAGAGCAAAAGAAGACACTAGGCAAAGCTTCACCCTGGTCCAATAGGCAGGTGAATCTTCACTGGTGCCACAGAGTTGACCTATCATGAAGCAAGATGACTCAGTTTTATGCCCTTGTATTTGTTGGTTATTGCCTGCAGGGTCCCCAAGAAGTTTGAGGTTGAGGGCCATCAGCAGTATGTACAACTCCTTCAAAACTAGGTAGATGAGGATTTGAGACTTGATTCTCAAAACAATGGGTAACCACGAATGGATTCTGAGTAGTAAAAATTCGTCACCACAGCTGTCCAGTGGGAGAGTAAGTCAGCAATGCATACTACAGGATGGTTAAAATAGGCATTCAATAAATACTAACAGATTGCATGTTCTTATTACAAATTAATTTACCATAGCTATAGGGTACTGCTTAAGAATGTTGGTGTGGAAATAAGACAGCCCTTAGTTGAAGTACTAATTCTTCCCTTTGCTTTTACTTTGTGATATTGACCAATTCGTTTTATATTTTTAAACCTTTCTTCTCCCATGTAAATTGAGAATAAAAATAGTTCCTCTGCCATAGGGTTATTTTGAGAAGTAGATATAATATTGTATGGTCTTAGCCCCAGTTCTCCAGAAAACAAACTTGTTGCAAGAAATAGGTGCTAATGCTTAATTTGGGCAGATACAATCCCAGGGTAGCAAGAATGTAGGAGAAGGAAAGTGAGGCATGGAAAGGTGGACAAAAATTCAAAGTGACACATTACTGAGCTGCTCACTGTTTCATGATGAACTGTAAAGAGACACAGCTGTACTATGAGAGATGGACCCACATGGTCATATGAGCCATCTCAAGGCAGTAGTATAAAGAATCTACATCCCAGAGCATTCCATGTGACAGGATTTATTCTTTTGGCTTTTGTGGTCCATAGTTAATACTCCATATTTCTGGAATGCTCTATCTATCCCTTTGGAAAGTTGCTAAGAAAACTTAATTTCCCACCCCAACCCACACTCCATGCTGTGCATTTCATTTGTATCTGAAACTGGAAAGAAAACCTGAAATTCAGGGCATGTAGTTGGTGGGTTTGGCTTTGCACGGAAATTCAAGGGGTAGGGGTTGATCCTTCTGGGGAAGCTGCTGGTCAGCTCCAAATGGAGCCAGACAGACCCGAGCAGATCTTCTTGGCCATTGTATTAGTTAGGGTTCATAGAATAGAGAACATAACAGCATAACCAATAGGATACAGCTATAGATATAGATGATATAGCTATAGATATAAATATATAGATGTGGACATAAATATGGATATAGGAATAATATTTATTATGGAAATTGGCTCATGTGACTATAGAAGCCAATAAATCCTACCACCTACCATCTGCAAGCTGGGGAACCAGGAAAGCTAGTAATATAATTCAGTCTGAGTTCAATGGCCTGAGAACAATGGGTAGGGTTCTCCCAGTGGTGTAGCTCCCAATCTTAGTATAAGGGCTGGGGAATCTGTGAGTTGAGGTGGGGGACCCCACTAGTATAAGTCCTGGAGTCTGAGGGCCCAAGAACCAGATGAATGATGTCCAAGGGCATGAGAAAATGGATGCTCCAGTGGAAGAAAAAAGAAGAAAATCGCCCTTTTTCCAACTTTTTGTTCTATCAGGTTCTCATACTACTAGTGCTGCCCACCCACATTGGTGAGGATGATCTTCCTTACTCAGTCTACAAATTCAAATACATCATCCTCAATGACACACACAGAAATAATGTTTTACCAGCTATCTGGGCAACCCTTAGTCCAGTCAAGTTAACACATAAAATTAACCATTATGGCCATAGAGGCAAGCTTGTGAATAACGCTTTAAAAATGATGTGATTTGCTGTGATTGCTGAGGTGCTACCAGCATTTTGAGGTCCCGCAGGGATTAGCACTAAGAGAACCCAATATGGCACAGAAGATGTGTCCGGCACAGAAGATGTGTCCAACACAGCCAGCCAATAATTGAGCACAGTGTCTGGCACATAAAAGGCACCTCATTTAATAAATATTAGTTATTATTTTCTCTTTTATTATGCAGTTAAGAACTTTGATTTAAAATTATTATCTTTATGCTAAAGAGCATAGATTGAATAGAGGAGAATAAGACTTTCAGCAAACTTTGGAACAGATTTTTTTTTTTTTTTTTTTTTTTTTTTTTGAGACAGAGTCTCGCTCTGTCGACCAGGCTGGAGTGCAGTGGCCGGATCTCAGCTCACTGCAAGCTCCGACTCCTGGGTTTATGCCATTCACCTGCCTCAGCCTCCCAAGTAGCTGGGACTACAGTGCCCGCCACCTCGCCTGGCTAGTTTTTTTGTATTTTTTAGTAGAGACGAGGTTTCACCGTGTTAGCCAGGATGGTCTCAATCTCCTGACCTCGTGATCCGCCCGTCTAAGCCTCCCAAAGTGCTGGGATTACAGGCTTGAGCCACTGCGCCCAGCCCAGAAGATATTTGTGAATCATAAGTTGTGTTGTTATGAGGACTTCATGAGTTAATCTATGTACATTGCTGAATATAGTGTATGGTACAGAGTATGGACTGAATAAACATTGAATTTTATTGAAATATTTGTTGAATAAATGGGTAAGTGAACAATGAATGTCAATCTTGGTTAGTCTGAATTGTAGAGCATTAGAGCTAGAAGAGTTCTTACATATTGGCTGTTCAAACTTCCTCTTTTTATAGAAGACAACATTGAGGCTCATAGAGGCAAAACTACTCTTCTAAGGACCAACAGTTAGCTAATGGCAAAACACTCAAGGATAATTGATAATATTTTAATGTCTTGCTCAAATTATCTATTGATAATACTCTGATAATACAAATAAATCTGGTAATTATAATAATAATAGTTATCATTTCTCTACTACTCAGAATGTGTCAACCACGTTATGCTTGTGTGGGGCGTTTACTATCCCCATTTCACATATAGGGAAAATGTGATTTCAATAATGAAGTACCTTGCCCAGCTTTCCAAAGAAAGGTCGGAAATCAAACATAAGCTTTGCTGTGTCTCATTCTCTTATGCTTTATCTCTGTGCTACACAGATGTGGTGTTTGATGATAATTATTTCATCTTGTCATCCTTGCAAGATTCACGTGAAAGGAGAAGATGGAAGTCCAATAACATATGACAGGAAACAGGGGCATGGAAAGAAAGCAAGAGAAGTGAGCCATGGACCAGCAGAAAATTTCAAACCAAGATTCCTCTTGCCTCCATCTGCTGAATTTGCCATTTGTTACAACAACAACAAAAAAATCCCTTCTGGGAAAGACTCACTCAATTCCAGATACTTTTCCAAGACATTCTTGGAGCTGAGACTAGCATATCCAATTTGGCAGTGCGAAGTGTGATTTTAATTAGGCCATTTCCCTCTGGGGGCTGGGGGCTTTGCTGGCTGAACTTCATAAGGGAGTCTGTGGGTGGGCAGTACACAAGGAGCTCAGAGGTGAGGAGCATTCAGGACAAGCCTCCCAGAGAGTCCTGGCTGTCATTTTGTGAAATTTCCTCTATTTCTTCCTCCTCTTAAAGTAATTGGAAATTGCTGTACTTGGGGAGAAATGTGGCTTCCCTTGGATAGGAATGGGCTTTAGAAATTTTGGATAAGAGCCAGCTAATATCCAGGGCATTTGTTTTCCAGCCACGGGACTCCTGTGTGGATCAATCACTCAATTCAGACAGGTGTCCACCTTTCTTGCTCAATGAAGTCCCTTCTAGGCCAACAGAGCCTGGTTATGCCACTACCCAAGTAAAAAGTTCATGTTTCCTCTGTCCATGAAATAATGTAGTCCCAACATTCTCTTCTTCAGCATGTCTAGTGATTTAAGGGTTTTGATTTCTACAAGGGAGAAACATACAGAGATATATCGTTGGCGTCTGACTCTATCTCTTCCATGCTACAAACCCAGCTGCACAAGCCAAGGTTGTGATCACTCAAAAGGGACTGACTAAAAGCTGCCCAGAGGATGAAAACCGAGTAGCTCTCAGAAAACCTGAGACTCGGGAGAGAACCTCTTACACATCTTCCTTGGTTTGTTATCATTCTTTTGAAAACTGGATATTCACCTTTCATTTTGAGAGGTTTGAGGGAATTTTTAAAATGCAAACCCATTCACATTGATTTTCTGCTTTGAAATACTCTAACAGGTCTTTAGAATACTCATAGTAAGGACCTTGCGATTGCATCAAGCTTTCTTTTTCTTTTTCTTTTTTTTTATTGATACAAGACATTTGTACATTTATATTGGGTACACGCATATTTTGTTCCATGCATAGAATGTACAATGATGAAGTCAGAGTCTTTTGGATATCTGTCATCCTATTTGTTGGGAACATTTCAAGTTCTCTCTTCTATTTCACAATAGCACCAAGCTTTCTTTTTGCTGTGACCTTCACATTGCTCTCCAGCTTTGTTTTCTCTTCTTCCGCCCCACCCCTCCATGCTTCCCAAACCAAATTTTGCCCTTGATATTTTCATACATTATTTTCACACTTACTGCAATATCCTTTAAGCCCCCTCTCTCTCCGTCAGTGGGCTCCCCTTCCCCTTCATCCTCATCTCTAGTCCTGTCCCTCTTGCTTGGCCGAACTTGCTAGGCTAACTTCTCGTTCTTCATATATCAGATTAGAAGTTACCTACTCTGAAAAACTTTGCCCAAATACTCTTCTTTCAATCACTGAAAAACCTGGAACACCCAACCACACCCTCTTGCAAGGACCTGTCTTAACATCTATTTTAGCACTCAACATGCTATATTGTAATTGCCTGTTTAATTTGCTCTCCTCCATTAAATTGTAAGCTCTCGTGAAACTAAAGACCAGGCTTATGTATTTTTTATTTTTTTTTTTAATCATTGTATCCCTATTTCAGTGTTAGGTATATTGTAGACATGCAATAAATATGTGCTAAATTAATGAATGAGACCCCAGAGGGTATCATGTAAAATCTTTAATAATCTTTGTTATTTCCTGGGGATTAAATACTTCTCTTAAAGATATGCTGAACTGGCCAGGCACAGTGGCTCACGCCTGTAATCCCAGCACTTTAGGAGGCCGAGATTATCTGAGGTCAGGAGTTTGAGACCAGCCTGGCCAACATGGTAAAACCCCATCTCTACTAAAAAAATAAAAAAATTAGCTGGGCATGGTGACGGGCACCTATAGTCCCAGCTGCCCTGAAGGCTGAGGAATGAGAATTGCTTGAACCAAGGAGGTGGAGGTTGCAGTGAACTGAGATCATGCCACTGCACTCCAGCCTGGGCAACAGAGTGAGACTCTGTCTCCAAACTTTTTAAAAATTGCAGAATTGGAGGGTTGGTGCAACTGTTTTTTCAACTTTTATTTTAAGTTCAGGAGTACATGTGCAGGTTCATCGTATAGGTAAACTCATGACTTGGGTGTTTGATGTACAGATTATTTCATCACTAAGGTATTAAGCAGCCTAGTACCTGTTATTTTTTATGATCCTCTCCCTCGTCCCACCCTCTGATAGGCCCCAGTGTCTGATATTCCCCTCTATGTGTTTTCATCATCTAGCTCCCACTTACAAGTGAGAACATGTAGTATTCAATTTTCTGTTCCTGCATTAGGTTGCTAAGGATAATAGCCTCCAGCCCTATCCATGTTCCTGCAAAAGACATGATCTTGTTCTTTTTTATGGCTGCATAATATTCCAAGGTGTGTATACATTACATTTCCTTTATCCCATCTACCATTGATGACCATTTAGGTTGATAATTTTTAAGTAGACAGTAAGGACTGTTGGCAGTAAACACTGATATTTTGGAAAATTTTTGGTAAACACTGAGTTTTAATAATATTTTAAAATATTGACCTAAAGTATGGCAAGTACAAGTGTGAGTGAGTTGTATTTGGTCTGGAATCCTATTTATGTGGTTGCTCAAAGAATATGTATAAGCACATTAATCTGATTGGATACCTTCGTATTCACCAATAGAGAACTAAGGGCCTAGGACACAGAAATTTTGGTAGAGCTGAACCTAGGTATATCCAAGAGGTCATGAAACTTAGCTAAGGTGAGAGAAGCTGCCCTTCTGTGTTTCTCCAAAGGGAAGGGTGCTAAGCTGATCCTAGAAAATTATTCAGCAAATTTAAGAATGAGGGAATAGCCAAAAAGAGGATCTGGCTAGAGGAGAACTTATATGTGGTTGAACTAAGACAATAAGAATAGCTGGAATACAAGAATTATTCAGAATTAAATTTTATAAATGTTGTCTTTCTAGTCTGTGTAGCATCCTATACTTTAAGGAGCATTGACAGATTCCTAAAAGTCCTGGGTAAGTTCAAAGCTGGTTCATAACCATCTCTTAATCAGTGTTAACAACATGAATGATACAATGCACCATAATCTTATGGAGATGGTTATAGAAATAACGACCTCATGTAAGAAGCAATTTCTAAGCATCAGGCAAAGCATTGACATTTGACTCCTCTCTTAGTAAGAGTTCTTCAGAGAGAAACAAATGATAGAATAGATAGATAGATAGATAGATAGATAGATAGATAGATAGATGGATAGACAGACAGACAGATACATGTACATACAGACAGGAAGAGAGAGAAAGGAAAAGGAATTTATGAATGAAATTAGCTCACTCCACTATGAAGACTGATAAGTCGTACAATAGGCTGTCTGCAAGCCAGAGAACCAAGGAAGGAACTCGAGTATGGCTCAGTCCAAATCCAGATGCCTCAAAACAGGGAAGCTGGTAGTGTCACTCAGTCCAAACCTGAAAGCCATAGAACCAAGGATACTGGTGGGGTGACTCTGTGTAAGACTGAAGGCCTGAGAGCCTAGGGGGCCACTTATGTGAGTTCTGGGGTCCAAAGACCAAATAACCTGGAGTTCTGATGTCCAACAGCAGGAAAAGAAAGCAACATGTCACCCTTTCTTCACCATTTTTTCCATTCAAGCCTCTGACTGATTGACTTATCTGACTGCTCACATGGAAGGCAGCTCATTCCCACTCAGTCTGCCAACTCAAACATCAGTCATCTCCAAAAACACCTTCACAGAAACACCTAAGGCAACACAATTACTCTAATCAAATGCCAAAATACCTGGGTTTCCCTTTTAGCCGAAAAGGGACCAGCGCAGTGCCTAGTGAAGCATTGAGAATAATTAATTATTTACCAGCTACCTGGATATTCTTTAATCCAGTCCGGTTTACACCCAAAACCAATCATCACAACTTCCAAGTTCAAATAACCACCATGACTCAAGTTATTACTCTCACTGGCTTCTGTTCTGATACATTCATTTTTTTCATCAGAGAAAGGAAAGAAATTCTTCCTTCTCTTAGGTATCCTCTATGGCTTCTTAACTTAGCAGAAGTTAACAATAGCTGCTCATAAAAATAATAGGCACAAAAAAGCAGCAGAAACCTCGGCAGAGGTAAATGCCCCATCTGACAGCTTTGAAGAGAGTACTGGATCCCCCAGCACGGAGCTTGAGATCAGAGAATGGACAGACTGCCTGCTGAAGTGGGTCCCTGACCCCTGAGTAGCCTAACTGGGAGACATCCCCCCCAGGAGCAGACCAACACCTCACACCACACATGGCAGGGTACACCCTGAGACAAAGCTTCCAGAGAAAGAATCAGACAGGAACACTCACCGTTCAGCAATATTCTATCTTCTGTAGCCTCCGCTGCTGATACCCAGGCAAACAGGGTCTGGAGTGGACCTCAAGCAAACTCCAACAGACCTACAGCTGAGGGTCCTGACGGTTAGAAGGAAAACTAACAAACAGAAAGGGCACCCACACCAAAACCCCATCAGTACATCACCATCATCAAAGACCAAAGGCAGATAAAACCACAAAGATGGGGAAAAAGCAGGGAAGAAAAGCTGGAAATTCAAAAAATCAGAGCGCATCTCCCCCTCCAAAGGAACGCAGCTCATTGCGAGCAATGGAACAAAGCTGGATGGAGAATGACTCTGATGAGTTGAGAGAAGAAGGCTTCAGTCCATCAAACTTCTCAGAGCTGAAGGAGGAACTACATAACCAGCGCAAAGAAACTAAAAACCTTGAAAAAAGAATGGATGAATGGATAACTAGAATAATCAATGCAGAGAAGATCTTAAAAGAACTGATAGAGATGAAAACTATAACACGAGAACTACATGAAAAATGCACAAGCTTCAGTAACCAACTCAATCAACTGGAAGAAAGAATATCAGCGATTGAAGATCAAATGAATGAAATGAAGCAAGAGGAGAAGTGTACAGAAAAAAGAGTAAAAAGAAATGAACAAAGCCTCCAAGAAATATGGGATTATGTGAAAAGACCAAATCTACGTCTGATTGGTGTGCCTGAAAGTGACTGGGAAAATGGAACCAAGTTGGAAAACACTCTGCAGGATATCATCCAGGAGAACTTCCCCAACCTAGTAAGGCAGGCCAACATTCAAATTCAGGAAATACAGAGAGCGCCACAAAGATACTCCTCGAGAAGAGCAACTCCAAGACACATAATTGTCAGATTCACCAAAGTTGAAATGAAAGAAAAAATCTTAAGGGCAGCCAGAGAGAAAGGTCGGGTTATACACAAAGGGAAGCCCATCAGACTAACAGCAGATCTCTCAGCAGAAACTCTCCAAGCCAGAAGAAAGTGGGGGCCAATATTCAACATTCTTAAAGAAAAGAATTTGAAACCCAGAATTTCATATCCAGCCAAACTAAGTTTCATAAGTGAAGGGGAAATAAAATCCTTTACAGACAAGCAAATGCTTAGAGATTTTGTCACCACCAGCCCTGCCCTACGAGAGATCCTGAAGGAAGCACTAAACATGGAAAGGAACAACAGGTACCAGCCATTGCAAAAACATGTCAAAATGTAAAGTCCATCAATGCTAGGAAGAAACTGCATCAACTAGCAAGCAAAATAACCAGCTAATATGATAATGACAGGATCAAGTTCACACATAACAATATTAACCTTACATGTAAATGGACTAAATGCTCCAATTAAAAGACACAGACTCGCAAATTGGATAAAGAGTCAAGACCCATCAGTTTGCTGTATTCAGGAGACCCATCTCACATGCAGAGACACACATAGGCTCAAAATAAAGGGATGGAGGAAGATCTACCAAGCAAATGGAAAACAAAAAAAAAGCAGGGGTTGCAATCCCAGTCTCTGATAAAACAGACTTTAAACCATCAAAGATCAAAAGAGACAAAGAAGGCCATTATATAATGGTAAAGGGATCAATTCATCAGGAAGAGCTAACTATCCTAAATATATATGCACCCAATACAGGAGCACCCAGATTCATAAAACAAGTCCTTGGAGACTTACAAAGAGACTTAGACTCCCATACAGTAGTAATGGGAGACTTTAACACCCCACTGTCAACATTAGACAGATCAACGATACAGAAAGTTAACAAGGGTATCCAGAAATTGAACTCAGCTCTGCACCAAGTGGACCTAATAGACATCTACAGAGCTCTCCACCCCAAATCAACAGAATATACATTCTTCTCAGCACCACATCACACTTATTCCAAAATTGATCACATAGTTGGAAGTAAAGCACTCCTCAGCAAATGTACAAGAACAGAAATTATAACAAACTGTCTCTCAGACCACAATGCAATCAAACTAGAACTCAGGACTAAGAAACTCAATCAAAACCACTCAACTACATGGAAACTGAATAACCTGCTCCTGAATGACTACTGGGTACATAAAAAAATGAAGGCAGAAATAAAGATGTTCTTTGAAACCAATGAGAACAAAGATACAACATACCAGAATCTCTGGGACACATTTAAAGCAGTGTGTAGAGGGAAATTTATAGCACTAAATGCCCACAAGAGAAAACAGGTAAGATCTAAAATTGACACCCTAACATCACAATTAAAAGAACTAGAGAAGCAAGAGCAAACACATTCAAAAGCTAGCAGAAGACAAAAAATAACTAAGATCAGAGCAGAACTGAAGGAGACAGAGACACAAAATACCCTCCAAAAAGTCAATGAATCCAGGAGCTGGTCTTTTGAAAAGATCAACAAAATTGATAGACCACTAGCAAGACTAATAAAGAAGAAAAGAGAGAAGAATTAAATAGAGGCAATAAAAAATGATAAAGGAGATATCACCACCGACCCCACAGAAATACAAAGTACCATTAGAGAGTACTATAAATACCTCTACACAAATAAACTAGAAAATCTAGAAGAAATGGATAATTTCCTGGACACTTAACACTCTCCCAAGATTAAACCAGGAAGAAGTTAAATCCCTGAATAGACCAATAGCAGGCTCTGAAATTGAGACAATAATTAATAGGCTACCAATCAAAAAAAGTCCAGGACCAGATGGATTCACAGCCAAATTCTACCAGAGGTACAAGGAGAAGTTGGTACCATTCCTTCTGAAACTATTCCAATCAATAGAAAAAGAGACCAACTCATTTTACAAGGCCAACATCATCATTTTACAAGGCCAACATCATCCTGATACCAAACTCTGACAGAGATACAACAAAAAAAGAGAATTTTAGACCAATGTCTCTGATGAACATCGATGCAAAAATCCTCAATAAAATACTGGCAAACAGAATCCACCATCACATTAAAAAGCTTATCCACCATGATCAAGTGGGCTTCATCCCTGGGATGCAAGGCTGATTCAACACACGCAAATCAATAAACATAATCCAACGTATAAACAGAACCAAAGACAAAAACCACATGATTATCTCAATAGATGCACAAAAGGTCTTTGACAAAATTCAACAGCCCTTCATGCTAAAAACGCTTAATAAATTCGGTATTGATGGAACATATCTCAAAATAATAAGAGCTATTTATGACAAACCCACAGCCAATATCATACTGAATGGGCAAAAACTAGAAAAATTCCCTTTGAAAACCGGCACAAGACAGGGATGCCCTCTCTCATCACTCCTATTCAACATAGTGTTGGAAGTTCTGGCTAGGGCAATCAGGCAAGAGAAAGAAATAAAGAGTATTCAGTTAGGAAAAGAAGAAGTCAAATTGTCCCTGTTTGCAGATGACGTGATTGTATATTTAGAAAACCCCATCAACTCAGCCCAAAATCTCCTTAAGCTGATAAGAAACTTCAGCAAAGTCTCAGGATACAAAATTAATGTGCAAAAATCACAAGCATTCTTATACACCAGTAACAGACAAACAGAGAGCCAAATCATGAATGAACTCCCATTCACAATAACTTCAAAGAGAATAAAATACCTAGGAATCCAACTTACAAGGGATGTGAAGGACGTTTTCAAGGAGAACTACAAACCACTGCTCAGTGAAATAAAAGAGGACACAAACAAATGGAAGAAGATACCATGCTCATGGATAGGAAGAATCAATATCATGAAAATGGCCATACTGCCCAAGGTAATTTATAGATTCAATGCCATCCCCATTAAGCTACCAATTACTTTCTTCACAGATTTGGAAAAACTGCTTTAAAGTTCATATGGAACCACAAAAGACCCTGCATTGCCAAGACAATCCTAAGCCAAAAGAACAAAGCTGGAGGCATCACGCTACCTGACTTCAAACTCTACTACAAGGCTACAGTAACCAAAACAGCATGGTACTGGTACCAAAACAGAGATATAGACCAATGGAACAGAGCAGAGTCCTCAGAAATAATACCACACATCTACAGCCATCTGATCTTTGACAAATCTGAGAAAAACAAGAAATGCGGAAAGGATTCCTTATTTAATAAATTGTGCTGGGAAAATTGGCTAGCCGTAAGTAGAAAGCTGAAACTGGATCCTTTCCTTACTCCTTATATGAAAACTAATTCAAAATGGATTAGAGACTTAAATGTTAGACCTAAAACCATAAAAACCCTAGAAGAAAACCTATGTAATACCATTCAGGACATAGGCATGGGCAAGGACTTCATGTCTAAAACACCAAAAGCAACAGCAACAAAAGCAAAAATTGACAAATGGGGTCTAATTAAACTAAAGAGCTTCTGCACAGCAAAAGAAACTACCATCAGAGTGAACAGGCAACATATAGAATGGGAGAAAATTTTTGCAGTCTACTCATCTGACAAAGGGCTAATATCCAGAACCTATAAAGAACTCATTCAAATTTACAAGAAAAAAACAAACAATCCCATCAAAAAGTGGGCGAAGGATATGAACAGACACTTCTCAAAAGAAGACATTCATGCAGCCAACAGACACATGAAAAAATGCTCATCATCACTGGCCATCAGAGAAATGCAAATCAAAACCACAATGTGATACCATTTCACACCAGTTAGAATGGCAATCATTAAAAAATCAGGAACCAACAGGTGCTGGAGAAGATGTGGAGAAATAGGAACACTTTTACACTGTTGGTGAGACTGTAAACTAGTTCAACCATTGTGGAAAACAATGTGGTGATTCCTCAAGGATCTAGAACTAGATATACCATATGACCCAGCCATCCCATTACTGGGGATATACCCAAAGGATTATAAGTCATGCTGCTATAAAGACACATGCACACGTATGTTTATTGCAGCACTCTTCACAACAGCAAAGACTTGGAATCAACCCAAATGCCTATCAGTGACAGACTGGATTAAGAAAATGTGGCACATATACACCATGGAATACTATGCAGCCATAAAAATGGATGAGTTCGTGTCCTTTGTGGGGACATGGATGCAGCTGGAAACCATCATTCTCAGCAAACTATCGGAAGAACAGAAAACCAAATACCACATGTTCTCACTCACAGGTAGGAATTGAACAATGATATCACTTGGACACAGGAAGGGGAGCATCACACACCGGGTCCTATTGTGGGGATGGGGGCAGGAGGGATAGCATTAGGAGATATACCTAATGTAAATGACGAGCTAATGGGTGCAGCACACCAACATGGCACATGTATACATATATAACAAACCTGCAGATTGTGCACATGTACCCTAGAACTTAAAGTATAATAATAAAAAAATTAAATATTTATGTATAAGTCCAATAAAATATGTATCATATCTGTATTGTAAAAGTTATAAAATGCAAATGAAATAAAATTTAAGAAGACTTAAATGAAAAAAAATAATAGTAATATGCACAATTCTTTATATTTTCTAGTCTAGTAATTCCCAATGTGATTCCTCAAAACACCTATTGTAAGAGATGTTAATGAACATGAAGCAAAAACCAAAACATTTCCTGGCAAAAAAGTTTGGGAAATGATATAGCCCCCTCTTAGGAAGTCACATTGCATTTCAGGATGTTCAGAACCTTGATAAGTCCTTTTAAAGAAAACTATCAGTATAAAAGAAACTATTTGACCTTAGAATTTATCTTTTTGAGAAATACTAAATTAATATTTCACAGAAAAACATGTATGGAAGCTCTAGAACCTCACCTAAGGACTGTGATTGTATGTTCCCCAATATCTGTACCCAATATTATGTTTATATATTTTAAAATCAATTATTTATCTATAGGCTTGTCAAAAATTATTTTATGAACACACAGAGTGGAATGATAGACAGTGGAGGCTACAAAAGATGGGAGGGTCTGAAGAGGGCTGAGGGGTGAAAAATTGTCTACTGAATACAGTGTTTAGCATTTGGGTGATGAGTACACTAAAAGCCCACTTTTTATCACTATACAATGTATGCATATGAGAAATCTTCCCTTGACTCTGAAAATACATAAAACTTAAAAAACTAAAGTGTAAAAAAATTATTTTAGCTAGTCATTTATTATTATAAATGTGGTCTATTTTGTATTGTCTTTACCGATTGAGATAAAATATATATTCTGCTTTATTAGGAGCTAGAAAATTAAATTCCACAAAAGTGTTCCCTAAGTGCAAGATGCTGAGTTATACATTGATAAAAGGTTGAAAATAACAATAGTATTTTAAATAATAATGGTTACCTTTTACTGAGCTCTGAAACATGGGTCAAAAATTATCTTGAGTATTTTTACAACTGTTTTCTCATTTAGTACTCCCAACAGCCCTATGAAAATGGTGTTATTATTATTCCTGTTTTACAGATGGAGAAACTGAGGCTCAGAGAGGTTAAATAACTTGCCCAAAGTCATAAAGCTAATAAGTGGTATAGTCTGTGATTAGTTAATTGATGCTCTTAACCTCAAGAAATTCGTCATCTATATCACAGAAATGATGGGGTTTAAACATACCAAGTCTATTTTAAATTGCTTCCAGGAAAATAGTGCTTACTGTTTCAGCTAAGACCAGTGTGGATTCTCTGCCAAGGATAAGCAAAAAGTTATGGAGCCTCCCAGCCTTCATTTAAGCAGCAACATACAAGGATGAGATGCAACAGATGCAACCCAAGTTGAGCACTGGCTCCATGGATCAACCTTTCCTGGTAGCACTCAAGAGAAGACTTTCTTTTTTTCAAGTGTGAGGGTAAGTAAGCTGTAACCAAGTGGTTTTGTATTCTCAAAATTATGAGTTTGGCTTTGAGGTGTAGCAATCTATCAATGGTATAGTCACACATAATCTTAATTAACTTCATGCAATGCATATGAGAAAATATTTGTCATTTGAAATCAAAGCAAAATGGGCAATGACTCTTGGTTAACTTGGAATTGTGAAACAGATGAAAGAGATTGTCCTTATTGTAAAAGCTCCACATGAGATATGAGGAACCTTCCCAGCTTTCGACTAATAGAAGTCCTTCAAAAAGGCAATAGAGCTGCTTTCATTTGAAGGCAGAGGAGCTGTGAAACAAACATGATCATGGCATTTTCTTCTTAGAATACTTAGTGACTTTCCATCACACTCAGTGTCATGAATCCATATATTTGAATTACGAGGACTTACATTAGTGGGCCCTTAATTCTCCAGCAATGTCTACCACACTCATTCCTTAGACATCTAAACTCCCCAGTGAGATTGAATTCCCTGCAGTACCTGGAAGATTCCCAGGACTCTCTTGAGTTTTCACATGCCTTTCTTTTAAAGCCAAAATTCTTTCCCACTCTTTCCCCATTCTGCCTGGCTACTTACTATCACTTCATTTATTTTTTTAAATCATGATTTTTTTTCACTTAGTCAGCAACTTGTTTGGGGTATCTAAAATAATGTCAGAGCAAGGCAGACTTGAGAAAATTGACTGAAAGAAATGAAAAGCAGTTAAAAAAAATAGAAAAGAAAATGTTTATGAGAGATAAAGGAAATAAAACATAAATACAATTGGTGTCACCAAAAATGTGATCTAGATAAATAAAACATAAAAATAAAATAAATCAAACATTTGATTATATCACTCTTTTGTTTAATACATCAAAATGTGTGCTTTACCAAGGCTGAACTGTATCTCCAAAGACACATGAAACCCTCAAAATTTCTGCAGTGTCCTTCCTTTCTCGTGGGGGAAAATAATACTTATTTATTAAATCAATAACTTGGAGTACTCTGAAAACAAATTAGATTTCCTCAAAAGATAGAAAGTTCCCCACCACAGATAATGTTCATGGAACTGCTAAAAGTATGAGAACATTTCTGGTAAATGCAACAGCATCATATGCAAAGGAAGTAAGGAGAGTAAGTGGAGATGGAAGGAAAGAAGCAAAAAGAAGAAAGTCTCCATTGGAAAGTACACAGGAGCATACCATGAAGAAATTTGTCAATACAGAAAGGCTTTGGGCACTTTTGTCAAAAGTTGGCAATATTTTTTTTTTTTTTTTGAAACAGAGTCTTACTCTGTCACCCAGGCACCCAGGCTGGAGTGCAGTGGCATGATCTCAGCTCACTGCAACCTCTGCCTTCCAGGTTCAAGCAATTCTCCCACCTTAACCTCCCAAGTTGCTGGGACTAAAGGCATGTGCCATTACACCTCACTAATTTTTGTATGTTTTAGTAGAGACCGGGTTTCACCATATTGGCCAGGCTGGTCTCGAACTCCTGACCTCAGGTGATCTGCTCACCTCAGCCTCCCAAAGTACTGGGATTACAGGTGTGAGCCACCGTGCCTGGCCAAGAATTGGAAATATTTTGACATTTTATACAAAAGAGGAGACATACTCAAATATTTGATTTGTTTTAATTTTCTTTCATTTTTCCTGATTGTATTCACAGTGACACCAATTATATGTATATTTTATCTCCTTTGTCTGTCTTTCATAAACATTTTCTTTTCTAATGCTTTTAAACTGTTTTGTATTTCTTTAGGTCAATTTCCTTAATCCTACCTAGCTCTGACCTTATTTCCACCAATAAAGATGGTGCTTTTAATGCAGGTTTAAACGACTGTTATATTTTTCACTTTTATTTCATTACTGATCTTGCTTGCTGCCTTGCTATCTGCTTGCTTGTTTATATTTTTGTTGTTCCTTGTGTCTTCAAATATTTTTGATCCCTTAAATCATTAAAACAATTGTTCATATTCTATAAATTCAGCCAAATAACTGGTAACAAATATAATTTCATCTGACAATATTTTCAAAGGTAGTCTTAATTTAATTTAATGTAACTTAATTTAGGAGAGCTAAGTAATTAAACATGAGGCCAAAGTACATAAGAAAGTGGCAGTCTTTTATTGCAAATATGCATACACTCTCTGGGGAGGTTCTCTGGTCCTCAGGTGTGGGGGCCAGGGAAGTTGCCCCTGCGCTCTCCCCTGAAGTTCTCCGGTCCACGAATGCGGGGGCGGAAGAAGTCACCCCGGCTCCCCCGGCTCCCCCAGCAGCAGACTTTTATGCATTGGTACTGGAAGGGGGAGGGCAGTAGGCGGGATAAGGGCATGATAGGGGCGTCTCCATAGGCGTTGCCGGGTAAGTTTCGATCTCTTCGGATTGACGTCTGGCGGCGCCTGCTCAGTTGATCTGCGTTTTCCCCTGCGCGGTAAGTTGGTGATGAAGAACCCAGAAGCAACATGGATTGTGCCTTCTTGTTCACCTTTCTCCATCTTGTCCCTTCTCCCTCACCCAAACAGTATTCTTCAATTGCCTTCCCTTTATAAGTTTTGTTTTACCTTTTCTTTTTGTAGGTATTAGTCTAAATTCTATGCTGTCTCCCCTTGTATTATAATCTTCATTGAATAACATTGGTTTTTTTCTTTATCGGTTTTGTAAAAAAATTAGTGGTGGTGGGAGAAAAGTCCTAGGAGTAGTAGGAGAACTCACCAACTCATAGTCTAATACCTTCTAATATGGAATAGTATGTGTATATGTGTACATAAAGGGAATGTAAAAATGAGAGACAGAAGCATAAGGTTTATGTTTCTCCTCTTTGTTTTCACTGAATTCTGTTGATATTGGAGAGAGGAAGGAACTACAGATACATCTATTTTTCCATCTTAAAACTCACCTATGCAAACAAAGAATTTCAAAAGATCATTCTAGCTACACTAAACAGGTTGAAAGTAAGATGGGAAAGGAAGCTGTAAGAAAAGTGTAGATAAAAAATGATGATTGCTGGATTGGAAATAGAATGAAGGGAATGGAGGTAAAACTGACAAAACGTGATGATTGTTCCAGACTCTACCGCCAATAGCCTGTGATGTTTTCAAGAGTGGAAGCTATATGTATCCATACATATATATTTCCAAGCATTTAAACCAATCACTAAGTAAATAGCAATAAGTCTTCATTAAAACCAGACAAGAATTTATATTTTAATTCCCATTAATTTAAGTATTGTCCCAAATTAAATATTTTCTATTTCTTTTCAGAAACAACTCAGGTCACAGCAAGAGGATTTGTTTTCACAGCAAAAAGGATTTGTGTGAGAACTTTTTCTTGGGGATTGCTGTGAGATATTTTATGTCTGTTTTCCTAAAAGCACTTTAATGCTTTGGAAGTAACCATTGTGGATAAGTCATTTCACTCTAAATGCCTGTTTGCACCTTTTAAAAATGGGAATAAAAGTAATAGTATTTATTTGATACGTTTTACTTGGAAAGAGTAAGTAAATATTCAATGTGCTTCCCACAGGCCTTATTTGGTCTAGACATTTCTCAAGGGAGCTCCCACTTGCTCTTTCTTCCTCCTTTCTCAGAGAGGCTATCAGGCCTGTTTAGACTGTCATCTTGGACGTTTCATTATAATTTTTGCTTCCCTTTATCATAGCCCTTCTCACAGAGGTATGCAATTATATGTTTATGTGCTTGTACCTCCATTAGGTCACAGACTATGCCATTTTATTCTCATCTCTACCAATACCTAGACATAGTAAGTCTTTAATACATTTTAAATGATTAAAAATTGATTCTCAATTGCAGGCTTCATTTATCATAGGTGGGGATGCAAACACCCCTCCTGGTCCCTTTTCCTAGAAACCTGAGTTAAAGAAAGGCCACCCACAGCCTTTGATCTCTGGGATGAACAGTGAGGCTCATCAGTAACAGAAGAAAAAAAGAGTTGTGTCCATATTTGGAAAAGCATGTCTCTCAGACATATGGGTTTCTATGAGCAAGAGTCACAAGCTATCATGTTTTGATGAGTCATAAATATCTTTGGTATCAACCAGTCCCAGAAGAAAATTGCTTTAATTCATGGAAGAATACATTCCATCAGAGAAGAAACATATTTCTGAAGCAGAATATAGCACCTTAGGAAAACAGATTCTTTAAAGGTATAAAATAAAGCAAAATTGCAATATCATCTAATAACGTTGTTGTTTGTTTTTGTTTTGTTTTGTTTTGCTCTTTTGAAAGGGTAATTTGTTACTTAGTAAGCCCTTTATTTTTATTTGGGAAATTAAATAGTTGTAACTAACCCAATGGAATTGTGTTTTGTAAATGTTGGCCTCTTATAAATCAATTTTACTTCCTTCTCTCTAGTGGTGCTGTAGCTCATCCTAGGAAGACAGTCAGTTGGCAATTGTTTTCTGAACTCCTGCAGGGCTCTCAGCAGCCCATTAAGTGATGGATGGTTAGAAAACTAATGACTGAGAATGTGGGGGAGGTGTGTCTACAGTTAGTCTAGTCACCATTTTATTGAAGCTGGCAGAAGAATTATTGCGTTTCTTGAACTCTAGAAATTATTTTACGAAACCAGAATATTTATAAGCTAATTTATTCTTATAATCAAACTAAATCATATTAACCAAATTTTATCCCTTGTTTATTATAATGAGTAGATTAGCTGTGTTTTTGTGAAGATTTACTATGCACTGGATACTTTTAATTAATGTAGATATCATTTAACTCTTTTTTTAAGGTTATTGGGGGTGAGTTGGCCAAATTCAGCGTGGTCCAGGGAAAGTCGGAATTGTCTTA
The DNA here is from genome assembly GCF_024542745.1 of Macaca thibetana thibetana. Classification (NCBI taxonomy): domain Eukaryota; kingdom Metazoa; phylum Chordata; class Mammalia; order Primates; family Cercopithecidae; genus Macaca; species Macaca thibetana. The sequence goes on along the minus strand of NC_065592.1, from coordinate 23,826,719 downwards.
TTTGATTGATAGATCAATTCCATTTTTCTTTAAACAGTTTTTTAAATTATGCAAGCACTACATTATGTATTTTTTAAAGACCAAAACATTTTTAAAAAGAAGTAGCAATCCCCTTTTGTTACTTGAATTATCATTTTTGGAATGGCACTTTTTAACTCTCTTACCTTTTCTTAAAAAATATATTATTTATTTCTTTGTTGTTACATTTTCTTTTGAGTTCTTACAGAACACAAGGATTTATATTTTTTTTGCAAACACACCCATCATCTTTCAATCATGATCTTACAAGTTTAATTATATCACAATTTCTGGTTTAAATAATTAAACCACTCAATGTCTAGGATATACCCAGATTAAATATCTGGATATAAAGTGTATGCCACTGCACAAACTTCTTTATTCTATTGGATAAAATTGCATTCATAACTTGTATAGTTCTGACTATGTAAATATTGTGCTTGGCTGAGTGCTATGAATTAAATGTTTCTCCACCAAATTTCAGTTGTTGCTGATGTGATAGTATCGGGAGATGCAGCTCTTAGGCTGTGATTAGGCCTTGAGTGCTTGGCCCTCATGAGTGGGATTAAGGTGCTTTAAAAAAAAAAAAAAGGGCTACATGCATTTTTAGTTTCCTTGCCCTTCCACCTTCCTGCCATATGAGGACATGATATTTCTCCTCTTCAGAGGATGTAGCCCTCCCCAGAAAATCAAACCTGCTGGCAACATATTTTGGGTTTTCCAGCATCCAGAATTGTGGGAAATATTAAAAACAAAAATCATATGATCATCTCAACAGATGCAGAAAAATCTTCCAATAAAATTCAACATCCCTTTATGATAAAAACTGTCAACAAACTAGGTATTGAAGGAATGTACTTCAAAATAAGAAGAGCTAACTATGAAAAACCCACAGCCAGCAACATACTGAATGGGCAAAAGCTGGAAGTATTCCCTCTGAAAACCAGAACAAAACAAAGATGCCCTCTCTCACCGTTTCTATACAACATATTACTGTAAGTCCTAGCCAGAAGAATCAGGCAAAAGAAAGAAATAAAAGGCATACAAATATGAAGAGAAGAAGTCAAACTATCCCTGTGTGCAGAAAATATGATTGTATACCTGGAACACCTTGCAGTCTCTGCCCAAAAGCTACTTGATCTGATACACAACTTCAGCAACGTTTCAGGATACAGAATCAGAGTACAAAAATTAGTAGCATTCCTATACCCCAACAACATCCAAGCCAAGAGACAAATCAAGATGCAATCCCATTCACAATAGCCACAGAAGAATAAAATACCTAGGAATACAGCTAGCCAAGGAGGCGAAAGACCTCTACAATGAGAATTACAAAACACTGCACAAAGAAATCATAGATGACACAAACAAATGTAAAAACATTTTGTGCTCATAGATACAAATAATCAATATTGTCAAAATGGCCATACTGCCCAAAACGATTTACAGACTCAATGTTATTCCTATCAAACTACCACTAGGATTCTTACAGAATTAGAAAAAAACTATTTTAAAGTTCATTTGGAACCAAAAAGGAGCCCAAATAGCCAAGGTAATACTAAGCAAAAAGAGCAAAGCTGGAGGCATCACATTACTGGACTTCAAATGATACTTCAAGGCTACAGCAACCCGAACAGCATGATACTGGTATAAAAACAGACACATAGACCAATGAAACAGAATAGAGAGCCCAGAAGTAATGCTGCATCCTTACAACCATCTGATCTTCAACAGAACTGACAAAAAAAGCAATGGAGAAAGAACGCCCTATTCAGTAAATGGTGCTGAGATAACCGGCTAGCCATATGCAGAAGATTAAAAGAGAACCCCTTCTTATATGATATACAAAAATTAACAGAAGAAGGATTAAAAATTTAAATCTAAAGCTAAAAACTATAATAACCCTGGAAGATAATCTAAGAAGTACCATTCTGAACATAGGACCTGGCAAAGACTTCATGATAAAGATGCCAAAAGCAATTGCAACAAAAACAAAAATTGACAATAATATTTAATTAAACTAAAGAGCTTCTGCACAAAAAACAAAAAACAAACAAACAAAAAAAAACACTAACATCAGAGTAAACAGACAACCTAGAGAATGGGAGAAAATTTTTGCAAAATATGCATCTGACAATTGTCTAATATCCATAGTTTATAAGGAACTTAAATTTACAAGAAACAAGCAACCCATTACAAAGTGGGCAAAGGATATGAACAAACACTTTTCAAAAGAAGGTGTACATGTAGCCAACAAGCATATGAAAAAATGCTCAATGTCACTAATCATTAGAGGAATGCAAATCAAAGCCACAATGAGATATCATCTCACGCCAGTTAAAATGACTATTACTAGAAAGTCAAAAAACAACAGATGCTGGCGAGGTTGTGGAGAAAAGAGAAGGCTTATGCACTGCTGGCGAGAATAAAAATTAGTTTAGCCATTGTGGAAAGCAGTTTGGTGATCTTTCAAAGAACTTAAAACAGAACTACCATTTGACTCAGGAATCCAATTATTAGGTATATAGCCAAAGGAATATAAATGATTCTACCATAAAGACACACTCGTGCTTATGTGCATCACAGCACTAGTCACAACAGCAAAGACATGGAATCAACCTAAATGCCCATCAATGGTAGACTGGATAAGGAAAATGTGATACACACCATGAAATACCATGGACACAAAGAAGGGAACAAGACATGGGGGTCTATTAGAGGGTGGAGGATGGGAGGAGGGTGGTGATTAGAAAACGACCTATCAGATACTATGCTTATTGCCTAGGTGATAAAATAATGTGTACAGCAAACTTCTACAGCATGCAATTTACCTGTATAACAAACCTGCACATGTACCCTTGAACCTAAAAAGTTAAAAATAAAAACAAAAAAACAGAACTGTGAGAAGTAAAGTTCTGTTTATTATAAATTTCCCAGTCTCAGGTGTTTTGTTATAGCAGCATAAATGGATTAAGACACTAAACCACCAGTTTTTGCTCTGTGATCACATTTCTATTTTGGTATACTTTTTTGTTTGTTTGTTTTTATTGGTGTTAATGATTGCCTTGAGAACAGCAGGGGGGATGTTTGTCTCCATGATTCAATCACCTCCCACCAGTCCCCTCTTCCAACACTGGGAATTGCAATTCGACATGCGATTTGGGTGGGGACACAGAGCCAAATCATATCACCTCCTCACAAATACACCTGTAAATGTTTTAACAGCTACCTGAGCATCACTCAGCCCAGTCGTGTTGATACATAAAATTAAACATCGCACCTTTATTTTCAGTGGAACACCTTTCAATAATGCTTTTTCCATTAAAAAATGTGTGGTCAAAACTAGTAGTTACTCAATCAGTTATAACGTTTTAAAACTTGAATATATCTCTTCCAGCATCCTCTGTCTTCTGGATTCTATGTGGATTAGATTTTCCCTAAGCCTTTTAATCATTTGTTATCCTGAGATTTTTCCCCTTCACAGTCCTAGAGATTTGTATTTCCTCTTTTCTCCTACATTGGAACCTAAGATTTCTTGAGTTCTTGCTTTCCTTTTTCTTGGTTTACTGTCTCTTTTTTTGGAGCATATCCTCCAAAAATATTTTTGGAAAAAGTATGAGTAAAAGGCAAATTCTTCAAGATCACGAATGTCTAAACCTGTTTTCATTTGAAAATTAACAGGTAGAGATAATTCCCATATAGAAATTAAAGCTGCAAATCATTTTTCATCGGAAGTTTTAATGTATCACATGCATTACATGCATAGGAAAATTCTAATAATATTTCTTTTTTCTATACTTTGTTTATACCCTATTACACCTTTTCTTATTTTTCCTATAACTTTTGGTTTCTACTTTATGTTTCTGGGGTTCTGAAAGTTTGTGATGATTTTCCTTATTGTGTGTATCTTTTGATCTATTGAAGAAGTTATCAAAGCTTTTTCGGAAGGATCCAGATAGTAAATATTGTAAGCTTTGCAGGCCATACATTCTCTATCTCAATTACTCAGCTCTGCCATTGTAGTGTGAAAGTAATTGCAGCAATATTAAACAAGTGGGCATGGCTGTGTTTCAATAAAACTTTATTTAGAAAAATAAGTCACAAGCTGAATTTGATCTATGCTCTATAATTTGCTGCCTCTGATCTATTGTGTCATAGACCTAGTGTTTACTTTCAACATGAAAATTATTTAGATAGGGGATTTGTCATTTTTCTCTGACATTGTTCTTCCTTTTCATCTGTCTTCTATTTCCGGAACTACAATTAAATAGATTATGGTGTAAAAAGTTTGATTTTATGTATTTTCTCCTTTTTTCCACATTTTTATATTTTTGTTCTTTTGTATCTTCAAATTTATTTAATTAGGAATTTTCAGAGAAAGAGAATCAATGGGATGAGAAGCTTTCTGTCTATCTATCTATTATCTATCCATCTGTTTCTCTAGATTCCAAATCTAAAATGTGGATCAGCATGCTTGAGACTTAAAAGAGTTTATGATCCAGTTTTATTCCAAAGGTGGCAGCCAGAGTTCCACGGAGAGCTGATGATGCAGATGAAGTTTAAAGGTAGAGTCTTGAAGACTTTTTTTTTACTCAGGGGAGGCTCAGTATTTTATGATCTAATCAGGCCTTCAATAGATTGAGACCAATTCCCATTATGGAGGGCATCTTGCTTTAGTCTTATTCAAAAACACCCTGTCAGAAACATCCAGTATAATGTCTGACCAAGTATCTGGGTATCCTGTGGTCCAGTTAAATTAGCACATAAAATTAACTAACACATGTTTCTTCTATCCTATCTATTTAAACTTTGATTCTGCTATTATATATTTAATTTTCAAAAGCTTGTTCTTATTTTCTGAATACCCTTCTTTCATAAGATCCTACCTTTTTGTTTGCTTATTTGAATGCTGTGTATTATCTTATTTCTATAAGAACACTATATTTGTTTAGGTTTCGCTTTTTATTTTTAGTTTGTTTTTCTGGTCTTTACATAAATTCTATTTTTTGAGCTTCCATTTTTAGTTTGCTCTGGTTTCTGCCTTTCATGTTAGAGGATTTACTCAAATATCTGCCAATCCTTGAGTATTCATTCATCAATACGATTTAAGGTAGTGAAAAATTACTTTGAATTTCAGGTTGTGTAAGTGGGACTTTCTGACTGGTGGGCCTCAATGAATGATGCTAAAACAGGGACCTGACCATATTATTGGGGATTCCTTCAAATGTGAATATCTGTACAGTTTTAGTGTGGTCAAATTTCTTAGATAGAGACCTTTCACTTTCCTTGACTTTGGGCATATAAACCAGCTTCCATCTCGAAGGAAGTCAAGTTGTAGAAAAGGGAACTTAGCAGTCTTGCTATTCAGGTTGTAGATTTTTGCTTAAGTTTCCTATTTTTAATACATGTCTTATCTAAACCTCAGCTTTGTCCTGCATACCCACATCAAGAGCATCTTTAGTTTCACTTCTCCAAAGAGTAAGATTCCCACATTCTTTCGGCCTGGTTGGGGGAAGAGCAGCACCTGGCATTCTGGCCAGGGGAAGATATCTGTAATTATAAGTTACAGAGTTATTTAAAAATTAACTTTCAGTGAATCCTCCTCTTTTCAACTGTCTCCTCATTCCTACCTTGTGAGATACCAGGTGACTTTCCTGAGTCTTTGCAAAGTTTTGTGGCATGAGTCATCTTGTTTCTTTTGATCTTCATGCTCCTTCAGTCATTTGGGTTTCTGCTTCCTCCCCACTGATGATGTGGTTTTCATTAATCCATCTGTTTCCCATCTTCCTAAATTTTGTTGACATACCTCATCTGCTTACTTACACCTTCTCTTTTTTTCCACTGGGTACTTCTGGATTTATACCATGTTTATTCCTTTACAGGCATGATAATGGCATTTCAGAAGATCCAAAGAAAAATGTACGTTCTAAGTACACCATACTTAAGTGAAAAACAATAACAAATATTTATTGTTTTCCTGACACATTCCACATACTTTTATATGCATCATAAATAGAGCAAGAAACAAATGGCATATTGTCTCTGCCCTCTCAAATCTTTATTGTAGTAGAGGGAAATAATAAATAAATAAATAAATGTACAAAATAGTTTTTGGTACTCATAAGTATTGCTTTTAAAAGACAGAGCAAGGTAAAGGGTAACTGGGTAATGATGGGAGGGATCTAATAAGACAGGAAATCAAAAAATCTTTCTCTGAAGAGGTGATATTTAAACAAAAACCCGAATTAGTTAACGATATGAGGCAAGTTAGAAATTGGGGGAACATATTTCCAAATAGAGGGATCAGCAAAGGCCTCATGGCAAATATAAACTGGACACTCGAAATGGCAAAAAGACAAATGTGGCTGGGAGGGAATGAGCATGAAGAAACAGACCACAAAACCACAAAGGCAAGGAAAGACCAGATCATTTGGGACCTTCTGGGTCTTGGTAAGAAGGTTGAAATTTGTTCAGAATGAGAAGGAAATGTTAAAATCTAATTTTCTTTCTTTTAAAGAAATTTATGTTTGCCATTCTATAAAGACTAAACTCTTGGGAGCTTAGAGGGAAAGCAGAAAGGCCTGCTGAATACTATTGAACTAATCCAGATGAATGAATTTCATGTCTTGAACCCAGCTGGCAATGGAGGATAAAAGTAGTGAGGTGGTATCAATAAGGCATAAATGGTGATGCCACTTATATTGCTGGTAAAAAAAAAAGACTGGGAGAGAAAAACAGGTTGAGTAATAGATCAACAAAAGTCAAAAGGTTCCTTTTAGTACATACTACTTTTGAGAGATGCCAAGTATCAGTTTAACTATCTCAATTTATGGTAGTCAGTAATGACATTTAAAGTTGTAGAACCAGATGAGATTACATAGAACAGGGATCTACAAACTATAACCATCAGTCCAAATATGGCCATTGGTTGTTTTTATTGGAACATAAAAACATTTGTTTTTGTATATTCTATATGGCAATTTTTGCACTACAATGGCAGAGTTAAGTAGTTGCAACAGAAACCATATTGCCCTAAAGTTTGAAATATTTACTATCTGATCTTTTATGGAAAAAGTTTGCTGACTTTTGACCTAGGGAGTAATCGAAGACAAATAAGAAAGTCAAGGATCAAGTTCTGGAGTTCACAAACATTTAAAGATTGGAAAGATGAAGGTGACCCAGCAAAAGACACTGAGAAGAAACAGCCAGCGAGGAAAGGAAAACCAGGTAGATGTGATATCCCAGGAACCAAGTACATTGTTAGGAAGAGTATTTAACTATGACAGATGTTGCTGAGAAGCAATCCAACATGAGGATGATGGGACTTGGCAAGATGAATTTGTGGTAACCTTGACAAGAACAGTTTCTATGGAGCAGCAGCAATGAGGTCTAATTGTTGTGTGTTCAAGAGAAAATGGAAGGTAAGGATGTGAAAACAATTAATATAAAAAAACTTTTCAGTTTTGCTGTAAACACAAGCAGAAAAATTAGATTGTAGCTGAAAGGAGAAAAGGTGTGAAAGGAGAAAAGGTGTGAAAGGAGAAAAGGTGTGAAAGAAGAAAGCACAGGTTGGTTTGCTAAGAAGGAGACTTTAAGACAGAAATCAGAGTACAGAAAGGTTGTATTTTCAGAATCAACATCTATGGAAGGGAAGGCAAGATTGGATAAAGAAACAACCAATGAGTCAAACAAGAAATCACAAGGGAAATTTAAAATTATATTGAGACAAATGTAATGGAAACAGCAAAACAAAACCTATGGGATGTAACAAAAGTAGTTTTAAGAGGGAAATGCATAGCAATAAATGTCTACATTAAAAAACAAGAAAGAGGGGGCCAGGCGTGGTGGCTCACACCAGTAATCCCAGCCATTTGGGAGGCATGGGCAGGTGGATAACTTGAACCCATTAGTTCAAGACCAGCCTGGGCACCATGGTGAAACCTCATCTCTACAAAAAAATACAAAAATCAGGCCATGGTGATACGTGCCAGCAGTCCCAGCTACTCAAGAGGCTGAGATAGGAGGATTGATTGAGCCCCAGAAGTGCAGGTTTCAGTGAGCCAAGATTGTGCCATTGCACTCCAGCATGGACAACAGAGTGAGACCCTGTCTCAAAACAAAACAAGAAGGAAGATTCAAAGTAACTAATCTAACATTGCACCTCAAGGGACTGGAAAAGAGGAGCAAACTCAAAGTTCACAAAAGAAAAGAAATAGTACAGATCAAAACAGAAATAAATCAAATAAAAAATGGAAATACCATAGAAAAACAAATAAAACTAAGAGTTTTTTTAACAAAAATAAAATCAACAAACTCTTAGCTAGACTAAGTAAGGATAAATTAAAAACAATAAATAAAATCAACAATGAAAGTAGAGACATTGCAACAGTTTCCTCAGAAATAAAAAGGATCATAAAGGGCTACTATGAACAATTACATGCAAACAAATTAAATAGCCTAGAGGAAATGGATATATTCCTAGAAAAATACAACCTACCAAGATTGAATCAGGAAGAAGTAGAAAGCTTGAGCAGAACAATAACAAATAAAGAGATTAAAGAAGTAACAAAACACCTCTCAACAAAGAAAACCCGAGAAGCAGATGGCTTCATAGCTAAATTCTACCAAACATTCAAAGAAGAATTCATACTAATACTCCTGAAATCTTTCAAAAAATAAAACTAAAGGGAGTACTTCCAAATACATTTTATGAGAAAAGTATCACCTTAATACCTAAACCAGACAGATATATCACAATAAAAGAAAATTACAGGCCAATTTCTCTGAGAATCATTGATGCAGAAATCCTCAATAAAATATTAACAAGTTCAATGTAACAAAAAGATTATATATCATGATTAAGTGGAATTTATCCTCGGCATGCAAGTTTGGCTTAACATATGCAAATCAATAAGTGTGGTACATCATATTAACAGAATGAAAGCTTAAAACCACATAATTATCCCACTTTACACAGAAAAAGCATTCGACAAAGTTCAACATTCTCTCTTGATAAAAGTCATCAACAGTTTATGTATAAAAGGAAAGTTTCTCAACATAATAAAGATCATTTATTTAAAAAACTTACAACTAATGTTATGATCAATGACGAAAAACTGAAAGGATATTTACTACAATCCTACACAAGGCAAGGATGTTTACTTTTGCCTTTTTCATTCAACATGGTACTGGAAGTACTAGCAAGACTAATCAAACAGGAAGAAAATGAAGAAAAGGCACCAAAATTGGAAAGAGAAAAAGAAGTAAAATTATTTCTATTTGCAGATGACATTTTATCTGTAGCAAACCCCAGCATGTACACACACACACACACAAACATACAAAAACACATACAAACTGTTAGAACTAATAAATGAATTAAGTAAAGTTGCAGTATACAAACTCAACATGCAAAAAATTAGTAGCATTTTTATACATACATAACAACCTAACTGAAAAATACATCAATAAAACAATCACATGTATGATAGCATATAAATACCTAGGAATAAATGTAATGAGCAAATAAAAGATATGTACAATAAAAACTATAAGACATTGATGCAACAAGTTAAATAAGACACAAATAAATGAAAAGATATCCTATGCTCATAGATTCAAAGAATCAATATTGTTAAAATGTTCTTGCTATTCAAAGCTACATACAGATTCAATCCCTACAAAAATAGCAATGGCGTTTTTCACAGAAATAGGAAAAATAATTCCACAATTTCTTAGGAACTAAAAAAATGCCACAGCAATTCAAAGAAAGCAAAACAAAATTGTAGCATTATACTTACTGATTTAAAATAATTTTATAAAACTATAGTAATTGAAACAGTATAGGTACTGCCATTAATATAGACATATCAACCAGTGGAATAGAATACAGAGCCCAGAAATCGATTTGAACATATAGGGTCAACTAAGTTTGGACAAGGGCACCAAGAGAACACAATTGGGAAAGAATAGTTTCTTTAATAAATGGCACTAGGAAAACTTTATTTCCATATGCAAAAGAGTAAAATTGGATATTTATACCATATGCAAAAATAAACTCAAAATAGATAAAAGAGTTAAATGTAAGACCTGAGACCATAACATTCCTTGAAGAGAACACAGGAGGAAAGTTCCTTGACACTGGCCTTGGCAATAATATTTGGATACTATACCAAAATCTTAGGCTGTATAACAATAAATAAAAAAAATATTACTACATCAAACCAAGAAGCTTCTACATAGTAAAGGAAATAATCAAAACATGAAACAGCAACCTATGGACTGGGAAAAAGTATGTTTACAAACCATATCTCTGATAAGAAGTTAGTATCCAAAATGTATAAAGCACTCGTACACCTCAACAGTAGAAAAACAAGCAACCCTATTAAAAATTGGGCAAAGGACCTGAATAGAGAAGAAGGCATATAAAATGGCCCACAGCTCTATGAAAAGGTGCTCAACATTATTAGTTACTAAGAAAATGCAAATTAAACCCACTATGAGTTATCACCTCACATTCCTTAGGATGGCTATTATCAAAAAGTCAAGAAATAACAAATGTTGGCAAAAATGTTGGTGTGGAGAAAAGGGAACCCTTGTGTGCTGTTGGTAGAGATGTAGATTGGTGTAGCCATAATGGAAACCGTGTGGAGCTTCCAAAAGAAATTGAAAATAGAACTATCATATGACTGAGCAATTCCTTTTCTGGTCATATACCAAAAGGAAATGAAATAATCACTCCATAAAGATATCTGAACTCTCATGATCATTGCAACATTATTCACAAATAGCCAAGATATGGAAACAACCTAAGTGTGCCTTGACAAATGAATGGATAAAAAAATGTGTGTGTCTGTGTGTCCTCAATAGTCATTCAATTTTGTCATTCAATTGTATATTGATTATCTGCCTTATATACACACACATACACAATGAAATGTTATTCAACCTTAAAAGTGAAGACCCCAGCATTTGTCCCAAAATAGATGCGTGTGGATGATATTCTGCTAAGTGAAATAAGACAGGCACAAAAAAATTCCATAATCTCACTTACATGTGGAATCTTTAAAGAAGAGTAAAAATATACAGAGATGGAGAATTAAAGAGTTGTCACCAGGAGCTGAGGGCGGGAAGAAAATGAGGAGAAGTAGGTTAGAGGTTACAAAGTGGAAGATATGTAGGATGAACAAGACCAGTGATCTATTGTATAACATGAGAATAATAGTTAATAAAATTGTGCCGTATTTGCAGAGAAAAGGAAAGTGTGCAGTTTTCTATACCAATGTAGATCCATGTCAAAAATTAAAAGTGAACATTCAGAATGATAATGGCTACTGAACATATTTCTAAATTGGATAAATGTGCAATTATTTTAAGCATATTTTAATTGGTACATCTAGAAAATATTTTTTTCACATTCTCATAAAAAGAAATTTTTTTTGGTCCAATTTCCCATTTTTATCTCCATGGCATATAAAACACATCTTTTAAAATTGCAATGGAAGAAAACTTTTGGAGGTGATTGATTACCCTATTACCTTGATTGAAGCGATGGTTTCACAGATACATGCATATATCCAAAGTCACTCTATTTATACATAAATAAGTGCAGTTTATTTTATATCCATTATACCTCAGTAAAACTGTTTAATAGTAATAATAACACAAAATCATCGAGAAACAATCTGTTTTGGTAATTTTTTCATATAAATACAGTGATCTTAAAAAAAAATGATTGAAGAAGCTGGCTGACACAAAATCCAATAAAAATTTCAGTCAACTTCATGGGGAGCTCTGAAGCTGAGATGGCCTTCAGAGACATCCCTGGATGGTAGAAGCATGTCAGACCTTTTGATGCAGTCATTGATCAATCAGTGGGTGCGGGTTGCTCAAGAAAGGGAACACCTGTGGGCAAGGTGGCCCTGCTCCACTCAGGCAATTCCTGAAGAAGCCTGACAAGTTAGAGCTCTCAGCCAGCAGCATTCCAAGCCGCTAGAAGACTAAATCTTTCATTCCCAAGGATGGAGCTGGGAATGAAGGCAAGATGAAGCTAGAATTCACTTCAAAAGGGGTTTTAAAATAGGAAACCTCCTACTCTTTTTTCCCCCATCACTTCAATGCCTCTCTTGCATTGTCCTTCATAGTCCTGAAAATTTTAAATTTCCCTTCAGACTCGAAATAAACTGGACTTTGTCTTCTGCCTTATCCAAAAATGATGGAAAATGCTTGCTGTTTTACTATCCTGGCTTGGCTTTCTTTCTTCTAAAGAACATTAATATGATTATTAGCTTTTTCTTAAGGAATTATGGATTATTGTTTTGATCCAGAGGTGCTTCTCAAAAACTGTTGGTCCTCCTCCATATAAAATCTAGCATAAGGGAGAATAAGTGTAATGCGAATTCAAGGGCTCGTAGCTTTGGCCTTTGAAAATAGAGCTGAGTTAGAAACTAGATTAGATAGGAAGGAATTTTTATACTGCTTCATGTCTCTTCTTAAATTGTATCTATCACATTCCTTTCATCTAATAAATGTTTCTTATTTTTAGTCTCTTTAACATCAATTTGGAATCACAGGTGGAAATAAATTCATCAGACCTCTAATCCAACCATCTCCCCAGTACAAAGACACCTTGTGTAAATGATTTGGCTAGGTGTTATCCATCTCTGTTTGCATGAATTGAGGAGTGGAGACCTCAGCAAATGTTCAGTATTGAGTAAAAATGATTCTCCCTATAATTTCTATCCCCTAGTTCTAGTTCCACATTTACAGAATAGGTGTAATTTCTCTTCTGCATTAGAGCCTTCCAGATTTCCAGGTAACTTTCAATCCTCTTTCCTTGCCTACCTACCTTTAATACTCCTCTTCTGGTGGCTAAATATGTCCCTGATGTTCATTCAATCTAGCCACCCAACTGCATATTGATTATCTGTCTTAGGCCAGGCACAGGGCTACATTCTTGAACTATATATAAATCCAAAACACCAGAAAGTAGTTTATAGTATTTTCATTATTCTGGTTGCTCTCTTGGGTCATTTCTAACTAAAATGGGGTGTTTCCTCTTGGTTAAAAATTTATTCCTTGCTTCTCTTTCTTTCTCAGGTTAGATTCTTTCCATACAAAATCTTAACTAACAGACACCATTTACTGAAGACTCACCCTATAAGATGTGCTATGCTCACCACTTTACAATCATTTCCTCAGTTCATATTTACAAGAAACCTGGAGGTAAGTATTTGTATTATCCCTTTTTTAACAGGTTAAGAAACTAAGTCTTTGAAATGTTAGGCAACTTCACCAAGATCTAAGCTAGTCAGTAATGGAACTGATTGTCAATCCTAGGTCTGTGTGGATTGATAGGACCTGAGCTCTTAGCTACAAGGCTGCTCTTCTCTATAGCCTTGGCACTAAATAGCATTCAAATGCCAGTAACCCCCAAATGTATATCACTTCTGTTGTGGGTGGAATTATGTCCTCTCAAAAGTTACACTGAAACACTGATTGCCTTAATACCTCAGAATGTGAACTTTTTTGAAAATAGGACTGTGACAGATGTAAGTAGTTAAGATGAAGTCGTACTGGAGTAGTTGGACCCTTCATGCAGCATGACTGCTATCCTTGTAGGAAAAGGGAGATTTGGACTCAGAGTGAAGGCCATGCGAAGACAGAGGCAGACACTGGGGTGATGCTACTGCCAGCCAATGATCACTTGGGACCACCAGAAGCTGCAAGTGGCAAGAAAGAATCCTTCCCTGGGGCCCTTCACGGGGTACAATCCTGCCAATACCTTGATTTCAGACTTCCGGTCACCAGAACTGTGATACAACAAATGTCTATTGTTTTAAACCACCTAGTTTGTGGTACCTTATTATGGCAGCTCTGGAAAATTAATCCCCTCAGGCCTCTGTTTTGAGCTTCAATGTCACATTTCCAACTGCTCCACAACATTTTTCTTTGACGGCATCGTAGGCAGATACTATTTAAATAGCCAGTGCTGATTTTGCAAGCTTGCCTGCTCTCTCTTCCATGATCATCTTCCAGTGCTTCCTCTTCTCTGTGCATTACACCAATATCCACACAGTAACTCACACTTGAAAGATTTCCGCTTACTTTTCAAATATGTATTGTGTGGCTGCCGGCACTGGGAGAGGTGCTAGGGACAAAGAAGAAGAGAACAATTAAAGTAGCTATCACTGTGCTAGTGCTTACTATAAACATGACATCCTTCTAAAGGCTTTGAATATATTACCTAATGTATTCCTTGCAACAACTCCATGAAGTAGGACTAGTCATATCTCCATTTGACAGATCAGGAGATGAAGACACAGAGAAGTCGATTAGCTTTTCTTGGATCACACAGTTGGCCAGCAGCAGAATCAAGATTTGAACCCAAGCAATCTGGCCCCGTGGTTGTGTACTTAATGACGGAGATTTTCATTTTCTTGGGAGAGAACAGCTCCTGCTTCAAGAATTATACATCCTTGTAGAGGAGCTAAACTATTAAAGTACTTTATAAGTGAGTGAATATAATGTTATAAACTGTGATACGTGATGGGAAGGGAAATTAAACAGCATTAGAGGAAAGGCAAGAGGATCAATTTCCCTGGAGAAGAGATGCCCAAGCTGAGACCTGATGAAGGAGCAACATTTCGCCAGGTTAAAAGAGGGGAAAAGGGAATTATTAGGCAAAGGGAACAGCATATACAAGGCCTTGTGATGGAATCAGACCAGACATTTCTCCCTTCCTCATACCCCAAGTCCAACTGATTGCTGAGTGTTATTGAATTTGTTTTCTAAATATTTGTCACTTCCCTACAAGTCCACAGTCACTTCTAGACTACTATGATAACCTTCTAACTGCTCTCTGTGCATCTAAATTTGACTCTCCAATCAGAATGCTGTACAGCAGCAATGTTTATAATTTACATGCAAGTTTTATTGGGTCTCTCTTCTGTTGAAAACTCTTCAGTAGGTTCCCCCTTCCACTCAGCATGCAATCCTAACTATGTGTCATGATGCTGCGGACATCTGAGATTTCAAGCTTCTACTGTCTTTTCCTTAGCTCTGATAATAGCAATACATATCCCCTGACTTTGCCTTTGGAGAACGCTTCTTTACCAAATACTTCAGGAAATCATGGTGGCTCTCTCAGTTGCGGGATTTTCTCTCCAGACTGCAAGAGCAAGCCCGTGACCAAGAATTGTTTGTTTACTGCACAGCATCTCATGCTGCTCTGCTTGATGTTGATGGTGAAGATCAAGTTTAGGCCAGAAGCAAGATGCAGAGGTTTATATGTACTCAGTAGAGGAAAGTTCTCTTCTTCCATTGGAATATATAGCTAGGAAGTTGTATGGGGCCATATATAGCCAAAATCCCTCAATCTCTAACACCTAGAAAGAGTCCATCTGTAGGATGAGAGAATGTGGCTGAAATAAAGATAAAAACACATATGAGAGTTGAGAGTCTAGGCAGCATGATCTGAGTTCCTGGATCTGATTATTTCCAAGGCAAGTGTTACTCTTACTTTTTTTTTCAATATGAGCAAATACATTCCTTGCTACCACCCCCCACTCCACCACTCCCCCAACACACACACCTTTTTCCCATGCATACTTTCTTATTCTCATGAAAGTTAGGTTATTTTTTTTTTCAGTAACTTGCAACAAGCTGGCCATGATTATAAAGGCATGGCTTTCAGCACCCTGTCTGATCTGTTTTGGGTCTATTTCACTCTGTTGCATCCAAATTTGGCAGCCTTTCCTTGTCCCTTCACCTTCTGCAGGGGCTTCACAGATTCATATGCTTATCCTGGAAGCCTGTCTCCAACACTCCTCTCATCCCTTTCTATCTAACTCCTGTATAAAAGACCTTCAAGTCCTCAGTTGGTCTTCTCTCACCCAATAGGTAAGGTAAGCTTGGTCAGTGCATTCATAGCTTTACTTACCACACAAATAAATATTTGTGTAGTTAATTGTTAAATTTATGTCTCTTCCACCAGAATGTATAAATTCCACACAGGCACAGACCTGACATCTTATTTAAAATTGAATCAGAAAAAAAAAAAACTAGATAAATTGAAGTTAAACAAAACTAAAGGCTTTCATGATTCAAAAGACAGTATCAACAGTTAAAAGCAATCATAGAAAGAGAGAAAATATTTGCAAATCACACACCTGATAAGGGATTAGTGTCTAGAATATATAAAGAACTCCTACAACTCAACAACAACAAAAAAAGAAGCTGGTTTTAAAAAAAGGACAAAATGTCAATAATAGACTGGACAAAAAAGTGTGGTACGTATATACCATGGAACACTATGCAGTCATAAAAAGTAACAAGATCATGTCCTTCGCAGGGACATGGATGGAGCTGGAAGCCATTATCTTCAGCAAACCAATGTAGAAATGGGAAACCAAATACTGCATGTTCTCACTCAAAAGTGGGAACTGAACAAAGAGAACACATGGACACAAGGAGGGGAACAACACACCCTGGGACCTGTCGCTGGGGTGGAGAGGTGAGGGAAGGAAGAGCATCAGGATAAAGAGCTAATGCATGTGGGGCTTAATACCTAAGTGATGGGTTGATAGGTGCAGCAAACCACCATGGCACACGTTTACCTACATAAGAAACCTACACATCCTGCACATGTGTCCTAGAATGTAAAACAAACTATGATTTAAGAAAAAAACTTTCCAAAAAAAATGGGCAAAAGACTTGAATAGACATTTCTCTAAAGAAGGTATACAAATGGCCAATAAGCACATGGAAAAGCCCTCAACATCTCTAATTCCTAGGGAAATGCAAGAAAAAAAATCACGATAAAACACGACTTCACATCTCTTCTGAAGGTTACTATTTAAAAAAAAAAAGGCAGCAAATAAGTGTTGGTGAGGAAGTTGATATATTGGAAGTCTCACACGTTGTTGGTGAGAATGTGAAATGATAAAGCTGCTGTGAAAAGCAATATGGCAGTTTCTCAAAAATTTGAAAATAGAATTACCTTTTGATCCAGCAGTTCTACTCCTGGGTATATATCAAAAAGAGCTAAAGCAGACACTGAAGCAGATGTCTGTACGCCCATGTCCACAGCAGCATTATTCAAAAGAGCCAGAATGTGAAAGAAAACCAAATGTCCATCAGTGGATCAATGAATAAGCAAAATGTGGTATGTAAATGCGATGGAATATTACTCATCCATAAAAAGGAAAGAACTTTTGACACATACCACCACATGGATGAACCTTGAAGACATTATGCTAAGTGAAATAAGCCATACTCGAAAGAACAAATATTGTAGTATTTCATTTATATGAGGTACCTCGGAGCAGTGAAATTCATAGAGACAGAAAGAACAATGTTATTTGCTAGGGACTGGGAGTAGGGAGAATGGGGAGTTATACTTAATGAGTACAGAGTTTCAACTGGAGAAGATGAAAAAGTTTTGGAGATGGATGGTGGTGATGGTTGTACAAATGTACTTACTGTTTGTAAATTGTACACTTAAAAATTGTTACAATAAAAATTTTGTTATGTATATTTTACTACCTCAAAAACTCCACTGTGACATAGAAGAAAAAAATGTACAAACTACTGTAAAGCCAAAAATAGGACAAAGACATTATGTATATATGAGTATAAGCCTATTTTCCTAAAGAAAAGAATGTAATCAAATATATACCTAGAAAAAAAAAGTCTAAAATCAATCCATTAATTGTGGTTATTTCTGGGTTGAAAGTATGGGTGATAGATTTTTAGTTTCTACTTTATACACTTTGTTACTACTTAAATGCCTTAAAATAAGTATAAATTGCTTCTAGTGTTAAGAAGCAATCAATAAACATATTTTCATTTTGAAAAATAAATGCAAAGCCTGAAATGAAGTACAAAACTTTCTGTGTAGGCTGGCCAGAGCAGGTTGAAGATGGCTATCAGTTGCCAAGTTTGGGATGCTGTTCTAATTTAAGATGAATATATCATATGCCAGGCCCCCAACAAGGTGTTTTCTGGCTTCATGTTAATTCTGGAAAGGTAATTACTCCCACAACCTGGCAACCTACTCTCTGGGGATTTTTCTGGACAGAGCATGTTTTTCAATACAAAAGCAAAAATGATGGGGAGGTTGGAACTTTAGGAGACTAAGCTTAGAAGTAACCTTTTGTGGCTGGGCTATTTTAACCCTTCGCCATTCATCCCACACATAGCATACCACAAGTTTGTCTAACCAGGAAACCCGACCCATGAAAATCAGGCCACAGGTGGAAAGTGAGAGGTGGCATTCGACTGGAAGAAAGGATGTTATTGTTGGTGAATCACATCCGGTGGGAGCTTAAGGGACAGCTAGGGCACTGCCTTGGTCTTGATTTTGTCACTGATGGGACATAAAGTTCCCAATGAAGTCAAGGATGAGACTCTGCAAACCGTGTTGAGGAAAATGACTACGTATGCAGAGAACAAAGTAGATTCTTTAATGATGCCATGGCTTTTAGTGAATGGGAAAAGGACTATGAAGAAGAGGTTCAGGTGTGAGTTTGTTTTGGAGAGAATATGGGGAGGAAGATAAAAAAGGGTCCTTATTCATAAGTCAGACACACCTAGCACTAGTTTTAGGTCTGCCTTAATTAGATCTGGGGTTATGGGCAAATCATTTAATATCCTTGAATTCCATTTCCCTCTGTGAAATGAGGAAGTTGTACCTGGTGACTTTCAAAGTGTATCTTAGTGTAGAGGCTACAGCTTAATTGGGCTTCAGCTCTCAGCTGTGCTACTTACCAGCTGCGTGTCCTGCTTAGTCCTCCTGCATAGCAAGGCAGGCCAAGCCTGGGGCCTGGTCCACTGCAGGTGAGGTGCTCACACCAATGCTGTTCACACCACCGTGAATGTAAGTGTGTCCCACCCACTATATTGCTTTCGTAGTGTCAGTAATAATTATATGTGTTTATGTATATAGACTACCCAAATTGTGGCTAGTCATGATCATGTGGACCTACCTGAGTGTGCACAAGGCTTTAGAGATCATTCTTACTCCTTGGCTAATTGAGGCACAAAAAGGTTAATGAACTTGCCCAAAGTCACACAACCACTAAATATAAGAGCTGGGATTTGAACTCAGATTGTGTATTGTCAGATTCTTTGCTCCTATTGTGCTACACTGCTGCTTTTGATTAAAACGTCTCAAGAGCACCTCATTCATTTTTTCTGTGTAACACAAATCAAAAGTAATTTAACACAAGAAAACACTTTTTAGCTGCCTTGACATTTGTGCTTCTCCAGACCTTTCTGCAAAGTGTTCAAACCCCCACCACGTTCGAATTATCCTAGCTGGAAGTTTGCATTTAAGAAGCTCCTACTTGAGCTGCAGCATGCATTTGACGTGCATTTTTGAAAATGTGGGAGTTTTCAAAATATTCTAAATTACCGACCTAAGGAAATAAGAGAGAGAAAATGGAGGAGTCATGCTGATTAATATTTGAACATAAACAATTATAAGGAAAACGTACAGAGAATGTGAACTGATAAAATTCCTTGCCCCATACAATGCATTTCTAAGCCATGGGGGTTTGCCTTCCTCCATACTTCCTGTGTACCCTTCTCATGGCTTTCCTGCTGCTTCAACTGAAAGTCTAGATGAGCCCTCATTACAGCAACTCCATGATTGGTATCTCCCTCACATACTAGACCAAAGCTGGTTGCTTAATTCCTTTGTTTTTCCACTTCTTTGCTCCAGAACCATCCATGATTCCTCTTTCTCTGCTGATATTTAAGTTTGGCACTCAAAGTTTCTGTGATCTAGTTCTAAGCCACAGTCTCTATATGATGCCCCACCTGTTTCTCCTTTACCTATTCTTTGTTTCAGCAAATCTTGCCCATCCCATGTTCATTGAACATGTTCTCTATCCTTTATGCTTTTGCATATACTATTCTTTTTCCCTGGGATGTCCCTCTCTTCATCCTACATTCTCAATTTCCACTTTTTTCCAAATCCTGCACCCAGTGTTATCTCTTAGATGGCCCCTTACACACAGACTCTGTCACCGATTCTCTCTCTCAATCTCTGAACCCCCATCTGCATGGCTGGTTTCTCTGTTACAGCTCTGAACCCCCATCTGCATGGCTGGTTTCTCTGTTACAGCTCTTTCCATTTTATTCAGTCTCCAAAGTGGAAAGTTTAGGCATGTGATTGCCTTACTACTCCATCTAGCTACCATCCTCTCACTCACCCAAGACAGAAATAGAAAATGCTGAGTGTCTGGGAGAACTGAATACAGGACCCAGAAATTTTGATGTCCCTATTTCTGCATCAGGAATATGTATTCAACATTCATTCCACACATATTTATTGAGTAACAAGAAGTGCACCAGAACTTGGAGACTCATTCAGAGTAAAAGCCAAAACTTTACAATGGCTTACAAAGCCCTGTGCAACGTTTTAGTCTGCTCTGACCTGTCCAGCCACACTGGCAGCCTTACCGTTCCTCGAACATGCGTGGTGTAGCCCCACCTCTGTGTTTCATACCTGCCCCTCCTTCCTGCCCATGATAATCTTTCTCTAGTACCAACCTGCCTCATCTTTCACCTACTTCAAGGTTTTGCTTACATGACCCTTCTGCAATGAGGCCTTCTCTTACCACACAAGGTAAAATTGCAATCACCCCTGATCCTGACACTTCCTGTCTTCCGCTTGATTTACTTTCCTCCCCAGTGCCTACTATCTTCTATGCTTTTTCTATTTATTTACTGATTCTGCCACTAGAACATTAGCTGAAACCCTTAGGTATAGAAAAATACCTTACACATAATGAGAGTCCTATAAATATTTGTTGAATAAATCAATGATTACAAAGTTAGAAAAGACATGATCAGTCTTCACCCTCTTGTTCCTCATGGACCACTGAGAGGATGTGGTCGACTCAACACTCAATGGGAGAAGTGTTCTTGTAAAGAAATAAGGGTAGGTGATACTGACGAGGACAGTCACAGAAAATAAGCAAATCATTGTCCCTGCCTTAAAAGAGTCATAATTTTCTGTCCGGGCTCAATGGCTCACACCTGTAATCCCCGCACTTTGGGAGGCCAAGGCGGGCGGATCACGAGATCGGGAGATCAAGACCACAGTGAAACCCCGTTTCTACTAAAAATACAAAAAAAATAAGCCGGGTGCGGTGGCGGGCGTCTGTAGTCCCAGCTACTCAGGAGGCTGAGGCAGGAGAATGGCGTGAACCCGGGAGGCAGAGCTTGCAGTTAGCCAAGGTTGCGCCACTGCACTCCAGCCTGGGCGACAGAGTGAGAATCCATCTCAAAAACAAAACAAAACAAAACAAAACAAAACAAAAAGAGTCATAGTTTTCTAGATGAGCTAATGATAATTAATAAATAAATGGCAAGCGACGTGAAAATGACCTTATCCAAAGATAAAATAAACTCTCTTTTTGTGCACATCTTATCCTTTCCACTTGTTTATAAATTCCTTGAGGACTTGGTTCACAGCGAATGCATTATTTTGTCCCCATTGCTCACTTCTCATCTCCCAGTTACAATGTCTAGAGGGAGGGAGCATGAAAGAAGATGCTTGGTGGATGAATGAATGGATTCTGAAACAATATGCAAGCATGTGATCCCTCTCCCCCTTAAGCATCATAAATACCACTGGTGATTTGGCTGTGAGATGACTATATTTTTCTGTTTATCCATTTGGCTGGCACAGTAAGAAGGGATTTCACAGTCATTCACTTACTGATATATGGTGTGATAAAAGCAGGCGTCTGCCTGTGAGCAGCATTTCTCCATAAAGCTATTCTGAGAAAAACAGGTCCAGTAAGCTGAGCTCACACCCATTACTGGAGATGTATCCAAATTTATTACTGGAAGGAGTATTAGAGGAAGAGTGGACACAGCCTTATCCTGGTCAATTTCATCAATGATTTGGAAGACATGAGGTCATCTAAGCCAAGGAAACCATGCTGCCTTCATACACCCACTGAAAGGCTTGATGTGGGCTCCTGGATGGTGAGGGGATACTGCCTCTTTTAGAATGACATTCTTGTTTTAGAGAAATAGATGATAAAACTGGGGCCCAGAGAGAGGAAGTGATTTGTCTAAAGTCACAGAGCTGCAGCAAGGTTAAGCCTGAATTAGATCCTAAATGTGCATTCTGAAGAGTCCAGGATTTTGCTTTACTAGTCTGCTTCTAGTTGCAAGCTTTTCAAAATAGTTTTGTGCCCAAAGCAAACTCAAGACACACACTTGGTAATATTTTATGTGGTTGTCTCATTTAAAATGAAACATGGCTTCTTCATAAAATGTTTCCAGTTACATGATTCTTGGGGTAAATGGCCCCATAAAGATAAAAATGGTGATGATCTTAGTAGAGATATCAGAAAGGCCACTGTGCTCTCATTAACACACACACACACACACACACACACACAACACACACAGTCTAATAAGGGTATCTTAAATCACCCTGGAGACAGAAGTCAGGTCATTACAAAGGAAGCTAATAATCATGAACATCATCCTCACAAAAGACAAAAGTCAAGGACATGTAGTGTAACTCACCATCTGATACATATTTGTCATTGCTTGCATATCACCAATGATAGAACCTAATACCCACTGGAAGCTTTCAGTTTTAATACTGATAGCACTAGTACAGCTATGTTTTAATATTTAGTTCTTCTATAACAAGAAGCCAAAACAAAAATAATAAAAGTCCAGAAAAAAAAATTAAGTCAAGAGAAGACTTAGTGTCAGGGTGATACACAAATCAACTTATCTTCTATCCAGCACATACAACATATCTACCAGTAGTGACCTGTCCCAAGTGCTAGGGATGCCAAGGTGCCCCTATCTGCCAAGGTGGTTTAGAATTGCGGTTCTGAGAGTACTAGTAGCAAAAGTAAATAAGTAAGTTTGACTCATACACTTATAGTGTCTATAGGGACCGGAGAATTGGGAGGAGGAAGGGGACCATGATTCAGGGCAAGAGAGATGCCCAAGAGTCACGGCTGCATCCTCAGACGCCTGGTCTGGACACCTAATTTTAAACTTCCATAAAACACGTTTGAGATTACTTGGCTAGCCAAGATCAGGATCTAGAGTATAAGTTCCCCCTAATCAAGGATTATTCCTGATTCATTCCTGTCTCTCCAATAATTAGCTAGACTTGACACTTAGATGATACTGAACGTGTGTATCCTGAATTACTGAAGGTGGCATTGGAACAATTACACAAAGAAACAGATAATTAGGAGACAGTAAAATGTGGTTTAGACTCCAAGTGCCAATAAACTGCAGACTCAAGAAATTGGTGATGGACGGAATATCAAGAGAGATGTCTTGGGAGGAGCATGGTTTGTGCTGGATTTTGATTAATGATAATCCTTCTCATCTGTTTGGTAATTTATAAGGCATTTCTGTATTCACAATTTCAATCTAGCTCACAAACTGTGAAGTTGGCAGGGCTTATGTATCACCCCCACTGTAATGGGGGCAACCGATCCTTGAAAGAATTCACCCACAGATGTGCCTCGCTACAGTATTATTTGTGCTTCACATAGGCATTTAGCCATGATTGCATTCTTAATGTGTTGTAAATGTGAGCAAAATTAGACAACATGGTAAATTGCTTGCCAAGATGATCACAATAATTCCACTGTTCTTGTATGTCCACCCTTTTCAATATGTCTTGGTCATCCTTCCTATTAAAAAGTAGAGATTTATTCCCTCCACTTTGATTTTGGGCTTGGCCAAATTGTGAGTTCCTTTGGTCAAAAAAGTATTAGCAAGTGCGACAATGGCAGAGACTTGAAACGTATTTATGCATCATATTTTGCAGTCTTGCCTCTGATGAAATCCTGACACTACAACTTGTAGGAGCTCAGGTTCACCTGATTGAGAGGCACCCCAGAGAGTAGTCTGCCAACTGCCAGTCCTGAGGGTGAGGCCAACTGAGATCATCCAGCTCTAATTGAATTGCCAGCTAACCTCAGTCGTTGTAAGTGACCCAAAATTAACCCAGCAGAAGAAACACCCAACAAAAATTGCTGACTCACAGAACTGTGAACAAATAAAATGTGTTCAAAGCCTCTAAATTTTTTAGTGGTTTTTAGAAAATGATAGACAACTGATGCCCGGGATGTCAGTAAAACATGAAACAATTAAAAATAGACCTTCTTGGACTCCCTGTGCCATTAAAAACAGTAGAAAGGTTTTCTAATGAAACTAAGCAGTTTGCAACTATTACTCCCCTCTATTTATGGACAGATTAAAAAGGTGAATTAATCTGGAAAAGCACCCATTTCTGATGTTAAGAAGCCCTCAAAGCAAATTATTTATGTAGGACCATTGTGCCTGGCATCCACTGAGATATTCATTCCAGAGATCCTGTTCAACCACAAGTCTCCAAATACTAGTGACTGCGGGAATGGGGTGAGAGGATAGCCCCTAGAATTGATTTGAGGAAAAACGTCTTTCACTACATTCAAGATTGTGATAGCAGAGGGACTGTAAGATAGTCTTGCCTTAAGATACAACATACCCTTGGTCAAAGAGATCAAGGAAAAGTAAAAGGGGCTTTATAAGAAATAATCACATAATTCACAGTGCTCACAGGGGCACTTCTGAGCACAAAGCTCTTAAACTATTAAAATAATTATATAATTTTTCAAATATTTATTTGTTGCCTGACAGACTGGTTTTATTATACTGTCAAACCTATAAAATCATTCTTTATAAAAGCTGTTTCCAAAAATTAAATTATCTTTTAAAATAGCTTAAGTTCACATATACTTACAGAAATTATTTTTTAAATTAATGTATTGATTATTTGAAAAGAGGAAATGATAACTTTTATCAGTGGATATTTAGCTGATATAATGACTTTCTTAGACATATTTATATCTAATTTAGTATCACTGATTTTTCTAATGCTTTTTGCTCTCGGTATGGTCCTTTTAGTTTTGATATTTCCACTAAATTGCTTGCAGTTTTTCTCAGAGATCTGCATTATGGTCAAGAAATGTAAAATTGTTGATACCCTCAATTGACTTTACTTAGTAAACCTTAGTATTGAGAAAATACACTCTACAGATGCCAAGACACCTGCACATCTCAGAGCAATTTATGCTAAGTAGGAAAAATTATCAACTCTATTTTTTTCACATTTAAATGTGTAAATATTTCAGCACAAATATGTTTTACAAGTACTCTTTTCTCTCAATTTAACCAGATGGCTCTTTCATCAAATATTTTTACAAGACAAAAACTTATAAAATAAGTGTCTCTATGATGCTAAATTTAGGTGCTACAAAATTGTACATCTTCTCAATTTCATTCTAATTCAGCACTAAATAGAAATTTATCTGATTAACAATAGGATCTCCTTTAAAAGATTGTAGCTACACAACTAGATGCCCCCAAATGGCATTCGACTGTACCTTCTGCCACTGCCCATATTTAAGCACCGTCATCTAGTCGTTTTCCCAAAATAACCTTTACAAATCTCTTGAAATGGTTTCAAGAATCACAGTATTTAATTTCTGTTTTATTAAAGATGCACTTTCATTATTCGATTTTATTAAGACTGGAAGGCTTTATCACAAAATTAAAAACCATTGCCAAACAAAGCAATATGTAATTATAGATTTACATCAAACAATAAATGATTTTTTAAAAGACTGCAGCAAGGGCATTTCAGACCACTTTCTGTGGAAGGACTACTCAGCCTTTGTTTCCCGTCCGTATTCATGCACATATCACCTCTTTATTTCTCACTGACCTGCCTGGCCATTTCCTCCATTTCCTGGGCTGTGGCAGGGGCCATGAAATTATTGCATGGTACACCGGTGGCCAGCAGGGGCAGCATTGTTGAATTATTTTTTCAACACCTCCAGACACAGGAAAGGTGGATTTTGCTAGCCAGTCCTGCTTGTGTGCTGACTCTGTAAGGAAAATGTTGGTTATTTTGTGTGGAAAGGTTCTAAAAACAAAAACAACAACAAAACGGACTAAGGATGATTGTCATTCAGATGTAACTGTAAAAGGAAGTCTGTGTTAAAGGAAGTCGTCTGCATTGAATGTGTCTCATACACTACAAGCTGAGGCCATGGTAAAGTCTGAATATAATGTGGAGGCCTTACACACCCTCCCTAATTCAAATGCAACTTTTAATAATGATACTTTACTAAAAATGAAAAAAACCTTGAACAAATTGTAAATTGGATGGGACAATAGGATAATTTGTCCCAGGTGAATTAAGGTATTTGGTCACCTGAATTTAAGGTGTTTCCCTTTTGTACAGTATATCTAAAAAATCTCAGCTGAAAATATTCTTATTTAATCAGCCTTGAGTAGATAAGGGAAAAATAATTAGTACAAATATTGGGAACCATAAAATGTTTGCCTTTATAACCAAAATCAGACAATTTTTATGGACATTCTACCTATGTTAAAAATGTGTTCAGAAAAGAAGAATGACTTCTCTCTTGTTTGTACAAGTACCATACAGAGGCAGGCTGAAATACAGATCATGCCCTCCTTCTAGTGTTTTTGCTTTTGTTGTTGTTTTTGTTTACTGTTTCATTGGATTTTCTTGTTATTGTTTTAAGATGTTTAAAACCTTTCAACAGATGCTCCATAGTTGCAAGGTCAAAGTTCGAAATCCTCAACATTTTCCTCAAGGTCCACCATGATCCAGTCCCTACCTATCACTCTAGGCTTCTCTTTTATGGGCCTCTCCTTTATGTTCTTTCTTCTAGCTATGCATGATTATTTTCATTTCTTGTAATGTGCTACATTCCTATATGACTTTGCACATTGCTGTTTCTGTCTAAAATATACTTTAGCTCATGTCTTTTATTCATTTAACAAGTAATATTTTTGAGTGTCTATGATGCATTAGACTATGTGCTAGACATCCTAATTCACTTCTGTATCCCTAGCGTCCAGTACAGGGCCTGAAGCATAGTGTGTTAGTATGTACATAATGGGTAGATAAATAGGCACTAAGTGAATTAGGCATTTTTATTAATTTGAAGAATATACAGGAAGCACAATGGGATGAATCACATTTTTCCAGGTAAAAGGGATCACATGAGCAAATAGCATAGAAATAGCCTGAGAGATTTCCTTCTTTTCCCCCTCTTATTCTTTGGCATTCTGTCATTTTGGTCTATCACAGCCGAGAAGGGCAAAAGCAGTAGTAGGAATGTGATCTTGACCTCACACCATATAATCATTCTTAAATTTTAGCTAATTACATAAAATGTCTTAATATAAAATTAAAAAGCAGATGATCAGGTGGTTACAAATGACAGTATCACTGGTGGAAATATGACCCATCTTCAAGGACAAGTTTCAATTTCACCTCCTCCAAGAAGCTTTGCTCCATATGCAAACCCACTACAAAAGGTTGTGATCACTTCTTCCTTTTTGTTCTCCATAACCCGTTATATGTACTTTTATTTATTTTTATCTTGTATTTATAGCGATTGGCTTATTCTTGTGTCTTTCTATCCTTCAGCACACTGTGAACTATCTGAGGACAAAGTACCACAACTCGTTCATTTTTGTAGCAGGTGGCAACGTGTCCTCAGTATTTGGTAATTTGATTGGAAAGTTTAATCCATTATTTGGATGCATTTTAATATCAGCATTCTCACTAAACAGCTTGAAAAATGTAGGACTATCATATCTTATATGTGTGTAATGCTTTTCACCCATTTGTCATTGGCCTTCAGTCACATCAGTGTGTATTTGGTTCCTGAATACACCAAACTTTCTTTTATACTTAATATACTCCACACAAATTGGTTCTTCTGCTCATAACATCTGTCTTTTCCCCTAATGTGTGCACTTGTACACACACATACCGCACACACCTCCTTCATGGCTGCCTCTTTCTCAACTTTTAATTCTTAATTTCAGGGTTAGCTGTTCAGAGAGGCATTCCTGGACCACTCTACACAGACTTCCATTTCCAAATATCGTTATAGCCCAAACCATTCAGAACATTTTTCAGTTTATAACTATATACTTATAGTATATAAGTATATATATAGTATATAGTATATACATTATATATAGTATATATATGATATTGTATATCATCTGCCTACCCAACTATATTATAAGTTGCATGTTGGCATGTAGGCCTGTTTTATTCACCACTTTATACCTGGTGCTAAGCACAGTATTTGACATATATTCGGTCTCAATACATACTTGTAGAATGTATGAGCTTCAAAGTGCTTTTACAAAACTTGGTACGTCTTCCAACGCTTCCTGCATTCCTGGAAATTAGAGATGAGGGATGAAGCCATTATCATTTTACACAGAAGGATAGTGAACCATAAAGGAATTACTAACACCCCGCAATAAATCTGTGGAGAAGCTATTCCAATCTCCTGGCCTGTAGCCCATTACATACAATTCCAGTTCAGGTCTCCCACTCCTTCTCCAGTCTGTTTCCAGTTTGAAAACAAAGTTAACAAGTGCCTTTAGCATGACTTTGACCAAGGACTTCTCATGAGACATGTTGAGGGATCTCAAATGCCTACTTGGGCAAGCAGCCTTCAATCAGAAGCAGGCACGTGTTGCAGGCTGTGAAAGGGGAAACCTTCTCTGTGTCACAGCTGAAAGCACTACTCTAGATATTTAAAGCAAGCCCTCTTTTTAAAAATTAATGACCTGAAAGGGGAGAGAAGAAGCTGCCTATGTAATGTGGAAAGAGGAGCTGAATGACCACAGCCCTGGGCCCTCTCCAGATGATATCATCAGCCTAGATAATAAATTTGTAACAATGTGGCTGAAGGAAAGGAGACATAATTTCAAAATAAGTTAAAGAAGCTGGTAGCAGTAGAACAAAAACTAAGGATTTTTAAAAAATCTGGTAGACACAAATCTTCTATCGCCTAGGTAGTTAGATTATCCAGAAAGTAGAGCAGAAACTACAGTTATTTCTGAGTCTTGGCGCCTACTTGTTACCAGCCCATCAGAGCAGGCAGAGTGGTAAGTGGGCCTGTCTCTTTTGTGTGTCTGCTAAACATGCCCTTCTAGTTTAAAAAAGGATAAACAAGAGAATGCTTAAGTTATGAAAAGTCAGTCACTCACTTAACATGAACCATTGCCTAGGGATTCTCATAGATCCTCATAATTATAAATGTGTGATAAGTTAAAAAAAAGAATGAATGCATATGGGTGAACATTGTAATTAATTATGGTGTAATCAATTGTGAAGCACAGATCACTACCTCTTTCATGTCAACTCCAATATTCTGTGGTGATTCCCCTGCCCCACAGGCAGACTGGCAGCAAGAGGTTACATATATTTATGACGCGGTCATCTTAGCTAAGCACAGTCAAAAGATTTACTGGCAAAGTGCTTTTTTTTCTGTTACCTTCTTTCTCCAAGCCACTGTCATTTCTCTCCTAGCCTACTATAGAAACCTTGTAATGGTTTTCCTACCAACATACTTCCTTCCCTCCGATACAATTTTAATAGTCAGTTGGCATTTAAAAATATTAGTTAGGGAGTTGGGGCATGGTAGACCATGCCTGAAGTCCCAGCAACTCGGGAGGCTAAGTTGGAAAGATTTCTTGAGCCCAGGAGTTCCAGACCAGCCTGGGGAATATAGTGAGTCACCATCCCCTCCCTCTGAAAAAAAAATGTACTATAAGTTCATTTTTGTTACTGCTTTGCCTGAACACTTAAATGGTTGCCCATTGCTTCTTGAATAAAGACCAAGCTCCTTCTGTGGGTGCCATATTATACCCTGTGTCTTCTGATATTCATCTACCTCTCCCATCTCTCCTTAATTTTCTTGAAATTTAAAAGATGATGTGGCTAAAGTGAACAAGGAAGCCATGTGTCTTTCTTAAGACACATATCTAATTAAGAAATGTCTTTAAGAAAGACACATTTCTATTCTACAGTCTTTTTATATCTCTGAGCTTTCACATTTACTGTTCCTTTCATGTGGAATGTTCACTTCCTTACTCAAACACGTTCACTCACTGGTTCCCTGACACCCACGAGCCTCCCTCGTTGCTAAGCGCAGCCTCCGATCTACCGGCAAGGCAACCATCTTCACCTACACACACACACACACACACACACACACACACACACACACACACACGTTTTCTCACATTAACCTGGCATCCCCCTCTCACTTGGTCGACCATTTTCCATTTATAACTGTATGCTAGTTTCTATGACTAATTGTTTAATTGCATGTAAGGCGGGAGTGGAGGGGCAATGCCCATTTTATGTACACTGCTTCTTTCCAGAGATTACGCAACAGGGTGGTCAGTAAATATTTGCTGAATGGCCAAAAGAAAATTTACCACATTTTTTATGACTTTGGGAAGTGAAAGACATGAATTCAATTCTGAGGAGCCTCAGCACATTACACTAACCCATAACAAAGATGATAATGATGATGAAAATTATGATCACCTACCATTTATTAAGCCCCTTATACCTAATACTAGGTAGTAGGCACAGAGATAAGGATTTTCTCTATATTTCTCACTTAACTCCTTCAAAAGTGCTATGAAAACAGAGGCTCAGAGAGATTGCGTGCTTGTACAAGATCATATAGTTAGAAAATGTCAGAACTTTGATTTAAAACCAGGGCTGGTCAACTTCATAATCTGTTTTTTTTTTTTTTTTTTTTTTTTTTACAGCTCACCACAGGGTGAACTATACTTCTACTTTAGAAGTAGTTTCCCTGCAGTCTGGGAATAAATCACTCAAGGAACATAGCTGTGGATGTATGGCAGAGATGTGATCCTTACGGATAAAGGAGAGAAAGTCACGAAGAAGAACGGGGATTTTGTAGAAGAAAGCGTGCACTGTGTGATGGTGGGCACATGAGGAGTAAACACGATCTCACCGATATTTTCTTGACAGTAAAAACTGAGTTATGATGGTGTATTACTATTTAGAAATATTAGAATATAGGGTGTAAGTTGTAAGAAGAGATTGATATCTGTCTTTTGAGAATCTTGCCAGATGACTGGTGGAGAAAAGTTTAACAGAAATCAAACATCTGGTAGAGATTTTCCCAAATTTGCAACCCTCTTCTTACCTACCCCTACTCTAGCCTCAGTAAAGTTCTTCCTGTAGAAATTTCTAAAATTGATGAGAAACCAAGTATTTTTAGAATGAATCAATAGCTTTTTAAAATCTGTTTTTATTCTTCTAAAGTAGCTTAATAAAAATAACTTCATGAATTTTTCTTAATATTTTAAATCTTAGAAAAGTGAACATAAAATATTCAGTGGAGAAATGTAAATGAATGATGTTTACCACTACATTATTTTGAGAAAAAAGGATTTGCTTATCAAATAAATACACAATTTTGATATCATTGGAAAGAATGTTTAAACACTATAAGAGAATGAGCTATTCTCAAACACTTTACGTATCAACTACTGAAAAATTTACTACAAATCACTCTTTTTTATTGACTAAGGTATGTCCCTAGAGACACCTACTTGGCAATTTGTTTGAATTAACATATGTTTTTAAAAGACAATCTACATTTATTTTTAAACTTTGTGTAAAAATTTAAACTTTGTGTAATTCAAAGCACTACAGATTTATACCAATAGCTCTGTATTAGTCAAAATTAAGAAGGCTTCAGAATGTTTACATGTCTTCCATTTGGAATTCTAACAAGGGCCACAGAATCTAACTCTTCCCTTTTCCTTCCTTCTAACACCTTCCTTCCTTCCTTCCTTCCTTCCTTCCTTCTCTCTAGAGATTTTCCCAAATTTGCAACCCTCTTCTTACCTACCCCTACTCTAGCCTCAGTAAAGTTCTTCCTGTAGAAATTTCTAAAATTGATGAGAAACCAAGTATTTTTAGAATGAATCAATAGCTTTTTAAAATCTGTTTTTATTCTTCTAAAGTAGCTTAATAAAAATAACTTCATGAATTTTTCTTAATATTTTAAATCTTAGAAAAGTGAACATAAAATATTCAGTGGAGACATGTAAATGAATGATGTTTACCACTACATTATTTTGAGAAAAAAGGATTTGCTTATCAAATAAATACACAATTTTGATATCATTGGAAAGAATGTTTAAACACTATAAGAGAATGAGCTATTCTCAAACACTTTACGTATCAACTACTGAAAAATTTACTACAAATCACTCTTTTTTATTGACTAAGGTATGTCCCTAGAGACACCTACTTGGCAATTTGTTTGAATTAACATATGTTTTTAAAAGACAATCTACATTTATTTTTAAACTTTGTGTAAAAATTTAAACTTTGTGTAATTCAAAGCACTACAGATTTATACCAATAGCTCTGTATTAGTCAAAATTAAGAAGGCTTCAGAATGTTTACATGTCTTCCATTTGGAATTCTAACAAGGGCCACAGAATCTAACTCTTCCTTCCTTCCTTCTTTCCTTCCTTCCTTCCTTCCTTCCTTCCTTCTCTCCCTCCTTTTTTTCTTTCTTCTTTTCTCTTCCTCCCTCCCTCCTCCCTCCCTCCTTCCCAGCTCCTTCCTTTCCTCCTTTTTTTCTTTTCTTTCTTTCTTTCTTTCTTTCTTTCTTTCTTTCTTTCTTTCTTTCTTTCTTTCTTTCTTTCTTTCTTTCTTTCTTTTCCTTCTTTCCTTCTTTCCTTCCTTCTTTCCTTCTTTCCTTCTTTCTTTCTTTCCTTCCTTCCTTCTTTCTTTCTCTTTCTTTCTTTCTTTCTTTCATTCTTTCTTTCTTTCCTTCCTTCCTTCCTTCCTTCCTTCCTTCCCTCCCTCCCTCCCTCCCTCCTCCTCCCTCCTCCTCCTTCCTTCCTTCCTTCCTTCCTTCCTTCCTTCCTTCCTTCCTTCCTTCCTTCCTTCCCTCCCTTCCTTCCTTCCTTCTTTCTTTCCTCAGGCATGAGGCTTTTATGAAATATTTATTATGTTAAACTGCCTTTAAAAAAGAAACTCTACTTCTATTAGATGGCTTCTGTAAGAATCTAACCCTAGAATTGGCTGAGAACGTTTCCGGATAATATACCTTCCCCAAACAAAATTTGTTATTCAAAACACGGTAATTGAGAGAGCATCACAGATTCTCAAATCAAAGGAACAATTTTAAGAGGAAAAATCTGACATGGTATTGAGGAATGTGCAGTGCATATTATCATTGAATCTTAACAGCAACCCTTTAGGTTGGCCTGGTTATTCACATGGTGACAGAAGCTCAGTATTCTGATGGAGCAATGCCAAGGTAACATATTGGAAGGAGCTCAAGCACAACTCACACCCAGGTCTCCCAGGCTGTGAAGACCAACCTAATTTGCCTTTAACCAACTATAAAGACATTGCAGGGGGAAGGTGAAAGCATAAGCAAAGGAGTGATTAAAATTCCCATGATATTTCCTTGCTCAAGTTCAACTTCCTTTGCACGAATGTCAAAAGCAGTTGCTGAAATAAATAATATTTTGCTTATTTTTTACATTAGATTAATTCATTTAACATTTCAAAGTTAAGAACATCTAAAAAAAGATTAGAATAAGATTTATATACTGAATATCACCAATTGCCCAAATCAATACTAGACAAAAATGTTGAAGATTTTCGTTTTAAAAGTAAACAACAAAAATAAAGGTTTGAAACAAAATAAAGAAAATAAAATGTTACTTTCATCAAAAGCCTTTGAATTATCTTTTTCCCCATGATAAACCTATCCAATATAGCTTTCCTAAGTATAATTTGAGTTATCACTTTCCTCATTAATACAATTCCTACATAACAATGCTGCTGCGAGGGTTAGAGGAGATAAAATATTTGAGCACAGTGCACTTGGTCTGGTTCACAAAAAGCATTCGGTCAGTGTTTGTTCCTGTGCCTTTGTTCTATTATTTTCTGTTTGTTTCCATGTTCAGACCAATAGTGACATTTCAGGGATAGTATAATAGCAACGCATAAGCTGACAATATTTCTATGGGTCCAAATGAAAAAGCATTCAACATGATTATGCTTTATGACCTGTAAATTTTCCATGATTATTCATGTTCATCTAAAGGGAATGTTAGAGGCTTCCTGATCCAAAAGTCACACATTACAGGTTCAGAGATTGGAGATGACTTTCCCAAGGTCATCAGTGTTTAAGTGGTAAGTGTTTAAGAAAAGTTTATTTTGAAGAGGTCTGGAGTGTCATAACATTCTTGATAATTCATTTTCAGAAGACCTAAAGTGACAAAAAATTTAATTCCAAATTAGGATCTTGAATTCCATTACATAACTTAGCCATCTTAAAAACTCCACTTTGCCCAATGGATTCTCGTTCTTAATTCCATGCTGCTTAAACCTGGCCATAGTCAACCAGCAGAAGGCAACCCAATTTCCTTTCTAAATTCCACTACATATTGGCAAGAGTATTGAATTTTTATGAATGCAGACCTGTTTGAGGCACTGGTAATAAAAGACTAAATGGAACCATTGAGTTGCTAGCATTCAGAAAGATTTATCAGTTCCTTAAACACAATGAAATAAATATTGCTATTCTCCATGATAATTAAAAGAACAAAGTTGCTAGAAGGAGCCTAATAGATTACCTTCCCAACACAGTTGTGGTGTAGGTGGGAGAGCAGAGGTCTACCCAAAGAAGAGGTATAAGTTGCCCAAGGTCATACAGTGAGTCATGACAAAGCAAGAACTAGAGTTCACAACCCTTGGGTCTCTAGTAAATAAATAGGCAAAAATACATGCATGCATATGTACATAAACATTCCCTAAAAAAGCATTCTTCAGCCACTTATAATTCACTTTGACATCTTCTTTGCACAAATCCCATTGTATAGCTATGACCTGAACAGGAAGAGAGTGACATCACTTCTAGAACATCTGCCCCTAGTGGATAGAATCAAAGACCCTAGCCAAGGACACCTCGGATCTCCTTGGACATGCTGGTTCAGCTACTTGCTTGGCTGCCATCAGCCTGACTCACAGCTTCAGAAATGGCAAGATGTGCACAGTAAGGAATGGAACAAAGTCATGCCCAAAACTGAGTCGAGTTTGCCAAAATCATCCCTAAACCCCTTTAGCTAATTGGATATTGCTGGAGGGGACCTCCATTCTGCAGCTGAGCAACAAAAATGCCTCCAATGAAGACTTAACCTCCCAGAAGTGAGCTGAGATCATTTCTGGCAATGTAGTACTCCTTATTTATTTTTAGATCAATAAAACAGAACTCATTGGCTGACTGCTGGGCTCACACAAATTACTTGGAAGCTACAGCTCTAAAAAAAAGTCTTCCAAATAAGTGTTTATTAATTTGTCCCTGTCTACATTATTAAGAAAAGAGGTTAATTAAGGTATTCACCAAGTATGGCTTTATTATTTTGTTCACCAAATATTTATTGAATTAACTTCAATATGTCAGGGGCTATGTTAGATGCTAGAAAATATAAGTTAAGAACACCTTATTCTATCTCTTCTAGATGTCTATGGAAATGCACCTTTGAAAATGTAACTAACAATTTTTCTGTGGTTCTAGAAAGAGGGTATTATGTCAGTACCAGGAGAGTACACAGTAAGGTTACCTAGCCATTCCAGGAGGTGGTGGAGAGGTTTTTATCAAGGAAACAACATTTAGGATGAAACCTCAAGGGGAAGTTCAATAAAAACTGAGAAGGATGTTTCAGTCAGAGGAAAACATATCAAAAAGATCCAAAGATGAAAAGACTTGGCAAATGTGAGGAATTGAAGGGAATTATCATGTCTAAAGCAATGCTATGAGACTGGGAAAACAAGCAGAACCAAAATTGTAAGAAGCCTTGAAGGCCGCATTAGAAAACTTTAACTTAATGCCAGTAACCAATAAAAGCAAAGAATGGTTGGGAGCAAGAGTGGCATAATCTTACATTCATTATATACAAGTCAGTTAGACTGCAAGGGAGGAGTTATTTAGAACTGTAATGGCATGGGGACTAGTTAGGGACTGCCTTGGTAATCCAGGAGAGAAATGATGTTGAGCCGAGACCCAAGACCAGCACACATAGGGACAAGTGAAACTTTCTGAGCTCCTTCAGAACCACTCAGGCAGGAAGAAGCAAAGGGCTTCCAAGGAAAGGATAATCACCAAAGTGAATAGTGACTGTAGAAGCCTTCTGGAAGAGTGACACATTTGGGTGTCACCAACAAAGAAGAGAACCAAGAGAACTAGAAAAATATTTTAAGTGGAGGGAATAGGGGCAAGAAGTTCTACATTGTGTTTAAGAGCAGTGAGTAGTTATGTTTTGGGAAAGTTCTTAAGTGCCAAGCCTAGGAACTTAAAGAATAGCTTAGAGGCTGGGCACGGTGGCTCATGCCTGTAATCCCAGAACTATGGGAGGCCGAGGCAGGTAGATCACAAGGTGGAGACCATCCTGACCAACATGATGAAACCCCATCTCTACTAAAAATACAAAAAGTTATCTGGGTGTGGTGGTGCATGCCTGTAGTCCCAGCTACTCAGGAGGCTGAGGCAAGAGAATTGCTTGAACCCGGGATGCGGAGGTTGCAGTGAGCTGAGATTGCCCCACTGCACTCCAGCCTGGCAACAGACTTCGCCAAAAGTCTCAAAAAAAAAAAAAAAAAAAAAAAAAAGAGAATAGCATATAGGTAGTGAGTTATTTAATGATAAAGAAATTGTTTTTTGTTGTTGTTGTTTCTTGTTCATTTGCTGAATGTGTGTGTGTGTGTGTGTGTGCGCGTGTGTGTGTGTGTGTGCGCGTGTGTGTGTGTGTGTGATTAGCAAATGCTTCTGTTCAAAATTTATTTTTAGTCTTTTTGAGTCTCCTTTTTTCAGGAATAACTCTTGTGAACTATATATTAATAAACTTTCTTCTTTTTAAAACTCAACTTGGTAGTACTTTAACTTTTAAAAAGGACTTATCTAAGCTATATCCCTGCCATATTTGTTGTTTCTATATTTATCTTAACTTTTTTTTGCTCATGCTTTTCTCTAACACAAAAATAAACCTTAGACTAGGAAATATGAACATTTATTTAACATTATTGAAGTAACCTAACTTACACTAACAACCACTATCACTTTCAGTACTGCAACTTTAATAGAATCATTTCTCTTAAAATTTCACAGGACATACAGTTGTCCATTATCACCATTGTCATTAACACTGTTACAGCCGTTGCCATATGAAAAGAAGATATAGAACATATAACTATTAATCAAGATAACAAAAAATATCTTTACACATAATATTATTATTCACTTAGAAAATTCAAATTATTAAAACTTTTAAAACTACCACAAACTATTAGTAAATTCCCCCAATTATATAAAACTCAATTTGATAAACTACTAGAAAAAATAAAACAAAGGTAGGTCCTTGCCTAATTTCAGAGTATAATAAAATTTCACTTGGACTTAAGATTTGACTGAAAAAGTAAGAAAAGAGGAGGAAGGAAGGGAGGGAGGGAGAAAAAAGGAAAAAAAAATCATTGGAATAAATGAAGCCACAAGAAAATAGAGATTAATATTTTTACATCTTGACATTCCAAAACATTTTTATATATGACATCGATGTTAGAAATCATAAGGAAAAGGAGTGATATTTATGATTATATCAATTTTAACTTTATTGCTAAGGAAAAGACCTAACATCAACATGCTTAAAACACAAATAACAAAGAGCTATTACCAATTCAAATTTAACAATAAATCTCAACAATGATATAATTGCATTCTTACAAGAAAAAAATGAATATATTTCAAAAATTCTGGAATGATTTTCAACAAAACATGAAAGAATATTATCTTTGAGTTGTAATATAGTGAGTAATTGAAGATCAATTTAAGATTTCTACCTTAGTCCATTTGGGTTGCTACAACAAAATACCATAGACTGGGAAATATAAAAACATCATAAGTTTATTGCTCACAGTTCAGGAATCTGGGAAGTCAGGGCACAAAGTCAGGATACCAGCAGATATGGTGTCTGGTGAGGGCCCATTGCCATTAAATGGTGCCTTCTATGTGTCTTCACATGGCAGAAGATGTGGACAAGCTTTCTCGGCTTTCTTTTATGAGGGCACTAATTCCATGCTTGAGGGCAAAGCCCTAACGAACTAGTCACCCTCCAGAGGTCCCACCTTATAATACTGTCACATTAGCATTTAAGTTTCAACATATGAATTTGGGGTCATGGGGGTGCAAACATTCACACCACATCATATCCTTACATCCATTTTCCTTTTTTTTCTAAAATAAACATGCATCATGTGAACATGCATGTGTGTGACTCTGTGCCTGCTTCTATGTGTTGCGATGATGTGTAAATAGAGATCACCCCGTAGAAGATACTCAGTAAATGTTACATCTCTTTCATTTATTCTTACATTCATTCAGGCATATATAATAAATGATTATCTTGCAGTATTTCATTATATGATGTTATGAGGTATTGGCTAAAATAAGATAAAAGAAACAATAGAATAATTTCTATTAATCAAAGAAGTGTCTACTAAATTCCTACTCTGTGGCAGACATTGTACTAAATGCTCAGGACATAATGGTAAGTAATATAAAGTCCCAGCAATGGAAGAGGGCATAATTTGGCGACAGAAGTAGCTGTACAAAGGAAAAAAAAAAAAAAAAAAAATAATACAATGTGGTAAGTGATAGGACAGAGGCTGCACAAAGTGCTAGTGAGCACTTAACTATGCTCAGGAAAATCAGGGAAGGTTTCCTGGAGCAGATAACAACTGGTCTGGGGTCTTTCCATGCTTGGGTGGAACAAAAAGATAACAAAAGAGCTTTTCAGGTATAGGGAAAAACCTACCCTTCTTTGTCTGGAGGATTGAAACTTCCTGTAGAGAGAAAGACTGAGAAAGCCCCTGAAGATACCCTCCCTGACCCATGGCCAAGAAGAGAGCCTCGGTGTCTACAGCACTCTCCATCTGGGCATCTCACAGCAGTCCAAAAATTACTTCTATTGGGGGAAAAAAAAGAAGAAGAAGAAGGAACCCCTGTGGGTTTGGAAGGTACTTTTCCTGTGAATCACTGCTCTGCAACACCCAAACAGAACCTCAGGCAGAGGCAGAATGGGATTTCCCTAGCGCCAGCCAAAATAAAGGTTTGTTCAAACCTAAGATTTAGAGGAGAAAAATGAGGACTTTGTCAGTCTGATGCTGGTATAATCAACCTCATCTTTTTCAATTCAGTCGTACTGTTAGTATACAGATTTCAAAGGATTTGGAGTAGTAACATAGTTGGGGTGGGGGCTACGGAGCAGGATTTCAGAATTAAAGAGACTGTGGGTTGAGCCCTTGACTGTTTTAGAGATCTTTGTTCTAATATCAGTTCTACTATTGTTAGTTTGGGGAAAATCCTTCCTTAGCACACTTCTTTTCCTATTAAAATATGGCAGTTGGATTACACTTCTTTGTGTGATTCTTAAAGCTAGGATTCTAAGAGTCTGTTTAGATGCATTGCAGCCTAACAGATCTCTATAGATTTGCATCATTTACTGGGAGACCCAACCATGTTGGCCAGACCATGATGAGACCTGTCTTTGCAGGAGACAGATGAGCTCACATCTTCACAGGTACAGATGCCCTTTGGTGATAGATTGTATTATTTGTCCACAATTTTTCCTTCCCACCGTGACCTTGACATTCTTCTTGTAGGTCAGGGTGCTTTTCTTGGTTCCAATGACTAGAGCTGAATCTTGTCACTGACATGGGCCAATAGAATATGGGCAGAAGTAACTGTATGTGTCAGCTTTAGTCAATTAGCCTTAAGAGATGTGGCAAGCATGTATTAGCCTTTTGGAGCTTCTTTTCTCCACCAGAAGAATAGTATGTCCCATAGAGTTATTGCTGCTTCAGTCTGGGTCATGAAATAAAGACATGTGGAGCTGACCTGAACCCACTCCTAAGCCAAGACCCCAGTATAGCCCAGCCAAGCCTAGCAGAGCTCAGCCACATGACGATACACAGATTCACATATATCCCACAACTGACTTTCAGCAACCTATGAGCCTACAATAGATTTTTATTATTGGAAACCACAGATGTAAGGGTTGTTTGTCATGCAGCAACATTCTTTTAGCCAGAAGTTGACCAATGCAGTAATCCTTTTTGGATTCGATTCCATAGATTGTCCTATAGTACTGGGAAATGGGGAACTGCATTAATTTTCCATTGCTATTATAACAAATTAGCACAGATTTAGTGGCTTAAACAATACAAATATATTACAGTTCTGAAGGTCAGAAGTTTGAAATAGGTCTCACTGGACTAAGTTAAGGTACTGTCAGGGATGCATTCCTTCAGAAAGCTCTAAGAGACAATCCATATTCTTGTCTTTTCCAGATTCTAAACATGACCAGCAGGCCGAGTGCAGTGGCTCATGCCTGTAATCCCAGCACTTTGGGAGACTAAGGCGGGTAGATCACGAGGTCAAGAGTTCAAGACCAGCCTGGTCAAGATGGTGAAACCCCATCTCTACTAAAAATACAAAAAATTAGCCGGGCATAGTGGTGGGTGCCTGTAATCCCAGCTACTCCGGAGGCTGAGGCAGGGAACTGCTTGAACCCAGGAGGTGGAGGTTGCAGTGAGCCAAGATTACACCTCTGCACTCCAGCCTGGGAGACAGAGTGAGATTCCGTCTAAAAAAACAAACAAACAAACAAACAAACAAATAAAACTACAACAACCAAAAAAACAAAAACAAAAACAAAAACAGCATTCCTGGTTCTTGGGCCTTCCTCCAATCACCAATGCCAGCAATGTTCTTTTTGTGCTACCCTCTTTCTGATTCTTTTCTTCTGCTTCTGTCTTCTAGTTATAAAGACACTGTGATGATACTGTACCTACACAGATAATCCAGAGTAACCTTCCCATCTCAAAGCCAACTGATCAGCAATCTTAATTTCATCTTCATCATTAATTTCTCTTTGATCTGTAACCTAACACATTCACAGTTTCCATAAATTATTAAGGGGCCATATTGGGGGTCAAAGAGGGTATTATTCTGCTTAACACAGGAACCACAGCTAACCCTGTACTCATAGAAGAATCAGAGTGGAAGAAGTATTTATTTATGGGGCTCTTGCTGATTGCTCAAGACTTCAGCCTAGAAAGCAAATCAAAACAAAGACTAGGTATGGCAAATCCTTTTAGTGCCCCACATTTTATACCCTTATCCTATCTATTACCTTAGTGCAGCTATGATGGACAATTCAAA
The DNA here is from genome assembly GCF_024542745.1 of Macaca thibetana thibetana. Lineage (NCBI taxonomy): Eukaryota > Metazoa > Chordata > Mammalia > Primates > Cercopithecidae > Macaca > Macaca thibetana. Next base: position 23,785,506 of record NC_065592.1, on the reverse strand, counting down.
ATGCACTCAAAATGCAAAATGCAACAAAAATGCACCTTCAGCAGTACACCACAATCTCTCTCCACATTTCTTCCTCATGGCCTTCTCTGGAACTGTAGAAGTGTACTCAACTCTTATGCAAGCATAGCCTTGACCAGTTAGGTGGAAGCTGATGAAAGAAGCCCCCAGTCTTCTGGGAACAAGGGGCCAATGCTCAATTTTTAAGATTCCTCCAAGCGTGTCAGCAGAACCACAATAATTATAAATTTAACAGCCCACAGTTGATTGGCGTTTCCTCATTTCCTGCTACTCTCTCTCCATTCTCACTCTACTTCCTAGGATCATCTCCCAATTAAACTGCCTGATACCCAGTCCTCAGACTCTGCCTTGGAAGGAGAACAAGCTTAAACACAGAACAATTGATATTGATGGAATTGACTGAGAAGCCATGTCTTAAGGTTGAAAGAACCCTAAAGGACATCTAGTCCAGCTTGTGTGAGACTGTCTGGTCCAGCTTGTGTGAGCCAGCAAGGCTTAGTCTATAATATCCCGTACTGTGAATTGTCTATTCTCTGTTGATGTACCTCCAGGGATGGTAATACCACTTTTGTGAGGCAAATCTTTCTCATGCAAACAGCTCTCAATGAAAATTTGCTTCCTTGAGAAAGGCTCTCGTTTTCCCTAGTTTATGTTTTTAAATGCATCCATAATGTCATATATTCTTCCTTATGAAAATACTCTGAGATTTAGAGACAAAAAGTGATATAATCTAAAACTTCTTTGTTTATGTTAATGCCTCATGGCTTTTGACCATACCACACATAATCAGATATTCTTACTATTGATGAAATCTTCTTTTACGTATAAAAAGTTCATAACTCAACTGTTTCATGAGCAAACATTGAATTTTTGCTTATGTAAAACAATGTGAATTTTTTTCTTAAAAATGTGGATTTCAAAAACCATCTATGTCACTTGTTTGCTCTGTCTCCTTGGGGAAGTGTTTCACTCACCAATCATCAGTGTCCTCATCTGTAAAATTAAGATAATGATACTCACGTCAGAAGGTTGTCATGAGGACAAAATCTGTTTCCTAATGAACTACCTGGAAAAGCCTCTGAAATGTTATGCTCAAATAAATGATTCAACTTTAGTTCAAACCTCTAACCAAAGAATGGAACTTTTTCACATGGGGCTCGAACAAGATTTACAATACATTATGTCTTCACTTTGAAATGACTAAGACATTTCACATTGAAATGACAAAGGCCATGGTTAATTATAGTGCTAAATGTTTAATGTGTCCTTTAGTTTGATCTGGTTATTGATAATATGAATCAATCCTATTGCATGGGACCAAAGTATTGTTCCATGTGCTGACACTTTTGCAGTCTGCAAATCCTGGATTTTGCCACACTTGTCCATTTAGCACCTCCCTTATATAATAAAAATATAGCAGATTTCCTTTTTGATCATTATGTAGAAGGAGAAAACTGAGGGTCAGAGGGAAAAGTACTTATTGATTCTGTGAACTGTTAGCAAAAAGCCAGTTGAGGATATGAGGCAGAGCAGTACTGACCAGTGTAAAGGTCCTGAGGCCAACCTTGGCCTATTCTGAGTAGCACAAACACTGATGTGTCATTACACAAGTGAGTAAGGGGAATAGTGGTAACAAATAAGGTCAGATCAGCAGGGGTCCGATTATACGGAACTTTTTAGAATATGGGGAAAAGTTTACAGTTTACTTTTAGTATGATGGGAAATCTCAGGAGGTATTCGAAGAGGGGAGTGGCAAGATCTGATTTCTGTTTTTTTAGATCACACAGTGTCGTTAATTGACTGTGGAGAGTGAGTGTGTCCAAGGGAGACTGGTTAGAAGGTAATCACAGTAGTCTATGTGAAAGATGATAATGGCTTGGAATAAGCATATTAAAGGTAAAACCCAGTCAGGTTCAAGAAATATTTTAAAGGTAATGCGGTTAAAACATGGGGTTGAATTGGATGTAGAGTGTTAGGGAATGCAAGGAATGAAGGAGGATTCCTGCATTTTTGGCCTGAGGAATACAGAAAACAGTGGTTTCATTCATTGAAAGTGGGAAACTGTGTAGAAACCATGAGGAAGTCTCATTTTGGAGATATTACATGTGAAATGTTTATTCAATATGTATGCAATATATTTGTATATTTTTATATATGTCACTTATGTAATTGAAAGTATCAACCTGAAGATAATTGGTGAGATCACACTAAGTAGAAAAGATATGTTGATGTCATCAGCATATACATGGTATTTAAAGCGCATAATCCAGCGGGGTGTGGTGGCTCACGCCTGTAATCCCAGCACTTTGGGAGGCTGAGGCAGGTGGACTGCCAGAGGTCAGGAGTTCAAGACCAGCCTGGCCAAGATAGTAGAACCCTGTCTCTACTAAAAAATACAAAAAAAAAAAAAAATTAGCTAGGCATGGTGGCAAGCACCTGCAGTCCCAGCTACTTGGGAGGCTGAGGCAGGAGAATTGTTTGAACCTGGAAGGCAGAGGTTACAGTGAGCTGAGAGCATGCCACTGCTGCACTCTAGCCTGGGTGATAGAGCGAGACTCAGACTCAAAATAAATAAATAAATAAATAAATAGTCCATAAACCAAGATGACTACTCAATGAATATGTGTGTTAAAGTAAGAGAGGACCTGAGACTGAGGCTCAGTCTCCTCAGATTGTGGAAGAGGAACTCAAAGTCAGTGGAGGATACAGAGAAACAAAGGCCAATGAAGTAGGAGGAAACCAAGAGAGGGCAGCAACTTGGGAGTTAATTGGAGAAAGTATTTCAAGGAGGGTGTAGGTGACAGTGTCCATTGATGCTGGTGTAACAAATAACAGGAGGATTGAGAATAAGTATAATGGCATCTAGCCTATCAGTGTTCTCTGCAGGAAAAAGACCCCTTTCATTTCGTTAAACCCACTTCTCAAACTTGTTTGTCCTAACAGCACTTTTCTTGTTAATATCAATGACCATGCCTCAGAGTAGTCAGTTTGTAAAATGTTGGTCTAGACATAAGGAAAAGAGAAGGACTGAACTCCCGTAACTCCTATTCTACCTGTTTCTTCCATTTTTGTTAAGAAAGCCCTATGAAAATCATCAAGAAAGACAAGATGGCATGCAATCTTGCAAATGTGTGTAGCCATTCTGTCTGATTTCGATCGGGCAAGGCCTGGTTTCTTGGGCATGAGAAGACCTCACATATGAAAATTAAGCCACAAGCAAAATCCAAACCACAGCATTCAGAGGTTCCCTTGTCACAAGCCAGGTCTGAAGTTTGGCAGGGGTGCCTGAGAGAACCTTATGAAGGGTGAGCAATACCTTGCCTGGCCTCAGCACTACCCTCCCTTCCCAGAGTCCAAAGTTCTACTGTTACTTAGAGAAGTGTCAGGAAAAAAAAATTCTTTTCCAGATCATTGGCAAATGATGCTCAGACCTATTTTTGGGTCATTAGCTCAACACTGCTGTCTGTTCTTCCCAAAGAATTAGAAGAGTGTTTCAAAACCACATTTATTTGCATCCTTGTCTTTTTATTCCTCTGTTGTCCTCTATTTGCTTTTATCACTTTTCTCTGTCCTTCTTTATTTCTTTATCTGTTCGGATTCAAAATGGATTGTGTCTGTCATGGCATGGAAAAGGCCTGTTGTAGCCAGAGCAAAGAGGAGTTGCTTTGCTATAGCACCGACCCTTGGCTTTCTTCGCAACCATTGCAAATGGCTAAGTCATTGCATACAATATGCATAAAAACAGCTATGCAGCTGCAGCCAATGTAGAAACTTCCACCAATCAAGACAGAGCCACTTATCCCTGTTTAATGTTATGCTCATGCTCACTAATGACACACTTTTTGTGAGACAGGATCTTTGCTATAAAAGCAAAGGACTGGGGATGTACAAGTAATGAAAATATAGCTGCAAGTTTCCATGCAGGTTGCTGTCACAACATTCTCATTGAATTCTTACAATCACTCCTTAAGGTACAATGTAAACATCATTATCCCCATTTTACAGTTAAGGAAACTGAGGCATATTGAAGTGATAGGACTTGCCCATGCCAGTCACAACTGGGCTATCAGCTCAGGCCTTCCTTTCTCTCTGGCCCAGGGTTTTCACTTATGTTGACCTGAGGAGGGGTAGAGAGAGAAAAAAGAAAATAATTTCTGTCTTTTAAGAGCTTATAGTGTAGAATGGGAATTTACTTATGAACATGAATTGATATAAGATAAAATACCTATACCATTTTGGTAAAAATAGACTTCAAGCACATTTGTTTTTATGTGGTTCATATCTACTACACACCATGCTGGGCACTTTTCATGATCCTTGAAAGCCAAACAAGCTTGCCATGTATCCTTTTATGTAAATAGAAAATGCATACTTTTTTCTTTACTTTCTTCTTTTTGTTAAAATTCCCCCTGAATGTCCTGTTCAGTGACACAGAATATTTCTATTGTCATTCTGGCCATAAACAAAAATACCACATAAGAGTAATCAATATTTACTCCCAAATTATTTTTCCCAGATTAGAAAAGTACTGTTTTGATTTGACAGCTTAAAAATTATATAAAAGTGCTATTAAAAATTATATCACTGAGAGTTGCATAAATAGAAGCTCTCTCATCATCTTAAAATATCTTCCCAAATGTGTTTTTTTTTTTTTCTGAGTCAAAAGGTCTCCCTAATTTGGCATCACAACTTGGACAGGGATGGAAGAAGAAGCTTTGATCTACCATAGCAAAATACAATATACTCTTGTTTTGAATTACCTTCAGAAAACTAGACATTTGGTCCTACAAAATCATGTTTCAACTGCAAAAGGTGGGGACGTCGATGTCTTGATGAACTGCAGTAAATATTAGATTCTTTTGGGAGGCTTTCTTCTCAGCTCCCACCAGCAACCTCAGTACTAAGTCAGGTTATATTTTAAATAAGGTTGTTAGCCACTGTTTCCTGGATCTTCACTCAGGCTATGCAGAGAGGGGTGAAGGTAGCTTTTTTCTAGCCACCCTATCTCACAAAGGATGATGGATGACCTTGGTGAATGTATGGTACTCTGGTCTTTTATGCATTCCCTCCTGACTTCAAAAATAAGGCAAAGGGATCAAGTATGACCATGGAATGAATGTGAAGTGGCCAAAGAAAAAAAGAGAAAAATAAGGAAGGAAGGAAAGAAGGAAGGAAGGAAAGAAGGAAGGAAGGAAGGAAGGAAGGAAGGAAGGAAGGAAGGAAGGAAGGAAGGAAGGAAGGAAGGAAGGAAAGAAGGAAGGAAGGAAGGAAAGGAAGGAGGGAGGGAGAAGGAAGGAAGAAAGGAAGGAAGGACAGCTTTCATTCTGTCCCCTAGGGAGGTTTTCCTGCTCACACATCAACTTCAGTTAGGTGACTATCTATTTTCTTACAGCATCTCATGCTTACTTCTATCAAAAAAAAAATCACAGCAATAACAGTCATAGCTACCACTGAGTCCTTACTATGTGCTATTTACATTTTCTATTTACTTACCTAACTGCTTTGTCAATATTAACTTACTTAATCTTTGTAATGATCCTCTGAAGGAAGTACTATTTTTATCCCAGGAAGGAAGGAAGAAAGGAAGGAGGAAGGAAGGAAGGACGGGAAGGAAGGAAGGAAGGAAGGAAGGAAGGAAGGAAGGAAGGAAGGGAAGGGAGGGAGGGAGGGAGGGAGGGAGGGAGGGAGGGAGGGAGGGAGGGAGGGAAGGAGAGAGGGAGGGAAGGAGGGAGGGGAAGGAGGAAGGGAGGGAAAGGAAGGAAGGAAGGAGGGAAGGAAGGAAGGAAAGGAAGGAAGGAAGGAAGGAAGGAAGGAAGGAAGGAAGGAAGGAAGGAAGGAAGGAAGGAAGGAAGGAAGGGAAAGAAAGAAAAAGAAAGAAAGAAAGAAAGAGAGAAAGAGAGAAAGAAAGAAAGAAAGAGAAGAAAGAAGAAAGAAAGAAAGAAAGAAAGAAAGAAAGAAAGAAAGAAAGAAAGAAAGAAAGAAAGAAAGAAAGAAAGTCCAATTTCCAGTAAACGGTTTATAGCTATTTATCAAGACATCCATTGTGCATACAGCTAGAGAAGAATGAAAGTCATGGGCTTACTCCTTTAGGAGGCCAACTAATCCTTCTTTAATGGCTGGTACAAGGATTTGTTTCTCTCCCATCAGTTTTAGGCTCTGAAGGGCACTCATGTGTTCCACTGAATTATACCGGATATATTAAATTAATTCTATTAACCAGCTTATCCTCTAAATCTTTAACCAGGCTCTAATGCATATGCATTCACTGGTATAAATGACTTCAAGCAATTTTAGAAATTGCTCATTGGGACTGTAGTTACATTGAAAGGTGAGCCAGTCTCTGACCTTCCTGCATTCCACAATGTTAAATAATCGGCTAAATGATTGCAGCCCTTTTTCAAAAGGAGTTACTGCATTCTCCTCTTACCCCCTCTCACTCCTTTTCGAGTTTGGAATTTGCCTTCAAACCAATTGTAGGACTTATGAACTCCAACCAGCAAAAGCAAGAGATGTGAGAGGCAAGGCCTCCACTGAAGTCTGAATATAAAGAAATGCAAGATGTGTTGTTTCTAAATCTCCCATTTCTCTGGCTGTTTCCCTGCTCATCTCCCCACACCTGGTCTACACTTTCATACTGTCCTCTAGGAAGTTTTTCCTGCTCACACATCACAACTTCAGTTAGGTGACTGTTTATTTTCTTACAGCATCTCGTGCTTACTTCTATCCAAAAAAATCACAGCAATAATAGTCATAGCTACCACTGAGCCCTTACTATGTGCCAGACACTTATCTAAGTGCTTTGTCAATATTAACTTACTTAATCTTTGTAATGACCCGCTGAAGGAGGTACTATTTTTATCCCAGTTTACATGTAAGAAAACAGAGTGATTCAGTAACTTGCTCAAGAATACAAAATCAGTAGGTGGTAGAACTAGTACTACACCTAGGTAGGTGGTCTAATTTAATCATAGTAATTAATATTGTTGAGTGACTCTAGGTGCAAATACTAAGTTGTTTACGCACTTTATTCCATATCATTATGCTAGCAGTCCTGTTCTGTAGGGATTACATAATAGACCTATTTTATAGATGTAAAAGTAAAGTGATCGGCTTGAGTTCACATGCTGAATAATGAAGCCAGGATTCCCAAGCCCAGGCTCTTAATCACTCTGCTTTAAAATACAGTTTTGCAGTTGCTTATTTATTTTTCCATCAGATTTCTTTGTGTATAAATCATCTTTGCTGATTCCCGTCCACAATACCTGTGATATGCAACATTTATAAATACTGGCTATGCTCACCTGAACTGAATATATTTTGAAAGTGCCCTGTAAATTTGCCTCATCAGGGGAAAGAGAACTTCAAAGAACAGGAGTCCATTTGTCTTAGCTTTTTCTATGTATTTGCTCTGCTTGTTTCGCCTTTCTGAAAATTGGTGGACATATAGAAACCTCCCTCTCTTCCATTCCCATGACAACATGTAAGTGTAAGTTGTGTTTACCGACGCTCCATTGTATAAGACAGGACTATGCTGATGTGATGTGACACAATTCTTTGTGTGTCATGCCAAAACTGCACCAAGCAATCTTAGGAAACGCAAAGATTTTGTGTGTGTGTGTGTGTGTGTGTGTGTGTGTGTGTGTGTTTTGACACAGGATTCTTCTCTATCAGCAGGCTGGAGTGCAGTGGTGCCATAACAGCTTACTGCAGCCTCGACCTCCAGAGCTCAAGACATTCTCCCACCTCAGCCTCCAGAATAGCTTGGACCACAGGTGTATGCCACTATACCAGGCTAATTTTTTTTAAATATATATTTTTGGCAGAGATGGGGGTATCACTATGTTGCCCAAGCTGGTCTTGAACTTCTGGCTTCAAGAGATCCTCCTTCCTCGGCCTCCCAAAGTGCTAGGATTGCAGGCATGAGCCACTGTGCCTGGCCTTGTTGTTGGCTTCAGAAGATCAAATGTAGAACCAGAATATCTCAAATTTGAGCCTATTTTCTGGATGTCTTACTCTGGATAAATTACTTAACTTTGCTGTGTTTTGATTGCCTTGTACAAAAAATGAGAACAGTATTTACCTTTTAATATTCCATGGTGATTAAATAAGATGATATTCATAAAGTGCTTGACACAGTGCCAATAAGAGATAGCAACGATCATGATTATGCATAGCTAAGCAATCTTTGCTTTTCTCCTACTCACCTCCTGAACACTTTCTTTGCGGCCATGTGCCCAGATTCATTAGGTGTGTTGTTACATACACAGAATGTTTTATGGGTGAGAAGCAAGAAACTATTTCAATAATAGTCTTACATGTATTGAGTCCTTGCTATGTGCCAGGCACTGTACTGAGCTCTGTAGATAAACACACTTAATCCTTACCGCATCCTATGAAATTGGCACAGCCATTATTATTCTTTATTTTACAAGTGAGGAAACAAAGGATTAGACAGTCTAGGCAACTTGTCCAAGGTCATGCAGTTAGTAAGTAGCGTGAATGGGATTCCAACTGAGGCAGTCAAACTCCACAGTCCGATCCCTTAACCAACCTGTTATGCTACACTTTCTTCCATGTAATCTTGGGTTGAGTCTCTGTTTTTAAAATGGGTGACAAAGAAGAACAAACACTTGGAAGGTCAAATTTACCCAGCTGTAAGTAACATTTGGGACTTGGCTTGCCAACGTGGAAATCTGTTTGTTTGCAAGCTTTTATGAGTTCGTTGTTCAGCTCTCTTCACTGGCTGTCTCCTGTGTATTCTTTACAGATGATCTTCAGTGGACTTGTGGGTTCTGGGAAGCAGCTGGGTGTTTCACATAACTGCCTGTGCACTTCTCTGGGACAGGTGTTAAATGTTCTCAAATTTGACACAGATAAAACCTAATGACTGTCAATTGGATTCTTGACACAGGACTCTCAGTTTTTCCTTCTCTCATATTTTACTACACTTCACAAGTGATGTTGATGACTTTCTAAGCCTGCTTTGAAATCTTATTGATCATGTAATTAAAAGATCTCCCAGTCTATGTCAGAAGTCCAATTTCGATAAAACTCCTGCTGCCTAGTTTAACATAATTTCAATCCACAATTCTGCAGAGATGCCCTTCTCAGGCTATGCAGCCATT